>NC_053487.1:19750068-20081299 GCF_015227805.2 Hirundo rustica | reverse complement strand
GGACATACTTTTGCCTACCAAAGGACATGATGTGTGTCACGTCCATCTGCCATACCTCACAGCTCTTCAATCCCCTGGGGTTCGCTCCTGCACTCAGGGCTGGGAGTGTGTGTTGTTGGCATGAGGGACACATTGCCACAATTGCCCAAACCTGTTCACGAGTTAGGTGGAACTGGCGGACTAGGCCTGGTGCATTCTGGTGAAAAAGCTGACGGCGGATTTTGGCTTGTCCAAAGATGTTTGGGAGTGGGGCCATTTCCACAGGCGCAGCAAGAGCACCAGCCCTCCTGTTGCCTTCGACTATGAATCCTGGTAAATCGGTGTGTGACCTGATGTGCATCACATAAAACTGTTGCTCTCAGTGGGAGATCAGATTTACTAGTTTTGAGAGCAAGTTGAAAAGTGCAGTGTTGGAGACCTCACTCAGTACAGCTTGCTCAGCTCTGGATACTACACCTGCTACATAAGCTGAATCTGTGACCAAATTTAACGGTTCAGGAAACCTTTCAAAAGCTCTAACAACTGCAGCCAACTCAGCTACCTGAGGTGATCCTTCCACCTCGACAATATCTTTTTCCCACTGCTGAGTTTGAGGATTTTTCCATGTTATTACTGATTTATGAGATGTTCCTGATGCATCTGTAAAAACGGTTAGAGCCTTTAAGGGCCTCCTGCTCGGAACACTTTTTAATGACAATTTGAACTGAATTTGTTCTCTAAATAATTTGGGAGCAGGCTGATGAATTGAAATTTGACCTGTGTAGCTATCCAGAGCAAACCGCAAAGCTTCATTCTCTTGAAGCAGGTGCTCCAACACTACCTTTGCGATTTGGCCTGAGTTTACCTCAATTGGGATGTGAATGCACTCAAAATCACATCCTGCCAACTCCCTGATCCGGGTCCTGGCTTTCCGGATCAATTCTGCTACCAGTTTCCATGGCCTGGTCATTCTTTTGGACCGGTGGTGACTGAGGAAAACCCACTTGATGATTAAGAGGGGATCCTTACAGTCTTTGTCCTTTTTTGATTTTTCCACTCTTTCCCACTGAAAAATCATCCTGTGTAGGTGTGGCAATTTGCCTAAAATGATGAATCTAAATGGCAAGTCTGATTTGCACCTGTTGGCCTGTCTGGTGGCCATACAGTCCTGTACCTTTTCTAGGGCTGCTTTTGCCTCTTGGGTGAGGGTCCTTGGAGAACTTAGCTCCTGTCCCCCTTTTAACAGATTGAAGAGGGGGTCCAGGTCCTCAGTGGTCAGACCGAGCCAAGGTCTTACCTAATTTAAAGACCCATACAGCTGCTGGACATCTGCTAAAGTCCTGATGTTATTTTTGACAACCAATTTTTGCGGCACAATGGTCCGCTTACCAATCTCCAGACCCAGGTATTTCCAAGGCTGCATCCTTTGAATCTTTTCCTCCTGAAGCTCAAACCCTGCAGCAACCAAAGAATCGATTGTCAGGTCAAGTGCGTGGGACAGTAAGTCATCATTGGGGGCACACACGAGCACATCATCCATGTAGTGCAGGATGATGGCTTCTCCTGCAGCTGCACGCACTGGGGACAGCAGGGAAAAGAGGTACCACTGACAAACAGATGGCGAGTTTTTCATCCCTTGGGGAAGAAATTTCCAGTGGTATCTTTTCCTCAGGGCTTCTCGGTTGAGGGTAGGGACCGAGAAGGTGAAACGTGGGGCATCGTCAGGGTGCAGAGGGATCTGGAAAAAACAATCTTTGATATCAATAATTGCCAAATTCCAATTTTGGGGGAGCATCGCTGGGGATGGCATCCCTGGCTGGAGAGAGCCCATGTCTTCCATGACATTATTAATTTGACGGAGGTTGTGGAGGAGCCGCCACTTGTCTTTGTTTGCTTTTTTTATAACAAAGACCAGGGAGTTCCACGGTGATGTGGTCTCCACAATGTGGCCTTTAGCCAGCTGCTCATCCATGAGCTCCTGAAGAGCCTTCAATTTTTCTTTACTGAGCAGCCACTGCTGTACCCAGACTGGTGAATCAGTTTTCCATTTGAGCTTCTGGGTAGGGCGCTTTTCAGAGACTGTCATCTGAAAAACCAGGGGGACATCTGGGATGCCAATCGTGACCCCCCCCACTGGGCCATCAGGTCTTTCCCCAACAAGGGCTCCGAATAATACAAAACAAACGGACACAACGTAGTCAACTGTCCGTTTGGCCCCTCAATTTGCATGATACTCTTAGACTGTTTTGCCAATTGCATTCCCCCTACACCTTGTACATGCGCAGCCACGTTTTGCAGTTCCCAATGTGACGGCCACATCCTTTTGGGTATGATCGTCACATCCGCTTTTGTGTCCAAAATTTCTTTGATGTTTTTGACTTCCCCACCCCAAAGGACCTCACACCATATTTTAGATTTGTCCCTCCCAATGATTTGTTTGGTGCAAACCTCAGGGTGTCTGTTCCTCATGATGTCCTTCTCAAGAAACGGGTCCAGTGCTGGAATTGCCTGAGCTATTATCTGCCCTTCAGGCAGAAACAAGGGTGGGCAGACACAATGCAGCCAGAGAACGAGTCATTCAGGGTCTGATGAGACAAGACCTGGAAGGATCTCGATCTCTTGCAGGGTGTGCTTAGTGTCCCCAAGGATGACATACTTACTATCAATCCATTGCCAAGAGCCCGGTTTCTCTAGATCCATTGAACCCAAATACCAATCAGCGTCACTCAGGTAGAAGGGCTCTGTCAGCTGCAACCTGAAAGGCTCCCGGAGACATTCAGTGGTTAGATTGGGTCTACGTACGTCATGGTTTGAAAAGGTCACGTCCGGTGATTTCTGCTGAAAAGCAGAACTGGTCAAAGCAGGCTTAGTTTGGTCAACTTTCGCACCTTTTGGGTTTTTCTCCCCTCCCTCGGACCTTCCCCTTTTGTGTTGGCGCACTGGGCAGGCCGGCGCTCCCCCCTCAGTTTTTTGACTGATTGCCTTTGGGCCTTTGAGGCCCCCTGCCCCCATGGGCCCTAAAGTCCTGAAACTGTCTTTTTAAAGGGCATTGAGATGCCCAATATCCAGCCTGATTGCACAGGAGACACGCTGATCTCCTGGGTGGTGGTCTCTGAGGATTTCCCTGGGGTGGTAGCGGCAGCACAGGCACCGCATCTGCAGCAGTGGCCCTTTGCAGGGGCTTGAGTGCATCTCTTGAACTCTGGCTTTGGTGGGCAGTCATAAAGGGAACCTTCTTGGCGCACACCTGGAGCATATCTTGCAGGGCTGGAGGAGGTTCCATGGGAAGGCTGAGAATGGCCGTCTTACACAGCTCGTTCGCATTGGCCAGAGCCATCTCTTCCAGCACCTCCTCCCGGGCTCCCTCCTTTTTCACCTGTAACTTGATAGCTTTCATTAATCACTCTACAAATTTTAGGAAAGGTTCTGATGGTAATTGCTTTATTTTGCTGTAAGGTTCAAGAGGGCCGTCAGGCTGCAGCGAGAAAAATTCCTTTGAAGCAGCATCTTTGATGCGCTCCAAAACCTTCAAAGGAACATCCTGAGCCTGCCTGGGCACCGAGACCCATTCTCCTTCACCGCACAAATGGTCCAAACGGATTGGCAGGTTGTTGTTATCAACCACCGTTTCAGGATCTTGCCAAAGCTCAGGGAGTAATTCTCTCAACAGCTTCTTCCATGCCGCTTCCCAGAGCCGAAACTCTGTTGAGGACATGAGGCATGAGAAAAGCTGCCGAAGATCCAAAAGGACCACCACGCTTCCTGCTAAATTTACTTTTAAAAGACTGCGAAAGTATTCACTTTTGCATCCAAACTCCTTGTGAGCTTTACATAGATCCAGAATTGTTTGTTGGGAGAAGGAATCCCAATTGCCACAGACAACACCTCCTCTTTTTGACGGCTGGAAAGTGACCGGTGCGGCAGAAAGAATAGGGATTGGATCCTGGTTCCGGGTCACCCCCCTGCCCCCCGCAGTTCTGGAGCGTGGGAACCGGAGGTAGAGGCGGGGAAACTGTGGGAACCAAAAGCAGGGAGGGGCTGGAGGCATGATCAACAAAGGGTGGAGTTGGAGGGTGGAGATTTGAGGACAGAGGCGGTGCCAGAGGGAAGGAGGGGATTGGGAAGAGGAAGAGGTTGGTCGGGTTAGGAAAGGGATTCTGGGAAGAAGGAGGGCAAGATGAAGAAGACGGCTTCACATGGCTTCGGCCATCTTGTGGATCAAAAGAGGAGGATACCACACGGCAGCATCCGCCATCCTGTGGATCCCCCGCTGTGAAAAGTGCATATTATATGGCTCTACGCAAGATATTTACTATATGTATTATGTTGCATTGATTGGTAATGTTGTATTAATATTTTGATAGTATGGTAAAGGTAGTTTTGTAGTTAAAATGTCATTTTTATATACCAAACACAAGAAAATGTAAAACTTTCAGAGAAAAAAAAATTACTACTTCCTTATCAGAAGAGACCAACTTCTCCTGCCTTGCTCAGCCCTGAAGACGCCATAGAGATTAAAGGAAAAAAGTGATACTAACCAGAGACAATTCCTTGTTTAAATGGAATTTATGCATTATGTATGAAATGTAAGAATATTCAACAGGCTATTGCTTTTAAGAGATATTCCTTTGTTAACGGGGGTCCTTCTCCGGAGCTTTTTTGCTCGGGGAAGCACCCAGACGTCTGTAATTTTGTTTTTTTATTGTCTCATATTGTCCTAACCTTAATTGTTCAATTTTTTTACTCTAATTCTATTTTTATAACCATCTTATTTACTATTAAACTTTCAAAATTTTAAAACAAGTGATTGACGTTTTTCACAATTATGGTAGCAGAGGATGGTTAGAACACCTCACTGCCGGTGCCCCAGTGGAATCAGGGTGAGGATGGCATTGTTGGAAATTAACCATGTTGCTAGGAGAAGTACAAGGAAAGAATGTGCTGACAAACGAAGCATGAGGAACGGACCAAGACGTCGCGGTTAGGTGATCACGGTGGTCAAAGAAGAATAGAATTTATGGTGGGAGCCTTTTGTGTAAATAGAGATAGGGAAGCAGGTGTTGTGGGAACGGGATATAGTCTATAGAAATTAGAAGATTAATGTTAAACTGAAATGTCACGTATAGCACGTACGTTGATGATGTAATCTGTAAGAAATAGTATAAAACCTGTAAGAAAATGAGGGTCGGTGGGATTCTGATTTGGGACGCTAGTCCCCGGGTCCCTGGGCCCGAATAAAGCACCGCATAAACTACTTTGTGGTTTGTGTTTCTCTTCGTTGGGCAACAGTTTTCTGGCGACCGCGGCAGGACTCCGAAGGTTGCTGGGGCGGTTCGCGAGGTGATCTACTCCACGCCGGCACCAGGTGATTTCTGGGGAGACATCAACCCGTGCCCGACCCCGCGCCTGTCGGACAACTACGAGGTAAGCCCAAAAGGTGCTTTATTCTTAAAGGATTTTAGACGCCTGCCGATTAAGACGGACCTACGATCCGCACGGTTGGGCTTGGACGTCCCAGGTTGGTGGAAAAAAATTGACCGTAAATCTCGACGAAAGTTGAGTAGGATCAATACCTGGTAGCAGGATATAAGGTGGTAAAGGATATAAAGTGGTAAAAGATGCCATTTAAAGGGTTTAAAACGTCCTCGGCAGGGATTGAAATCCCGGAGGACTCACCACTGGGTTGTTTAATAAGGAAATGGAAAGAAGGGAATTTTGGTCAAGAATTAGCTAAAGATAAGTTGATTGATTTTTGTAATCATGTTTGGCCGCAATATGACACCGCGGGAATGCAGTGGCCTAGGAATGGGACACTGAATCATGATATTATTACTCCAATGATGCATTATTTACAGGATAATGGTAAATGGGAAGAGATACCATATTTGGATCTGTTTTATTACTTGGGACGGAGAACGGATTGGCAGAAGGAATGTGGAATAATGGTTCTAACTGTGGCAAATGAGAAGTGTCGGGGTTGCGAGAATCGGGATCAAAAGGCGGACTATCTAGTTAAATATAAAGACCCTGAGGAGGATGTGTCCCTACTGGTCTCCCCTAGTGCTCCCCCACTTGAAACTGCTTCGGAAGAAGAGGGAGAAGAGGGTGGGGAAACAAGGGAAAAAGGGGATGGCAAGAGTAAACAGCATACCCCGATATCTAAACGAACAAGGGGTCACCTAGTCTCTAAGAAAGGGGGCCGGGAGGGGGGAACACACGTAATGGCCCCGCTGAGAGAGGCGGTGGGACCCCAGGGAGATCGAGTAATGGTGAAAGTTCCGTTTTCCCCGAATGACCTGATGATCTGGAAGCAATCTGCAGGATCTTATAGGGAGGATCCCGACCGTACGGCCAGGGTAGTAAAAATGGTAATAAAAACTCAGAACCCTGATTGGAATGATTTACAGGTTTTATTAGATACTTTGATGGACTCTACTGAAAAGGAAATGGTGTTGCGGGCTATGACGGAAAAGGCGAGAGAAATGATAAGGTTGCGGGTGGCGGATGGAACTCTGAATGAATTAGTACCAAGGGAAGACCCTGAATGGGACCCCAATACAGCACGGGGACACCAAGCATTGAAGGGATACCAGGAATTATTAATTGAAGGAGTTAGAACAGGCATTCCAAAGACGGTAAATTGGTCCAAACTTTATTCAGTGAAACAAGAAAAGAATGAATCCCCTTCTGCTTTCTTAGAACGATTGAAGGAAACTGCGAGACGGTATACTAGTTTAGAAGTAGAGGGGGAAGCGGGAAGGTTACAATTGGCATTAATCTTTATGGGGCAGTCCCAGGAGGATATTAGAAAGAAATTGCAGAAGTTAGAAGGTGAGGATACCCGTAATTTAGAAAAATTGTTAGAAGTTGCCTGGAAGGTCTATAACAATCGGGAAAAGGAATCGGTCAGGAAGCAACAAGCTAGCATGTTGGCAGTACTCCAGCAAGCTGTGGGGAGAGGTAATGGAAGGGGGCGTGCTCGAGGCAGAGGAGGATTTGGTAGGGGTCGTGACGGGGGCCAGGTGAGGCTGGGATATGACCAATGCGCCCTTTGTAAAAATAAAGAACATTGGAAAAATGAGTGCCCATTGAATAGTGGGATTGGAATTCCGAGGCAGTTTGGGAATTCGACGGCAGAGGTCGCCCAGGCGCTGGTAATGGGGGAATATCAGAATCAGAGCTGACTAGACCGGGATCTCAAGGTTATCATGGAAGTAGAGGGAGAACCGTTAGAATTTAGAATAGATACAGGTGCCACATATTCTGCAATTAATACACAGGTAGGGTCATTAAGTGACACAAAGATACAAGTAGTGGGGGTTACTGGAAAAATTGAAGAAAGGGCATTTCTTCGGCCAGTAGATATAAAGTTTGGGGGAAAGGAATTTGATCATCAATTTTTGTACATGCCAAATAGCCCTGAATCATTGATAGGACGAGACCTATTGTCGATGTTACAGGCCAGAATTATTTTTGAAGGAGGTAGGGTCAAGTTAGAAATTCCGGAAGAAAATATTGGTAAAATGTTCATTATTAAGGAGGTAGAGCCCCAACCCATTAGAGAAGAAATTGAGCAAGCTGTAGTTCCCTGGGTATGGGAAACTGGGACCCCCGGAAAGTCAAAGGCAGCACAGCCAGTAGTAGTAGAACTAAAAGAGGGGAAAGAACCAGTACGACTAAAGCAGTATGCAATCAAACCTGAAGTCAGGCGAGAGGTGGCCCCAATTATTGATCAATACCTAAATTTAGGCATTTTGCAGGAGTGTGAATCCGAATATAATACTCCTATTTTTCCAGTTAAAAAGCCTAATGGAAAGTATAGGTTAGTGCAGGATTTAAGAGCAATAAATGAGATAACCAAAGATATTCATCCCGTAGTTGCTAATCCTTATACCTTGTTGACATCTGTATCAGAGAAATTTGAATGGTTTACCGTGATTGATTTAAAAGATGCCTTTTTTCTGCATCCCACTGGCACTTGAAAGTAGGAAATATTTTGCATTCGAATGGGAAAATCCAGACACAGGACGAAGAAGGCAGCTGACTTGGAGCCGACTACCACAGGGATTCAAGAACTCCCCTACCATTTTTGGAAACCAACTAGCTCGGGAACTAGAAGAGTGGAAGACAACCCAGGTAACAGTACCAAGCATGTTCTATGTGGTTCTCCAATATGTGGATGATATTTTCCTAGCAGCTACGGAACGAGACATCTGCTCCCAATTAACCATAAGCCTTCTGAACATGCTGGGACAAGGAGGATATCGAGTTTCGTGAGACAAAGCACAGCTGGTAAGAACAGAGGTTGTCTATTTGGGGTGTGAAATCTCTAAGGGGGTGCGGAAATTGGGGACTAACCGCATAGCGGCTATCTGCGCCATACCCGTCCCCCGAAACCATCAGGAACTCCGATCTTTCCTCGGAATGGTGGGGTGGTGTCGGCTGTGGATTCTGAACTTTGGACTGCTGGCACGGCCCCTATATGAGGCCCTCAAAGAAGTGCACTGGACTTGGGGACGTGCACAGGAAAAAGCCTTCCTAGAACTAAAGCAGGCCTTAAAGGAAGCCCCCGCGCTGGGATTGCCAGATTTGAGCAAAGATTTCCAGCTATATGTTACTGAAAGACACAGATTGGCATTAGGGGTACTAACACAGAAAATAGGGCCATGGAAGCAGCCTGTGGGGTATTTCTCTAAACAATTGGACACAGTTAGCTCCGGCTGGCCAGGATGCCTGCGAGCGGTAGCGGCAACGGTGCTGCTAATACAAGAAGCAAGGAAGCTGACTTTGGGAAGGAAGCTGGAAGTATATGTGCCCCATATGGTAATTGCAGTCTTAGAGCAAAAGGGAGGTCACTGGCTCTCATCCAGCCGCCTGTTGCAATATCAGGCATTGCTGCGGGAACAAGATGATATAGAACTGAAAATAACACCCCATTTAAACCCAGCAGAATTCCTCAGGTCGGACCGAGAGGAAGGGGAACTTGTCCATGACTGTGTGGAGATAATTGAGCAGGTCTATGCAAGCAGAGAAGATTTGAAGGATGCACCGATCGATAGCCCAGACTGGGAGTTGTTCACCGACGGGTCCAGCTTTGTCGAGAACGGCACCAGGTATGCGGGTTATGCGGTAGTCACAACTCTTCAAGTAATAGAAGCAAAGGCTCTTCCCCCTGGAACCTCGGCTCAAAAAGCAGAAATTAGAGCCTTAACTCGAGCCCTCGAATTGAGCAAAGGAAAGAGGGTCAATGTTTGGACTGATTCAAAATATGCCTTTGGGGTGGTGCATGTACATGGAGCTCTGTGGAAAGAGCGGGGATTGTTAACGTCTCAAGGGTCAACAATAAAACATAGGGACGAGATCCTACTCCTGTTAGAGGCTGTAAGAGAACCCGAGGCAGTGGCAGTAATGCATGTGCCAGGACACCGAAGAGAAGATGGAAAGATATACCAAGGTAATCGATTGGCAGATAAAACGGCTAAAAGAGTAGCGAAGGAAATAAGGATTCAATCAGCTCTTATTCCAGCTAAGGGAAATCCGGCGGATTCCTACATGAAAGATGAGCCTCCATACCTACCAGATGACGTGAAGTTAGCCCACCTGGTGAAAGCTCAGAAGAATGACAAAGAGTGGTATGTAACAGCAACCGGGCAGGTAGTAGTACCTGCGAAGATAATGCGAGCAATCTTGGAGACTGAACATTACAAGTGCCACTGGGGAGCGGAGGCCTTGGTAAAATTTTTAAAGAATGAGGTAATCTCTAATCAGATGTTAACAATGGCAAAGCGGGTTAATGCAACCTGTCCTACTTGTGTGAAAAATAATCCCCTAGTGCGAAAACAGGTTCAAATGGGAGGGTTAAAGGTAGGCCCACAGCCTGGAGACTACTGGCAAATAGACTTTTCGGAGCTGCCTAAAGCCCAAGGTAATAAATACCTTTTAGTGTATGTATGTACCTTTTCAGGATGGCCGGAGGCGTTTCCCTGTCGCACGAATCAGGCAAAGGAAGTGGTTAAAACCCTTTTGAAAGAGATAATCCCCCGGTTTGGAATCCCGTTAGGAATGTCATCAGATAGGGGACCGCATTTTGTGGCAGGAATCATTCAAGGTGTAGCCAAGGCGTTAAGGATTAGATAGGATCTACACACTCCGTGGAGACCGCAGTCTAGTGGCCAGGTAGAAAGGATGAATCAAACATTGAAAAATCAGTTGAAAAAGATTTGCCAGGAAGCCAAAGTTCAGTGGCCCCAAGCTCTGCCAATAGCATTATTGTGCATCCGAATAAAACCCAGGGAGAGGATAGGAGTCAGTCCGTATGAAGTATTGTATGGTAAAGCTTATCATGCTGCAACCTATCAGGGGGACCCCCATTTAACAGGAGACCAAGTATTATTAAATTATGTGTTATCTTTGAATAAGACTCTTGCAGCTGTACGGGAAGCCTTGCAGTGGAACCGCCCGCTACCACTAGAGAACCCAGTTCATGACATCTCGCCGGGAGACCATGTGTACGTGAAAAATTGGAGCGTGGAGCCTCTAAAGGAGTCATGGAATGGTCCCTACCAAGTGCTGATGACCACGTACACCGCCGTCAAGGTCGCTGGGATTGATAACTGGATACACTACACCAGGGTGAAGAAGGTACCGACGAGATGGGAGGTGCAGCCCATAACGGACACCCGGATGGTATTCCGAACAAAGCCCTGATCATCTTGATACTGATTGTTTGTCAGTTAGTAGCCTCAGCAGTTATAATTCATGTACCAGACCCTTTAGTCTTAGTACCGGAAAGTGGAAATGTTGAATTAACCTGTTTGTTTTCTGACAACCAGAAAGCTGGATCCCATGAAATTAATGTGAGATGGAGAAAAGGCCTTGACATCGTAAGTAAAGGAATAATGACACTTTGGGATGACCATCAGCAATCAGGAAACACTACCTTAAGGATTCCTAAAATCACAACTTCTGGAGAAGGTAGATACACCTGTGTAGTATGGATAAAAGATAGTTTTGATTATGGGGATTTTGAGTTGGAAATTATAAATAAAAACTATACCAGTGCAGGTTCGGTAATAGTAGCACCCTTGAGAACAAGCCAGGATATTTGGTTGGGCCCGCCATTGAGAATTAGTTGTCAATACACCTTGAAGAATAATTGCAAAAGAAGAATAAGGATTAGCTGGTGGAAAGAGAGAGAGATGGAATGGGATCAATTGAAGGAAGAAAGTAGTGAGTGGAAGAAAGAGTCTGGAGGGGTCGGGTGGTATAATATCACATCTTTTGCTTCAACAACTATGGCAGGGAATTATCTGTGTATAGTTAAGTGTGGATTAGATGGAGGATTTGGACTTCGGGAAGTGGTCGCTAGAACAAACCCGGATCAGGGAATAGGAGCAACTGAAAGAACAATCTTAGCAGTAGAAAGAGAAAATATTGCTTTAAATTGTACAATATCCCAAAATTACACTGAGTATGGGTGGTGGCGTGAAACAAGGATTAGGCCGGGATCAAAGTATAAAATCACAGCAGGGAGAAAGGAAATAGCATTGCAAATTACTAATGTACAGAAAGGGGATGACGAAGGAGAATATTGGTGTTGGATAGCCCGAGATAATTGGTGGGGTCACAGTCAGGTAACGTTAAGAGTAAGGGACATACGAGTTACCAGACAGGTCCCAGAGAGAAATCAAACCCTAAAAATAAGAGAAGGACAGGAAAATTTAATAGTAGGACTAATTCGAGACTTCGGAAGAATGCAAAATACAACTTCAATAACAGCCTGCCTGCCTCTTCCCCAGGCGGCTGGAGACCCAATCCCGTGGGGAATTATACCCATAAGGGAGATGCCAAGCGCCACCGCGAATGTGACCTGGAACTGTGAAATAGTGTCTAAGGAGATTTTAGACTGGGTAGAGGTTTGTATGTTACGAAGAAAGATTAGTAAGCAAAATTGTCAGCAAATACCAGGATATTATAGATGGATAGAGGATTCAAAATTGTCAGCAGATACCAGGATATTATGGATGGATAGAGGATCCAAGCTTAAAGGAAATTGTTTGGTGATTGGAAAAGTGTCCGAGCCATGCGATAAGATCCGAGTTCAGAATAAGAGAAAGAAGATAGAAGAAGTATGTCAGAATACCACTGAGACAATGACAATGGAGGAGTAGAAAACAGTCTGGGGACCTAGTCTGTTAGAAACTTATAGTTACCTAGGGAAAGTGAATTAGTGCATAGTGTGGGAAGGGAAAAAGAATCAAGATTTTGGGCAGAAGTCATTATTCAAAGAACAATATAGGAAAAAGGTGGAGATGATGGAGTTATGGAATTGTACACAGGTACTAACCTGTGACACTCCACCAGTGCAGATTGGACTTGAACCAGTGCGAGTGCTGTTGCAGTGGGGATGTGAATGTAGAGGATATAATCACACCCTTGCAAAGAAAGAAAAGGAGCCCTGGGATTGCAAGACGACCACGGTTAAGAGCCCAGGAAATTTAGTTTGGGTTATGGGACATGGATTATGGACTACGCACATGCCCATAGATGGTGCAGTTACACAAATTACATTAGGGGTTCCTACCTTATGCCCATTCTGGAAAACTTCTAAGCTGCAAGAAAAGGAATTGGTAAGCAGAAAGAAAAGGGAGATAGAAGATGATGCTTCGATTCAGGAAGATTGGCATGAACCTGATGATGGAGTAAAAGTAGGATGGATGTTAGAATCACTGTTTGCCCCTATATCATCTTACAGAAACAGGGAGATGTTGTACCGATTATTAGGACAGACGGAGAGGCTTGCAGCTACAACTAAAAAAGGTTTTAGAGACTTGAATCTTCAGCTGCAAGCGACTACTAGAATGACATTACAGAATAGAATGGCATTAGATTTACTGCTACTTAAAGAACATGGGGTTTGTGGATACTTAAGAAACAGAGTAGACCATTGCTGCGTGCACATCCCAAACGTGACGGAAAAAATAGAAAAAGATATAGATCAATTAGAACAAATAGAATCCAAAACAAAGGAGATACAAAAAGATGCTGAGCATAATTGGGTAGGAGCCCTGTTGAGCTCCTTAGGGATCCAGGTTTCCGGTTGGGTATCATCTATAATACAATATGTAATAATGTTTGTAATCGTGATAATTGTAGTGATCATTGTATATAGATGTCTTTTAGGAATGATTCTGAAAGAAGGGGCTCACACCAAAAGGGTAATACAAGCAGTTACCCGAAGAGAAGTGATACAACCTCGTGTAGCTGAGACTCAAACCTAAGAAATTGAGCATCCTTGCAACGGAATTGAAGAATGCTCAAGAGGGGGGACTTGTTGGAAATTAGCCATGTTGCTAGGAGAAGTACAAGGAAAGAATGTGCTGACAAACGAAGCATGAGGAACGGACCAAGACGTCGCGGTTAGGTGCTCACGGTGGTCAAAGAAGAATAGAATTTATGGTGGGAGCCTTTTGTGTAAATAGAGATAGGGAAGCAGGTGTTGTGGGAACGGGATATAGTCTATAGAAATTAGAAGATTAATGTTAAACTGAAATGTCACGTATAGCACGTACGTTGATGATGTAATCTGTAAGAAATAGTATAAAACCTGTAAGAAAATGAGGGTCGGTGGGATTCTGATTTGGGACGCTAGTCCCCGGGTCCCCGGGCCCGAATAAAGCACCGCATAAACTACTTTGTGGTTTGTGTTTCTCTTCGTTGGGCAACAGCATGCCCTGCCCAGTTGGCAGCCTCGCTCTGTGTTCCCCTGCTGTGACCAGCAGATGCAGGTTTCGATCAATGGACAAGAGGAGGCAATAAAACAAAGAAAAGGGAAAAGATTCCCTAAAACCATGGTAATTAGCCCCTAAGACTAAAGTGTACACGAAGACAAAGACTCAAGGACAAAGGATAGGTAAGTACTGGTTTAGACGGGGCAGATAAGGGGGGGATGAATGTGTGTGAATGAGAGGCAGCTGGTTATCCCAGACCTGCTAAGCGAGTGCGGAGTCTCCTATGCTGCGTTTCCGTTCTTTCACGAGAAAGATGGCCAGTAAAGAGATGAAGCGGGTGATAAGAAGAGCGAGAGAATCCCCCCCCCCCCGGGAAACTGGGACTGAGTCTTAGAGAAGGGGTGGGACCCTTAGGAGAGAGAAAGCCAGGGGTTTTCCTAGTATAATCCATAAAAAAAAAAAAAAAAAAAAGGAAAGGGCCCCTAATACTTTTGCTGGGTTGAGGGATTAATATCCCAAGAGCACCCAGGGTTAAGCAAAAAGTCTGCTGGATTGAGGGGCGAGTGCCCAAGAGCATCCAGGACTAAAACTTTTGCTGGGTTGAGGGACTAATATCCCAAGGGCACCCAGGGTTCTGCCGGATTGAGGTTATACCCAAGAGCATCTAGGGTTGGACAACACAGCTGGATTGAGGGATAAAAATGCCCAAGAGCATCTAGGGTTGGACAACACAGCTGGATTGAGGGGATATCCAAGAGCACCAGGACTGGCCAGTAACACCTAAAATTGTAATAGGTGATTTGAAAGTAAAAGGTACCTTATTGTTGTTTTGTTGTGTGAGAGTGAGTCACACACAAAATCCGCCTCAGCTTCCCGGGCGGGTGGGACTGTGGCAAGAGGTATAAGTGACCCGCAAACAGGCCATTGTTTCCCCGGGCGGGTGGGGGCTATGGCAGAACGTGTGTGTGTGACCTGCAATTCAGCCCTTTTCCCTCCGGGCGAGTGGAGGGGGGGGCCAAAGTAAAAGTGTAAGTGACATGCAATTCAGCCCTTTTCCCTCCGGGAGGGGGGGGCCAAAGTAAAAGTGTAAGTGACATGCAATTCAGCCCTTTTCCCTCCGGGAGTGTGGAAGGGGGGTCTTAGTAAAAGTGTAAGTGACATGTAAATCAGCCTCATAGGTGGACCAGCACCAGAGGCGACCAGATTCTCGGCCCTCCTCAGAGGCCCAGCTATACTGAAACCCAGAGACCAAATCCAAGGCGAGGGGGGCCACACAGATCCGCGATTCTCTGGCGACAGGGATCGGCTTCATGTCCTAAGGGTGTGAAAGAATGTGTAAAAGTGAAGGAGAAATGAAGAGTAGATGGATGAAGGCACGTGTAATGTTGATTGCTAATTTTAAATTCACTATATCTCCTTGGAGGGAGGTGTATGGTATTGAATAGTTGTGTGGGATAGAAGGGATTTTTTGTGTGTGTGTATAGATAGAAGTAAGTGGTCTTTAGGTTGTAAGAGGAAGTAAAAAACAGAGGTGGGGGACAAATAGATAAAATCTTGAAAAATGGGACATAAAAACAGTAAGTTGGATACAAGGAAGAAAAAAGAGTGTAAAAAGTTACCAACAGAAATACCTCAAGATAGCCCTCTCGGCATTATGTTAGCTAACTGGGATAAAAACCCTTGTACCAGAAGAAAGGAAAAGGTAAAGATGATACAATTTTGCATGATAGAATGGGCAGAGAAGGAAATAAGATCTGACCATGTTTATGGTCAGATACGCCTCTTTTGAGAACTGGATTTGTCAGGCTCTAAATGTATTTGTAAATTCAAAAGAACCATTTAATCCCGAAGAAAGAGAATATGCCACATGTTGGACAGGAGATTTTAGGAGAATAAAAATCTTTCACGTATCAGAAACCCCCGAGATGAAACGAGAAAAGAAAAAGGGGAAAGAAAAGGGAGGGGAACATGAAGAAAAGAAGGAAAAAGAGTGGGATCCTTTGCAGGCTTTGCCCCCTCCGTTCCGGCTTGCGCTCCCGCCGTTCGCGGCCGAGCCCCCTGTCCCGGGTCCCGCTTCAGCCCCGCCTGCCCCGGTTCCCGTCCCGAGTGCGGGCTCACAGCCCGCAGCAGCTGCATCCATCCCCGCATACACCCCATCCCTGGCCCCGCCGGTGAATTTGTCTGCCCCGGCCGCCTGGTCTGCGGTCGCCCTAAGGGCCGTGCCGGGGGTCCCTCCTGACGCGTGGTCTAAGACCACCGCCCCGACCGTGCCGGGGGTCCCGTCGGTCCCAGCCTGTCCTATCTCCGATCGCTTCCCCCACTAGCCCGATCCCCAGGCTGCCCTGCCCGTGCCGGCTGCGCTGGGCGCTGCCGCCGCTGCTGCTTTGTCTCTGCCGGGAGCCGCTGACTCAGCCGCCACCATAGCCCCGTGCAGGGCTGTCCACGTACTCCCCTCTGCTATTCCCCAGAACTGCCCCCTCCTCTGCCGGTCCCGGCAGCAAACCCCGCCTGCGCTCCGCCCTTGGAGGACCAAGCCTCGGCGCTTTGCCCTCCCCTCACCGCCCTTCCTGCCCTGAGCTCCGTTCCCTCGGTAACCACAGCTACTGCTCAGAGAAACGACTTCTCCCTAGAAATGCCTTATCGAAACACTAGAAGTTCACTTAAAAGACAGCCCTCTCTGGATTCTTTCTCAAAACACGGGAAAAAGACTGCAGAGGATGAAAACCAAAAATGGGATAAAGAAATTAGTCTATTCCCACTGAGAGAAGTCCCAATGGGAGGGGGTGGAACAGGGTTTGTAAATGCCCCTTTGACTTCTTCTGAGGTCAGGAATTTTAAAAAAGAAATCAAAGGAATTTTAGAAGATCCTATCGGCACAGCTGAACAACTAGACCGGTTTTTAGGTCCGAATATTTATACTTGGGAAGAGATGCAGTCTATAATGAAAATAATATTTTCTCAGGAAGAAAGGCAATTAATCAGAGCAGCTGAAATAAAAGTTTGGGGAAAAGAGAACCCACAGGGGCCCCCCGGAGAAGACAAAATGCCAACTGCGCCTCCTGAGTAGGGTCAAAATAATGAGGAGGGGAGGAAACACATGAATGAATATCCTAATTTAATAATCAAGGGAATAAAAGAGGCAGCACCCCGAGGGCAAAACGCTAAAAAAGCTTTTGAGGCACAGCAAGAAAAAGAAGAATCTCCAACTGAATGGTTAGACAGACTTAGGAGAAATATGAAACAATATTCCGGAATAGACCCTGAAACTGATGTGGGAAAAGCTTTGTTAAGGATTAACTTTGTTACTAATGCCTAGCCAGATATTAGAAAAAAATTAGAAAAAATTGAGGATTGGCATAATAATTCATTAGATTACTTATTAAAGGAGGCTCAGAAAGTTTATGTCCGAAGAGATGAAGAGAAAGCTAAACTGAAAGCAAAACTTATGGCAGTCACCATGCGAGAAAACAATTTCCAAAAAAATCAAAAACATACAGGCACTGCTTCTAAACATAAAATTAGTAGAGACAGGGGAAAGGAAAAGAATAGAATCCCAATACAAACCAAGTCTCAGCAGCATTCCAGGAATGTCTGTTTTTACTGTGGGGGTGAAGGAAATTATAGGAAAAATTGTCCTAAGCAGGTAATAGATCTGAAAATCTTCAAAGAGATGAGCACAGAGGAGGAATAGGGAGGTCAAAGGCTCTATTTTTTAGGGGACAAATACCATCTAGAGCCTGTGATAACTCTAAAAGTGGGTCCCCAAGGAGAAGAATTAGAATTTGTGGTAGATACAGGGGCAGAAAGAACCTGCCTGCTACATGTACCAAAAAGTTATAGTGTGAGTAAAGATACTGCAAAAGTAACAGGAGCAAAAGGAGAAACTTTTACAGTTCCAGTCATTAAAGATGTAGTAATTGAAGGAGAAACTAAAATTTGGATGGGAGATGTCTTATTAGTCCCAAAGGCAGGTAGCAACTTACTAGGAAGAGATTTACAAGTGAAATTAGGAATAGGGGTTATACCAGAAGATGGGAAAATGACAGCTAAAGTTTTAAAATTAGGCCAAGAGGATGAAGAAAAAATTAACAAGGAAGTTTAGGCTGGGGAAGGAAATAGGGGAGGATTAAATATTGACCCTATAAGTGTTACAATAGAGAGAGAAGATTGTCCCATACGTGTACGTCAATACCCCATATCTTTAGAAGGACGGGAAGGTTTGAAGCCAGTAATAGAAGGACTAATAAAGGACGGGACATTAGAACCTTGCATGTCTCCCCATAATACCCCTATTCTCCCAGTAAAGAAGCCTGATGGGAGTTATAGACTAGTACAAGATTTAAGGGAGGTTAACAAAAGAACTCGGTCTCGTTACCCAGTGGTACCCAATCCCTATACACTTCTAAGTAAAGTTCCACCCCAGCATCAGTGGTTTAGTGTAGTGGATCTTAAAGATGCTTTTTGGGCCTGTCCACTGGCCAAGGAGAGCCGAGATATCTTTGCCTTTGAATGGGAGGATCCAAAAACTGGAAGAAAGCAGCAATTAAGATGGACGAAATTACCGCAGGGGTTCACAGAGTCTCCAAACTTATTTGGGCAAGCTTTAGAAAAAATACTGCAAGCCTTCTCCACTCCTCCTAGAATACAAATTATCCAATATGTGGATGATCTTCTACTATCTGGGGAAGATGAAGTTGAAGTTAGAGAAGCTACAATAAAACTTTTAAATTTTCTTGGAGAAAAAGGATTAAGGGTATCAAAAGGGAAACTGCAATTTGTAGAACCAGAGGTAAAATATCTTGGACACTTGATAAGTAAGGGTAGTCGAAGGCTCAGTCCAGAGAGAATTGCAGGAATTTTATCCCTTCCACCTCCCTCTTCAAAGAGGGAAATCAGAAAACTACTCGGATTATTGGGATATTGTAGATTGTGGAATGCAGTAAAGTTTTTGTATGAAAAGTTGACAGAGGGAGATAATATAAAATGGACCAAGGAAGATGATGATAAATTAGAAAAATTGAAGTTAAAACTGGCCTCAATACCAGCTTTAAGCTTACCTTCACTAGAAAAACCCTTTCATCTGTATGTGAATGTAGAAAAGGGGGTAGCTCATAGAGTTCTGGTCCAGGAGTGGGGAAAAGTAAAGAGACCAGTAGCTTATTTATCAAAGATGTTGGACCCAGTGAGCCACGGCTGGCCAGTATGTATTCAAGCTATAGCCGCTACTGCAATCCTGGTAGAAGAAAGTCGTAAACTTACTTTTGGAGGTAAACTAATTGTGTGCACACCTCATGCGGTTCGAAATGTGTTAAATCAGAAAGCTGAAAAATGGTTGACAGACTCTAGAATGTTAAAATATGAAGCAATCTTGATAGATAGTGATGATCTGACATTAGAGGTAAGCAGGAGTTTAAATCCAGCTCAATTCCTATATGGAGAACCAGCAGATAACCTAATACATAATTGTTTAGAAATTATCCAATACCAAACAAAAGTTCGGGGGGATCTTGAAGAACAAGCCCTTTCAGAAGGGGAAATAATCTATGTGGATGGTTCCTCCAGATGTCTACAAGGAAAAAGAATGTCAGGGTATGCAGTAGTTGATGGAAAAAACATGCAAACTATTGGAAAAGGAAAATTACCTTCAAACTGGTCAGCTCAAACTTGTGAATTATATGCTCTAAAAAAGGCACTGGAATATTTAGCACACAAGAAAGGAACTATATACTACTGATTCGAGGTATGCTTTTAGAGTAGTACATACTTTTGGAAAAATTTGGGAAGAAAGAGGACTACTTAACTCAAGAGGAAAAGGATTAGTACATGAGGGACTCATTTTAGAGATTTTAGAGGCATTAAAACTACCTGAAGAAATAGCTATAGTACACATTAAGAGACACCAAAGAGGAGTGACCCCAGAAATAAGAGGAAATAATTTAGCAGATCAGGAAGCTAAGGATGCAGCAGAAAATGGAGCTGAAAGAGTTATGTTAATATTAACTCCAAATGAGGAAAAATTGGAAATCCCAAAGTTTAGTGAAGCAGAGAAAAAAGAATTAAACAAGATAGGAGGAGAACAGGCTGAATCAGGGAAATGGAAACTTCCTGATGGAAGACAATTACTTAATAAAATACTGGCTAGAAAAATATTAGAAGACATGCATGAGAAAACCCACTGGGGTACTCAGGCTTTGTGTGATCATTTTTTAAGGGACTATGGATGCATTGGGATTTTTGGAGTAGCAAAGCAAGTAACTGAAAAATGCATAACTTGCCAAAGGATAAACAAAAAGGTGATGAGAAAAACAACATTAGGAGGTCGTGAGTTAGCTCTTCGACCATTTCAAAGTATCCAAGTAGATTTTACTGAACTTCCTCAAGTACAAAGATGGAAGTATTTATTAGTAATAACAGACCATTTAACTCATTGGGTAGAAGCAGTTCCCACTACTACCAAGGCCTCAGCCAACATAGTAAGTAAGACCCTTTTAGAACAGATTATTCCCAGATATGGAATGGTTAATAGAATAGACTCAGACAGAGGAATGCATTTTACGTCAAAAGTGTTACAATAAATAATTCAATCTTTAGGGATAAAATGGGAGCTGCATACCCCATGGCATCCACAGAGTTCTGGTCGTGTAGAAAGGATGAACCAGACTTTAAAGAGAACTTTGACCAAGTTAATAGTTGAAACCCAAATGTCATGGGTACAATGCCTACCTTTGGCCTTATTGAGGATCCGAACACAACCCAGGTCAGACCTGGGAGTGTCACCCTACGAAATGATGTTTGGGTTACCCTTTTTAACCACCCAACATGAAAATGCTACCTATGAGGTAGAGGAAATGAGTGTTAAAAGATATATTAACACCATTGCGAAAACTCTTGAAAACTTACAGTTGAAAAGAATAATCCCTCAAACCACACCTTTAGACTTTAAAATCCATAATGTTCATCCAAGTGAATGGGTGCTAGTAAAAACCTAGAATGAACAATCTTTAACTCCTCAATGGGAAGGTCCGTTTTAGGTATTGCTGACGACTGAGGCTGCAATCCAGACCAAGGAACGAGGGTGGATCCACGCCAGCAGAATCAAAGGACCTGTGGAAGAACCTAAGGAGTGGACGATTACATCTGAACCAGGTGATACAAAATTGACCCTTAAATGGGGACTGGGTGGTAATGAACTGGGAAGACCCAAATGGTCCAAGAAACATACACAGGATCACACCTAATTGGGAGATAAGGCCAAGCTTATATCAGTGGTTTCAAGTACCGCCTGGACAAGCTTTGAGACGCCTCCGATACCCTCCTTGGAGAGGAATACTTCCACTCCAAACAGGAGGATCAGGACTGTTTCGGACAGAGAACTCTTGTATTCACGCCTTAGCCTGTGATTTATGCAAAGAAGAAAAGGAGTTGCAACTTCCATCAGTGCCAGACCAAATACCCTGTTTCATCCACCCAAATACCAGACATGCTAGCTGGGTTAAATGTAAATGTTTAGATTGTGGGAAGAATTGGTATTGTAGTTCACACAATCAACGCTCTCGTTGCAGGAAGTGTCAAGGGCCAAATCGATCTCCTATCCAAGTAGAAATCGAAGAAACTAAAATAATAACTTCGTTTTGTGGATGGGAATTATTAGTGCCTGTTGAATGGGAGATACCTGAAGAACAATAGGAAACGACAGTTAAGGAGTGTCAAAAACGATTTGTCTGGAAATTAGCTAAGAGGAAGTGACAAGGAAACAGAGGGCAAGACCAGATTGGCCTCTGTATTTGCCACCAAGAAGATCAAATACACCTGCTGTGGGTTGCAACCCCATAGGCATGGGAGGTGGGAGTATAAGCCATACTGGACCTCTGTTACTCCTTTTTCTGTCACTCAGTTTTTGTCTTCTCCCTGTTGGGATATCGACAAGGCCATGCTATAGGTGTTACCAAAAGCTGTACATGGAAAGACATCGAGATTCTTTTTTCATTTCTCACACTCATGTCAACAGTCACTGTTATAACCCATCCAAATTAGGCAACTGCATACATAAAGGGAAAAAGTACTGGATTGCAGAGAACTTAGGAACAAGTGGTAGCAGAATGGGAAGTCAATGCCCAAAAGAGGAGAGATGGATTTGTTTTACCTACGTTATTGGGCACAAAGCACAAGATTTAGTAAAAGAGCAATTGATAAGCAAAAAAGCTAAGTCAGTACAACCACCTAAGCCTGTGCCAATTTCAATCAATGATTTGTATACCAAACTTGAACAGCAATTAGAAAGAGAAATAGATATCTCAAGGATGGGTAAAAATCAGTTTGTAGAATTAGGAGAAAGAATAAGTATGGAACTTAACATAACCAATTGTTGGGTCTGTGGAGGGGCTTTGATGTCAGAAGAATGGCCATGGAAAGGCAGCAGCTTAGGCCCAACTGAGCTTCTAAAATGGAACCAAGCAAGTACAAGTGGAGAAAACAGACGAGAAGGGTGGATTTTAAGCTCAACAGTGATAGGAGAAGAATGTCTCTGGCGCACTGGGAAAAGCTTCCTCTATGAAGTAGGAAAAACACCCTGTAAAAGATATAAGGTTAGTAATGGAACTTCTGTATAGTGGGTCCCAGAAGCACCAACCGTGTATTGGACCCAAGAAAAAGCAAAAAAAGTAAATTGTAAGTATGATAAAAAAATAAAACTTTTTCAATGTAATGATACAGGTAAAAATCCTTACTATGGCATCCCAGAAATTTCCAAATTTTGGGAGAATATAGATCAACAAAAATTTAACTATTAGAAAGCTCCAGATGGCTTATTTTAGATATGTGGAAAAAGAGCATACCCAAAACTCCCCTCCCAGTGGAAAGGGAGCTGCACTCTGGGAATTATACAGCCAGGGTTTTTTCTTTTACCAGGACCTGATGGGGATCAATTAGGGATACCAGTTTATGAGGATCTAAAGAGAAACAAACGAGAATTGATTGGAGGATTCCAAAAATGGGGAGATGAGGAATGGCCCCCTGAACGCATACTGGAAACATATGGGCCAGCCACCTGGGCACAAGATGGGAGTTGGGAATATCGAACCCCAAATTATATGCTAAATCGTATTATAAGACACCAAGCCGCTGTAGAGATAATAACGAACAAAACTGGTCAGGCAATGGAATTAATATCAAGGCAACAAACCCAAACAAGAGCGGCTGTGTATCAGAATAGGTCGGCTTTAGACTATCTATTAGCTGAAGAAGGGGGTGTTTGTGGAAAGTTCAGTACATCAGATTGTTGCTTAAAAATAGATGACAAGGGAGATGCCATCCTGGACATAGTCAATGACATCAGAAAAATCGCCCACGTACCAGTTCAAACGTGGGAATCAATGCTAAATACTAGCTGGTGGGATAATGTGTTGGGAGTAGAATGGTGGAAAAAGTTAGGCTTCTTCCTTTTATGCGCTACAGCTGGTCTAATATTTCTTCCTTGTTTGATCTCCTGTTTCATTAAGCTCATCACCAGTGTAGTACAAGGCATGCAATTAGTGAACATTGACCAAAAGTTGCCTACAACAACACCACCACAAAGGATTATGGTGTTAAAGAAACAAAATAATATAGAAGACCCCTTCAAGGAAGCAAGATTGATTTGTGAAAAAAATGAGCGAATAATGAAGGCTAGAAAACAATGAATATTGCTCGAGCCAAATTAATTATAAAAAGAAAGAGGGAGGATTGTGAAAAGTGCATATTATATGGCTCTACGCAAGATATTTACTATATGTATTATGTTGTACTGATTGTTAATGTTGTATTAATATTTTGATAGTATGGTAAAGGTAGTTTTGTAGTTAAAATGTAGTTTTTATATACCAACCACAGGAAAATGTAAATCTTTCGAGAAAAAGAATTTACTACTTCCTTATCAGAAGAGACCAACTTCTCCTGCCTTGCTCAGCCCTGAAGATGCCATAGAGATTAAAGGAAAAAAAGTGATACTAACCAGAGACAATTCTTTGTGTGAATGGAATTTATGCATCATATATGAAATGTATGAATATTCAACAAGCTATTGCTTTTAAGAGATAATCCTTTGTTAACGGGGATCCTTCTTCGGAGCTTTTTGCTCGGGGAGGCACCCAGATGTCTGTAATTTTGTTTTTATTGTCTTGTATTGTCCTAACCCTAACTGTTCAATTTTTTACTCTAATTCTATTTTTATAACCATCTTATTTACTATTAAACTTTCAAAATTTTAAAAACAAGTGATTAGCGTTTATCACACCCACCAAACTAAAACTAACTTGGGGATCACTAAATTGGGGACTTTGGGCATTTGAAACCTCCACAAAACTAAAACGAACATGGGATTTATTAACTGGGGGAGTCAGTAGGTTTGGGGGTGAAGGAGATCCCCGGGCAGTCTGGCCGGGACTGCTTGGGCGAGGGGAATCAGGAATTCATAGGGAGCCAGGGAGACTGCAGCAGCCCTGCGCTTGTTCGCAGGTTGCTCTCCTCAGAATTCCCGAGCTTGGGGAAGATATTTTGGGGTCAGGAGAGGCAGAAACTGGGGAAACTAGGGCAGATTCACCAGGAGCTGGCTGTTCCTTCACTTCATTTTGCATTAGCAAGGCAGATTGAATCTTCAAGTGTGGTGGTGTGAGAATTGTTTTTATTAAGTTAAGTTATTTTTGTAAGATTTTTAAGTTATTTTTATAATGGTTGAGTCCACTGTATACCCCTGTGTTCTGCATTGGTTTTCCCCTTATGAGTTAGGACGTTTTCTGTCATTCATTCCTTCCCTGCACCTGTTGCTGTCAATCCCCCCCTCTCTCCTCGTGGTCGCCCTGTCTGTCACTCAGAGACCCTTCCCTGGCTTCTAGAAAACTCCGGGAGGGGTGCCGAGTGATAGGCTGGGGCCCGGGAGACCCCCTCCCATCATTTCGTGGTTGGTCCCCAGTTCTATGGTTCACACCCCCGGTTAAACCCCCCAATTCCTGTAACTGGCTGACCGGTTGTCGCCACCCCCGCTTCCACCCCCCCTTAAAAACCGCCGTGCGCCTGCCCCCGGGGTCTCTCCTGGGCAGCAGGTACAGAGTGCAGAGCCCCGCGCTCCCTCTGTCTCAATAAACCTACGTTACATCCTGCTCGGGAGAGTCCGCCTTTCTCTTAGCTGCCGGGGTTGCTTACGTCATCTATGTGCCCGTCGCTGGCGGTGGAATCCAAGTTCCCACAGGGAGGAAGCGGCGCGCTTGCCTGCCGCACCGACCTTACAACGCTGCCGCAGTGAGACACTGAGCTAGCCTGTGGCTGCACTGGCCAGCGTGATTTCTGGACACTGTGACATTCAAGCTCTAAAAAGTGAAATTTGCGATGGATGTGTCTCCAGACCTGCCCAGATCAGCTAATTTGCTTCCGACAGCATCCCAAAATTGGGTACTGCAGACCTCCTCTGGAGACACGTGGGGGAAGTGAAGAAACAACCACCTAATGAATCTATAACTGACCCTTTGAACAATGAATCACCCCACCCTCAAGGGTTCCCACAACTTGGTAATAAACTCCTTTCTGGGATGCAGAAAGCCATGCACCCATTGTGGCTTAGATCTTAAGATTCTGTGTCACCAACTGCCAGCAACTGGGAAAAAAACGAGAAAATAAACCAAAAACCTACAACCGGGATCCAAACCAGGAGAGAACACCCTTTTCCCCCCCTCCCAGGGCTGCGCAGCCAAACCTTTGCTCCTAAGGAGCCCTGAAGGCTAGACCTGAAGACTAAAACCTTCCCCAGAGGTAGAAAACCTTTCCCCAAAGGCCTATAGCCTATGGAAGGTTTTCTACCGAGATTCCCTAGTGGGGAATACTCACCAAATCCGGCATTGCAATGTAAAAAACTTCCCAGTCGCTGTCCTCCACCTGAAGGTGACACTTCTGGTGCGAAAAGAGCTATCACCTTCGCCTCCCAGGAGCGCCACCCACCACAAAGAGGTCTGCTCCCACTGGGAGAAGCTTGCCAGTCAGGAGACTTGATGCAGTAGTCCAGTGGAATTTTTTAAGTCCAATGGAAAACTGAAGTCTCTCTCCGTGGGGTCCGGTGTCTTGGGGCCTCCACAGCGAGCGCCAAGCCTGATAGGCCTCACGTTGGTGCGTTAACCTGTCGCAGCATCCTTCTCGGAGCAGCGGCTCCATCCACCCAAGCTAGCTCTGACACTGCGATCAGTCGGGGAACACTCCTCTGGATTTTGGGAACCAGAGGAGCGGCTAAGGGGGTTTTCCCCTGATCATGGGAGAGACCTCGCTGAAGACGGAGGCAGGAGTCGGACTCAGTTGGAGGGCAAAGTCCAAGGTGTTTATTCAGCCCCACGCGGGGACATCTAAACCTTAGGGGAGTCTCTCCAGCTGAGCCGCCCAGGGTGATGAGCTCCGGGATTAAATACAGGGGAGGGACTAAGGGAGAAGACAAACCAACATCCAATGAGGGACAAGGTGGGAGTGGAACAGGGTTGGAGGGACATTTAAAGAAACCAATGAGAACATAAAGGGAGGAACCGCCTTGGCTCCTGCCCTATCACTCGATGTCCTTACCCAAACTCTCTAGAAGCCGGAAGGAACAATCAAATGACAGGCAGGGCCCGTAGGAGGGGACTGGGAGGAATGTGGGAGGGTTGACAGGGAAGGGGAGCAGGGACAAACCTCAGAACATAACATTTCTTAGGAGAACAGGGGAGTGCAGAACAAACCATTACAATGAAAATACATAACATAAAATACAATATGAAAATAAATAACACAGAGCACAAGGCAACACTCAACAAAGCAAGAACAACTGTAAATACTGAATATTGGTAAGTCTTTGACATGTCAAAGAAGTTTCCCAAAAAGCAAAGCATTACCTGGACTATGGGCAGGATATTGGTGAGGGGTGATATTTTATCATCTTCTACAGTAGTAGTTGCAACAAAACTAAATCCCTTGAAGAGCTGGTGGGCGTTTGCACTGGGTGGGACCCCTGGAGAATCTGGAGGCACACAGACACACAGGATTAGTGTGGCTACATCCCAGCAAGGCCATTTCATAACATTCAGGAGAGGTATGTTATAAAAACCATCTTGAGGGAAGAGAAGCAAACAATAGGAACACCAATTTTAAAAATAAATAAAACTTCTAGTTTGTTATCTGTGCTCTCTTACTTCAATAACAAACACAAACAAGTATTCCAGGGTTTAGATAAAAAATGCAAAGCACTGCAGGAATTTATGTGTGAACACATGTTTTAAGGAAGAAGTTTACTGAAGGAAAACTACTTATGGAAAAGAAATAAAGATCATTGTCAAAGCTCAACAGCTTTGTAACACAGAAGAGCAACAACAGAACTGCTGGTTCAGTGGTGAATGAGCTGCTGGCAAGGCACAAGTGAGGCAACACAAGAATATCCAATTAGTAAATTCACTGAAAAAAAGATCCCTGAATTATTAGAATTAAGTTTTCCTCAGGTTATATTCTGTGCAGCTCTGAATTCACTGTCTGAAATCTCACAGTGAGCACAGCTCAATAATTTTGTGTAGCCTATTAAGAGCACAGACCTTCTCCAAACAAACATGGGGAGAGGGTTTAGAAGCTGGATGCAGCAGGAAAAAAAAAAATTCACAAAAGAAAACCTGAAGTGAAACTTGAAGCAGACCAAGCAATAATAATAACAGTTAATGTTTCTTAAAGCAAGGCATTCTCAATGAAATACTGACCCTATAAAGAATCACTGCTGCAATCAAATTGAGTTTACTTTAATATTAAATACTTCCCCTCAAACGCTGCATGCTTGACTTTAATCATAACTAGAAACCATAGTCCAGCTTTTAATATTCAATTTATTTTTTTCTTCCTGAGTCAAAGATTACCAAAATATTCAAACAGAAACCTGTGAGGGGAACATCCTCCTGGAAAGCACTGGAACCCTAGTGCATCCTTTCCATTTAACTTTGTCCTCGCCTTTTCTGCTTGTTGCTTTAGCATTAATTTGACCCTCCAGTCCCACAAACCTCACCCATTTATAGCCATGCCCAGTTACCTTTTGGTGTTTTTGCTGTGAATTCTGGATCAAAACAGAAAGTATCTTCTGGCTTTCCAGAGGCAGGTTTGAATGGAGGCTGAATTTCTCTTCTGAACAGTTTCTGAAAGAGAAGGACAAAGATTTAAGAGTCAATGAAGCTTCCATGGGCGCTGTTATTTTGTCAAGATAAAGGGTAAAGGACAAAAACCTCAACCAGTGTCAGGTACATCCCTCTTGGCAAGGAACTGCCCATCCTCAAAGCTCTATTCCAGGTTTTTTCTAATTCATCAAACTAAATCGGGCAAGATTTCAAATCTGCAATAAATCCCATTTACAGCTAAGGAACAGAAAACTTCATGTCAAAAGATAATGACTCCCCATTTCCTGCAAAATTCAGGACGTTCTAAGAGCATTTCCTTGCCATTTCTCTCCTCCTTTCAGACCTATTTTGTGCATTTTTTTTCAATTTAACCTTCCTGCACAAAAGCTTACAGTATATTTCAGTTAAAAATACCAAAACAACCAAACCAACCAACACCAAGGAAAGGGGACTTAAATTCATCCTAAAGAAATAAAGAGGTAAAATACAGAAGTGTCATCAATATCAATGGAGTGAAATAAATATAAATTATTGTCAAATTGAAAAAAAAAGAAAGAGCTAGAACTGCTGAGCTTTCAAACTTCCCTACTGGTATTTATTTCAACATCAGTCCCTTCAAAAGGAAAAAAAGTAAATAATCAAGCCAAACAAGACAACAACTTCTGAAGTGTATTCACATAAAGCAGTGAAGTTTTACCATTACTAACAACTTGTTGCTGAATAGACTCTGAAGTAGCTGCTGCATGAATACAGCTAGAAAATCACTTTTCAGAAATAAATACAGATAATGATGAGGGGCTTTGAAGAAATAGGTGAGCACAGCACTGCCCTGGGTAGCTGCAGTTCTATCAGCACGGCCACATCTTATTCCATCAACCACTGTAGCATCACAGCAAAGGGGGGATTTATTTCACACACAGCACCTTGGCTTTGAGAACATTTCTGGCAAACACAGCTCAGAGGATGAGTGAACCACAGAGCAGAATCATAAAGTGCTCATGAGGAACTGAAGCTAGGAGTTGTGATCTTGTAGACTTTGGATCATCTTGGAGCACTTGAGTTAATTCCTGACCTGTGACTGGGATGGGAGTGATGCAGAGGGAAGTCCAGGACAGTTACAGCCATAAGGAGCTGTTGTGCCCTGCAGGGAGCCCTGGACAGACACTTCCTGAAGGATTCCTGGGAACACCAGCAGCCTCTCCCAACTACAAATGCTCTAATGGACCATTTCAGCTTGATAATGCTGCAACTCTTAATTATTTATAAAGTAAATGCACAATTTATATTTCATACTCCCTATCTGCAGTAAATACTGCAGCTCCAGATGCCAAGGAATTACAGGAGAAGCCAGGATGTGCCAGTCAGCAGCAATGTAGTGTTTGCTGTGCCCTATTCAGATGTAAATACTTATACAAATGCTACAACACACATAAAAATTAACAACAGCTTTATCATTCAGGTCCTTTTGTACTCACATTCCAGTCAACAGTAGAAAAAAAGGGATGTCTCTTGATTTCTTCAACTCCATCTGAACCAGCTCCTGAACAAAAGAAATATTGTATTTAACACACTTGTGGATAAAGTCTTTGAAGATTGCACTAAAAATTAGTTAATTTCTAAAAAGTTTGCACAGACATGGTTATTTGAGGGAACTGTGAATACAGAAATATTCCAAGGATGTAAAATACTCAGGGAGGCAAAGAGAGCACAAGAAGCCCATAAATACAGTGTCAATATTCTTTGCTGTGACACTGTCAAGAGCTCTGGTTCACTCCTAAGTCACTGATCCCACATTTTGACTATTCCTTGGCCAAACCCAGGAAGTCATGATCCAAACTAACAGGAAATGGTACCCAAATGTTACTGATCACCCAGAGCTTGAGAGCCTCTAGCAACTACTTTTTTTTTTTTTTAAGTAAAAGTTAGGCTGAGTTGATTATTTAAAAATCCAAATAAATGAACCAACCTAATCTATTTGATGGGTTCCTTTTAAACAACATCCTCAAGAGACTTTGTGCTTCAGGGCTGAGGAATTGAGGCATTCCCAGCTTTGCTCTAAAAGAAAACCGAGAACAAGTCAGAGGAAGAAACTTATCTTAGTAAAAACTGTCTACATAGATTTCACTGCACAGTTTGATGTATCAAGGATCTACTCCAAAGCCTTGTAGAGTGCAAATACTTAACTCACCAACTTTTTAAGTTTCCTATTACAGAAGTGGTTTAAAATAAAACCCAACAAAGAACAAACACATCAGACCAAAACCACCAAACCCTACCCAAGCCCCCAAAGCAAGCTTTATGCTGAAACAGAGTAAAATAATTATCTCGGGAATATGTAAGCATTTTCAAAGATATCTTCATGTCACCAGGAGGTTTTTACCAAAATAACTACCAGAAACTCAGAAGAGACTCACCAAATCCCCAATTACCTGCCCTTGAAGGGATTGCTACTATTCCTCCATGTTGAAACCCTGGAAATTTAGATTTTAAGATTTTGGTATATAGTGATGTATATAAGGCAATATGGAGGATTTAGGGCATAGGCTAAGTTCTTCTTTCACCTTCTTCTTCATGGGTTTGGGTAGTTTTTTCCAATTGGGTGAAAGAGGTCCGCATTGCGAACCTCGGGTGGTCAGTTATTGGGTTAAAAGTATAAATAATATAGGTGTCATCTCATTATAGGGTAATTAGCACTTAAAAGACCATGGAAATAGTTAGAGAGGAATCCATTTTCTACCTTGTTAACTAGAGCTCTCAACTTGTGAGACTGTACTATAGATAAGAATTAATAAAATCTGAGTCCAAACATGAAAAACTGTGTCTCCCATGCATTAATCCCAGCTCTAACAGGAAGAAAAGAAGATTAAAAACCTCACACCTCCAGGACTCATTGAGCCATCATATAGAAGCTTACTGACTTTACCATTTATTTTATTTAATGGAAACTCTAATGCCAAGGCAGGAAATTCTTGTGCAGAACTGCAGCAACACTGGGAGCTGCAAGGGAGGCAGCTCATGGTCTAACCCATCCTTTCCCAGGCAGCACCACCATGAACTCCCACTCAGAGAAAGCCCCAAGTGCCCTGTGCTGGGAAGAAGAGTTTCTCCCTCCTCCCCTTCTCCATCACCCCTCACAGGGTCCAAGACTCTGCCTGTGCCAGGAGGAAGCCCTTAGCTGAGCACAGACAGACAAGAACATATTTGCCTAACAGCTCCACTCACTGAGCACCAGCTCACCCAGTTTGTCCAGTCCAACAGCTTCTGTTGTAACTGGGGTAACTTAAGATGAGAATTTGAGCACATAAGGGCTCTCTACACATCTGTACACAAAGCAACACCTCATCACCTGCTGCTTACAAAACAAGGTGTGCCGTTACAGTAGCAAGGGAGCGTAACAACAACAGGAGTGTAAATCAAGCTGCTTTCAAACACTGTGCTGTTCTTATCTTTATTATATGCCTACAATCAAAGTACAGATTCATCCCTGAGATTTTAATTGCTGAGGATACTTAATGGTACTTCACAGTCTGGGATCTAAAGCTTATCAAGGGGCTTTGCTTTTTGCTCCCGTTGTAGCTCAGTGCTCTTAGAATCATAAAATGGTTTGGGTTGGAAAGGACCTTAAAACTTGTCTTGTTCCACCTCCTGCCATGGGGACACCTTCCACAAGACCAGGCTGCACAAGGAGTTATAACAAGCTGTTAAAACGTTTAAAATTACAGTTTCGGACTTCTGAAAAAGGAAGGAGATATACTTACTTCAGTATCATATTCATAGTCTCATTTCGATCTTTACCTTGAAATGGCAGGGTACCAGTAAGCATTTCAAACTGGAAAGAACAAATGTTAATCTAAATCAACGCTTCTTCCCCCAATTGCTGAAACAAAGTGTTAAGCACTGCACTCTTTCCTACCTCTACATCACACTGGTTGAACTTTGAAAAGACTATGGAAGTGTTCCCAAATATAAAATTCTGCTCTCACTTGCAGTTTACATAACAATGGCAAGTGTAGCATGATGATGATGGAGGAATATTATACATCAAGAAGCTGCTTGAAAATAAAATAAAAAATCTCATCCACAACCAGGTTTTAGATGTTGCCATATTCCAAAAACTGCAAGAATGGTAAATTCTAGAGCAGTAGTTTACTTTTCAAGTCCATCTGCATGTCAGGCTGATGCTCTAACACATCCCAGCAAGCACAGAAGTGGCAGCAGTTACTGACTTATTTCACTATTCCACTCCAGCATTCCTTCCACAGGCTCACTCTCACAGAAATGCCATTAATATTCCTTCAAACCAAGTCTTCAAGTCTGTTTTTAAATTTAACTATCAAGTAACATGCAAAATAAATATACAAACTCACACTGACTACAACTGGTTTTAACTACTAACAGACAACAGGATTTTTCAGGTGCCTGATAAACATTCCTTAGAGGTAAAAAGTCAATTTTATTCCACCCAGTAGCAATTCAGTCATAGAATTGCCCCCCTTATCCAACCCTCCCTAATCAGAACTGGACAAACTTATTCTAAGTGCATTTGTGTGAGCTTAGCAAGGGAAGCAAGAGGCAAATACAGTACCATGAGGACCCCAAAGGACCACCAGTCAGCACTCTGGTTGTGCCCTCGCCTGTTTACCACTTCAGGAGCCATGTACTCTACAGTACCACAGAAAGAATAGGCCTTCTTCTCTTGGTCTACTGATTCCTTGCTGAGTCCAAAGTCTACAACAACAGCATCACAAGAACACAGCCAGTAAAGAACTTCAGGGGAAAACAAATCAATCAATATATGGTAATTCAAAATGCAAGTTTTGAGAGGTTTGGGCCAGTTATTTTCAGAAATATGATTAGCACAGCTCTCTGTGAAACAAGAGACTGCAAATATCTGGAGATAGCACATTTAGTTTACTACACACCTCCAAAACCATTCTAAAAGTCATTAATTCATGATTAGCCATCAAAATTATCACTGAAATAACTCAGCATTTGAAATCCTACACATTTAGAGCTCTAAGATACCTAGAAGTTCTCATTTTCTCTGTTTACTGCCTGTTTTATTCACACAAAAAATTGGTATCATGGGTTGGCATAATTTTGTTTTCTAGTTATAGGAAAAGGTGAGATTTTTTTTTTCCCTGCCCTAACCGTAGAGTGGTTTGGGGAAGAGAACAAGGACCTATCAAAAAAGCTAGCCAGGATATTGGCAGCTAAGTTGACCAATGGGAAATGTCGATGTGACTTTGGAGGGGACATTTAAAACTAACTGCAGGAGATCAGTCTCTCTCTCGCTTCGGGGATCAGCCATGAGGTGACATCGTGGTCGGGCTGGGCCGGGCCCCGCTGCCTCTCTGGGCAGCCGGGCCGGGCCTAGCCAGGCTTCTGAGGGCCGCTGCCTGCACAGGGAAGGCCTGAGCTGGCTGAGCCCCTTTCCCCTGCTGCCGGCAGAGGAGAGGGGCGGCTGAAGTTCGGCAGTGCGGGGCCATGTGCTCAGACTGCGGCAGAAAGGGCCAAACCATGGCCCAGCTTAATCACCGCTGGCAGTGGAGAAAGAAAGCCTGCAGCTTCATAACAACTCTGAGCTGAGCCACTCTGGATGAGACTGAGGGGTGGAAAAAAGGACATCTACCAGTTTTCTTCCATCAGCACAGCTTTGTATTTTCTTCAGCTCCTGCAGCCTTGTGTGGTTTTTGCAAACCCGAACAGATTTAACCCTTTTTCTAACAACATAGAACTTTTAAAGCACAATTCTTCCTCAAGAGAAAGAAGAGAGAAAAAAAACAGAAGGTACATAAAAAACAGACACTGCATAAAGTCAGATTAGAAGTGAAAGAACTAATAATATTGGAATAGGACTGAAGAAGTGGACATTTTTAACCGGACTTTTCTAAGGTAAATTATGAAGAAATGAACTGTTCTTTGCAGCATCTTAGTATTAGTTGGGTAGAATGCTATTCTAATCAAAATTAAGGACTGATGTAATAGAGATTTATTCGGGAACTTCGAAGCCCCCGCTCTTAGGTTAAAAAAGAGGTCTCAGCCTTTGAGACAAAGATGATTTTAGACTAGAAGAAGTATTCGTAAATAGTACCCCAGATACACTGGAAAGCTTTGCTGATAGAACATCACAGTCTGCGAAAACTCCGGGCAGCAGCAGATGTGTGACATTAGGAGCACTGGACTATTTTGTCTTGTGGCAAATGTCTTCATAAAAGATCTTAGAAGGACTCTTCTCCTAAAGTAATGAGTGATTATGTCTAAATAGTGAAACTGACTGAAAATCCTAAGTTGTGTCTTTCTATGTTGCTCAATAAAAAAGTTAATAGTTTGTAACAGGAAAGAAGTGTGTTTTAAAGTATCGTTCTGTTTTAGTTTAAGTTTTCTTTTTTTCTTTTTTTTCCTTTCCTCCTCATTCTTTTAATATATGTTAATAAAACTATTTTTGTTCATTTTTAAGCGTAAGCCTGCTTTGTTTATTTTTCTCCTAATCTCTCTCTCCCACAAAAAAAAAAAAAATACTAAAACCCCTACATTAATTGCTGTTTCTGCCCAGTTTTATTAAATTAAAACCACTACAATTGGATAAAAGTAAAAATCAGTTTCAAAGGGAATGCAGCCTGCATGGTCTGGTCTTACTGAATGATGAATAAATAAAATCACACTAAAATTATTGTTGTTACGTAAGGCAACATGGTTCTGTAACCTGCCTCAAGTTCAGTACAGAACAGCCCTGTATTCCCAGAATATTTCATTCCCAGAACACTTTTTTCCCTGTTTTGAATACAGTGAATACACAAGTCCTTGACACTGGCTCAGCTCTCAAACACCCTTTTTTTCACAGAGGAAAATGATTGCTGATCAATGATCCCATCCATTATTTCCACTTTCAGAAGGAAGTGACAAATTTAGGATTGAATTGCATTTAAATACAGCAGAATTTTTAAAAGGTATGCATTTTATAAACCTGATTTCCATCACCATTATTCTGTCAAGTCTTTGAGGGTTTAAAAAACTTCATTTTCTCTTGGAATCTAACACCAACATCTTAGATTAAAATATATGATGAAATCTCTAGTACAATATCATCACTTTCAGTGTAATTTAAAGCTTTCAGAAATTTATAATAATGTTTCCCAAATAGTCAGTCTTTTATATACATCATTTTCTAGAATAGATGTATTTGGATTTTTCCTCACAGAATTATTTCCTGCAATTTTATATGCATTTAAAATTGATAATACAGAAACTCAAAAACACTTATTTACAAATGGCTGTATTGAGTGGTGCCTACCTGTTAACTTGATATGTCCTGCTTCATCAAGCAAAATGCTGAAAATTAAAATTCATATTCAACAAAACACATAAAGAGCAATGTTTACATAAAACATTTAAAATATAAGATAAAAACTATGATATCCAATTCTGTTATTACTTTAATGAGCAAATATTATTTCATTTCAACCACAGATACGTATTTTAGATTTTGTATTTCTTTACAAAGTCTTAACAGGAATAGTTTTAATTTTTTACAGTGGAAAAGGCAAAGTAACAAGCAAAATACACATAATAGTAGTAAAATACATTTTACTTTACTTTTCTGGCTTCAGGTCCCTGTACACAATTCCCAAGCTGTGAAGGTGATCCAAAGCAAGGGCCAGTTCTGCGAGGTAGAATTTCACATCTTCCTCTGTAAACATAACCTAATAAGAACTGTATAGATTTACCTTCTGATCTTGTCTTCAGTTTTTAAAACTGCAATCTAAAAAAAATATAGTCCTGTCTGCCTAAATTTCAAACTTAGTTTTAAAAGTCCCTTGTGAACTCATAATTCATGAGTTCAGCCAAGAGAAATGATTTTCTAATATCTGTTAATTATAAAGTACACAAAGAACTACTTGCAATACTTAAATAAAACCATCAGCAGAGCATTACTGCAGAGCATTAATTAACTTTTAGATAATAAATTAATTGTTATATTTGGTGAAACTGACACCCAGCACTCCTCCTGCCACAATCCCAGACAGTTTTGCACTGCATCATAAAATTTAATATATGGCTGCTCTATTGGGTGAGTGTAAATTCACATTACCAAGATTTAGAAAAAAAAAAGCAAAAATCATTTAGGAAAAAAGCATGCAGAATAAAACACTGATGGCAATAACAATGACAGCCTGGGAGTTGAAGAACCTACTCTGCTCTTAGAAAAAAAAAAAAAAAATTAAAGGAGCCTGGTGAGACACTGAAATATTGATGTTACTTCTAGAGCAGAAATGCATTTCTGTCCTGAATACTCCACAGGTTGCTTCTAATTTAATATACAAAAACTGTACCTGCTTTGGCTCTTGTCATGTTCTACAAATTGCTGGAGGAGCTTGGAATCTTTAAATGGCTGGATTGAATTTGGGCTTTAAGGGAACTATTCCCTCATTTACTGAATCCAGCAGGAATGAGGAGTGCAACCACTGAGCAAGGCTGGAATGGAAGTAACTGGGCTCCCTGATTCAATGCCACTGCTCTGAATTGCTCAGGTGTGATCTGTTCTCCAGGCACAGAATATTCCCTGATTTTCATGACAGGTGCTGATCTCAGGTGAACAATGAAGCTGTTACACTCCACACAGTGTCACCTTCACACCTTTAAAGAACAATGTTCATGCTGGGTTTCATCTCTTTAAAAAGAGCAAAGGCAAACCTTGGATTTCATTTACTCCTTGGATTTCATTACTCCTTGGAGCAGCCAAAATGCAAATCTCAGAATATAGTGATGCTAAATGCTAATCTACCATCTCCCCATAATGACATCTAAAGCTGTTCTCTGGGTCGAGTTAAACATGATGCAAGTCAGCTTCATTAAATATTACCAATAAAAACTTCATTACACACTCATCTCACTGCCACAGCTGAAACTCTCATACCCACTTTAGAATTTAAAGACCAACAAAAGTCTTTTAATAACTTTATACTAAACCAAATCAATTTTAAATAATCCTTGTGTGCAAAGTATGGAACGCCACAGGGAATTTATTATCACGTGCATTGTCCATAAGCTGTGTTTTACTATGGACTTTTGAAACTACCTCACATTCCCACCAGAAAATAAAAACCTGATTTTTTTTTTATATCTATATACATAAAAACCAGTATAAAAGGTAACTGAAGTGTTCCAAAAAAAGAGGTGGAGTCTTAGCAGTAAGAAAACTTGAGAATTACGACTTCTTGATTCCTACAGGGAACACATCCTCCTTTCAACCCCCAGCAAGAGTTCTTATGGATAGCCTTATATCCCTTATTTAAGAATGTTCCATAAGGGATAATCCCAGCTGGGTTAGTGCAAGAGAACAGCTCTTCCTGCTATTCCAGAATTCCCTCTGGAATTAGACACTCCATATCAAAGCAGAGCCTGACCCCTTTCCTGCTTCCTGCTCCAGTAACCCAGGACAAGTCAGTCACTTGAAGTTTGTAATGGCCATTTTAGCTTCCAGATTAATTAATTTTGAGCTCAATTCTTAGACATAATCACTGTCTTACCGAGCTCAGCTTTTAACAAAAACGCCTTTAAATTCTTTCCCTTTTGCCTGTTCCTAAAGTAAAACCTTTATTTTTATGAGAAGTATAAGGGGAAAAACTCTCTCCTGCCCTTACATACTGGGAATAAACATCCTCCTCCGTGCCATGAAAAAAATCAAATAACACAGTTTTCTCATTTAAGAAAGTGGCTTTTCCTGTGCTTTGGCAATATAAATGGATTTACAGTGGTGAAAACACTGAAAACCTCTCTTGCTGTGAAGCTGTTGAGAAATTGCCATTAAAAATTTAGACCTTTATAAAAGGTTTGCCAAAAGAAAATAAAAGTCTTCTAAACATGTTCATAATACTTAAGGTAGCATGTAATAAATATTTGATGGCAAATATTTAAAAAAAAAATAACAACAGCTTGTTGCTGTATCCCATTCCCTCCTCTGGAGCTCTCCCTCCAGGAAACAAAAATAGAAATGAAAAATTCAAGGTCCGGTTGTGTGCCAGGGTTGGATGGAGGGGAGTGGGCTCAAAAGAACTCTGGGTTCCCACTTTGTGGGATTCAGGATGAGCATTTGGATTGCAGCACGAGGCAATTTTACAGCACAGCAGAAAGCTCTCAGGGCTGCAGGATTCCAGGAGCACCTAAGCTGACTAAGAGCATGAGAACTACACATCCCCTTCCTTCAGTGCTAAATATTCATTTACTTCAGTTGTGTTTCCAAGCAACAAAACATTTTTAGACAAAAGAACTGTACTTAGCAGATGCCAAATTAAAACTTGGGCTACTCATCAATACACACTTGGGTTTCTTAAGGATAGAACAAAATCTATAATATGTAAGGAAAGCCCAAAAGTTATTAAAAACTTCACTATGACAAGAAATATGGGGGGAAACAGGTTTAGAAGCCAATCCTGTACCAACAAAACCCAATCCCTGTCTAAAAGTGAGTGGAGATAAAATTTTAGGTACTTACCTCTTTGGATAATCGTGTGAATACATCTCCTCCCCTGAGAAAATCCAATATTAAATAGAGCTTCCCTTCAGTCTGAAAGGCTTAAAAAAATTTTTAAAAAGTAAATAAAAATCAATAGTTGTATGACAAAGCTACAAAACAGATCTGAATGCTTTTACAACTAGGAAATTTCAGTCACAGGCAATACTTTTGTTGTGGAACTGAAATAATTCAGCAGCACACAAGGTAATTTACTGAATGATTCCTTGCTTCTTCACAGAAGAAAATCTTAGTCATGGGAGATGATTAGAATAATGTTCTTTTAATTCCCCTTTGTCAAACAGGGAAACTGCAAGGATGTCGATTACTCTGGTTTGGTTTAAATCAATGAAAAGTACTAAATCTCTGCAGAACTTGAATGTAAAGATTCAGAATGTTCTTACAAGGAGGGCTCAACCTAAAACTTTTATACAGATATGTATTTACATTCCTTTTTTTTCCCAAGTTGCTAGAACCTAATGTGGACCCTCTGAAAGTGAGATAGAACAAGAGCAGCTGTGTCTTCAAGCAAGGAAAGAAAGTGTAGGCAAAGAAAAGGAATCTGTACCAACCATAGTGCAGTTTGACAATGAATGGGTGATTTACTTCTACCAAGATGTCTCGCTCCATTTTGGTACGGACTCTGTCCCGAACTGAGGGGAGACAGGAAAAAACAAGTGTGAAACAAATGCATTTGCTACAACACAAACTCAGCAGAAAGGCTTTTCTGGCTAAAGGAATCTCTTCCCTCACCACCTTATTTGTTTTTAATGTTCAAGTCTCCCACAGAATTCCTCCTTTCATACAGCGAAACTCTGGTTTGCTTCTTGCCTGCCCTAACTTTCTTCTTTGCTTCATTATATTTTCAGCAAATTCCCATCTTCTGTGATAACCCATATTGCTTTCAAGAAAAAAGCTCCCATCTACGTTCCCAACTTCAAATTTTGAATTAACTCTGTCCTGAATAGAAAATATTTTTAAGATTACTTTTTCCCCTTTAACAGTAATAGTCCTATTTACACACAGTGGACTCGCACCCATTCAAGTGTCTCCTGAAATCCAAAACACTGAATTAAATTGTTCTGGCTCCTAGAACAAGGGAATGACTTAATTTTAACCACAGCAGAGTTCTGACCTAACAAAAGACAAAAGGAAAACTGTTTATGAAATTAACTTGTTTTCATATAATGAAAAGTCTAACAAGAATTAAATAATCCAATTTTAAACTATGAAAGAACATTTCTGACCACATAATTAAAGCTACCTGGCCAGATTTGAAATAATACTTAAACATGAATTTACAAGTTACTCTAAAAAAAACCCTCTTGTCAGAGAAGAGTTATGAACACACTGACAAATATCTAAGATTAAAAAAAGCTTTTAAATACAGGTGCACTAAACCCCATGGTCCAAAGTCTCAGTTGAAAGACAAACCTACCTTTTAAAGAAGCTTTTTTCAACACTTTCATTGCATAAAGCTGCCCAGCATCAGGCCCAATTATCTTCCTCACGAGGAAGACCTGGCAATATAAAGCCCATTTTTAAATCACTGCAAGCTTGGTAATCAAACCCAAACTCTCACAAAGCATTTGCAAAACTCCCATTAATGTCAGGCAGCTTCCAGTGCTCTGTACCAAGCACGCACCTTTAAAGGAAGAGCAAAACCACATTCCTTGATCAGATCAGAGCTGCAAAGCACCAAGCTCTCTGAAGCGTGACACTGGCCATAAACTTTGGATTCTTTCCTGATTTATCAAACAAGTTCTTACAGAAAGATGTTTCTTTCTCTCACTTTCTTAAGAGGATGACAATTCTGCCTGGTCTGCCACCTCCCAAGAGGTTTAAGACCCAAGTCTCAAATATGAAGCATTCATTTTTATTAATGAATTCTGTACAAGTGGTGAGATGAAAGCAAGGAAACCTCACCATTTAAGATCAAAGCACCCTTTCCCTCTGGAATAGCAACTCCAATAGGTTTTTCTACTTTTTTCTCTCCAGAAGAATTTCAAAGATAGATAGGATATAACCTGACACCGAGAAAAGCATATTAGATAAAATACTGCAGTACAAAGACATGGAGCTACACTAATTTTTAAGCACCAGATCTTCCAATTTACAAAATGGTTTGTGCTTCTACAAAGTACAAACTTCTAAATTGCTGTTCTTGTAATAGCAATTATTAGTTATGAATTCTTAGGCTTTGCTGTAAAAAACAATATACAAGTCACAAGAGAAAGCCAAGAGCTCCCCAAAATTACCTCTCTGATCTCACCTTATCCAGACTTTCATTTACAATTAATTTATTTACATCTACAAGTTATATATATATTTTCAATGATCTTGTTAAATTTTCCATTCTAGAATCAGAAATTCAAGGACTGTCATGACTAAGTTGTGCAAGGTTGGGAGAGGGGTTGTTTTTATTTGAAGCTCTGGTTAGAAGAAAAATGTCATCATGTTTCAAGGCTGTCTGGGTTTTTGTTTTAATAAGTTTTGTCCAATAACTGACCTACAACAGTGCTCTCCTATAGGCCAAGGTGATAGTAAAGGGAGTAATTTGAACACCAGCAACTAAGAAAATAGCTGTAGATTAATACAATCACAATAATAAAATATTAATAATAAACACATAGGAATATTTTAGTCTTAATAACCAACAATTTGTGAGAACATAAGGAAATCATGTACAAGTTACAAATTTTAGCTAATAAGACCCAAAATAGCTGAAAACTACTGAAGCACCACTTATTTATTTAATTTGCAGACAAATCCTCCATAACTCCACATCTGCATTAGAAGGCACATAATTCCTCAAAGAATTAAGCGAGAAATTCAGTAATTCAGGAGGTTTAACCCTTTATTTCTGTGGAGGTGTTATATCCTGCACTGATGTCAAAACCAGGCTCCAGGAAACCACCCTTGTGTTTGCCAAGCCCAAAGGAAGGACCCTGGGAGTAGAAACTGGGAAAACACCATGAAGGCAACAGCCACTGATCCTCCTGGTTTGTTTTCTCTTTTCAATGGAAAGAACAGAGATAAAGAGCTCTGAGCTCAGGTGTGCAACAGGCACCATGCAGCTCCTGAAGAGGCACTGCCAGGATTCCAAAGCTCCAGAGCATGTCTGGCCAAGCTGCTGGGATTCCAAGCAGGAGCACTCCTCAGGCTGGCAGAACCCTGAGCTCTGGGAAGCCAAATCTGAGTCAGGGCTGGCTGTGCTGAACCCTGAGGGAGCTTCAAACATCTCAAGTCAGGAGTAATAAATATATGGAGCCTTTCAGGCTCCTACAGTGAGAAGCGTGTGAGGGAATTGGCAATCAACACTACCAGGTAAAGGAATGTTTCTGAAACCTCAAAATATTAAGAAATATTTAAAGTCTGTTCTCTACACTATCGCTTATGCACAAAATGTCTTCCTAATGTCAATTTCTTCCTCTCTCATTGCAGAGGTTTGTTCCTGATTAGAGACACACACAGAAACAGCAGAAGAACAGGAAAATGAGAACAAATGTAAAGCTGACTGACTACTTTAGATGTTGCAAAAGATGTAGTTTGAGTCTGGTTTTAAAAAATTAATTACCTTCCCATACACTAAGATTAATATTTCAACTACTGTGATTAGACACATGGACTGAAGAGATCAGATTTTCAACTTCATTTCTGCAAAGTGACACCCAGTGGCACATTCCAAATGGAAAATATTGTAACAAAATCCCTGCCATATTTCTTCTCTGTGCCATTTGAATAATTAGTGTCTTTTAGCTGTAGATCACTTGATAAATACAGAAAACTAAAAAACCTGAAATACATTTCCCAGGTTATTTACTTTAAGTTCCAAACTGCCACAATCAACTCTTCTGCAGATACATAAATACAGATTTTGTGTCTTGAAAAAAGCCAAACATTCCCAGCATGTCAAGTGCCATCACTAAAAGACAAACCACCATTTCCTTCAGAAGGTTCTGTCCAAGGCTGGGAAATGATTCATTTTCAAACGTTCCCAGCAACTCTGCTGGCCACTATTTCCCTGGAATGTCTGGACAGGTCTATGGAACAAGTTTATCATCTTACCTTTCCAAATGATCCCTGTCCAAGGACCTTAAGTAGTTCAAACTGTGCTGGATCTGCTTTCTCACATCCTTCTTTCACATGGTGTGTAATAGGAATTTCTTTCACACTTCCTTCATCCTGTGATTTCAAAGCAAACAAAATACAACAGTGAACAGGCCTGCAGTAACTAAGTCTTGCTAAAAGTGCATGTAAATACCTGGACTTTTCTTTGTTTAGTTTTATTTTAGCAAAATATTTGAAATTCTAATAAGGCTTCAAGGAAAACTGATCAAATGAAGAGTTTTCCCACCAATCTTTTCTTAAATAGGTGCATCTAAAATTTCTAAACTGAAGGAAAATTCCCAATGCTCATTTCCCTTTGCCATAAATATTTCAACTACAGAAAAGCTGGATTATTTTACATGAAAGGAATAAATGCACAGATTTTTAAACCAAGACTTCTGTGCTTCACCTCTGCTTAGCAGCTTTAGTTTTCCCAGTGATTACTCTTCTCATCTTTCCCCCTTCCTGAAATATCTTAATGAAAGCCAAATTGAATTTCATCATTTGGGGCAATTATTGCTTTTCACAGCAGCAAATAATAACTCTGGTCATCCATTTGTAGCTGGAGGAACAGGCAGCATTTGAAGACCATAAATAAGAGATGAGTCATCTTAAGAACTCTGAGAATTCTTGCATCCAAGAGAAGAAACAGCTCTGGGGTACAGAGCTCCTGAGAAGATTATCCTGTGTGAGGACCTCCTTCAGACAGCTGAGGGTAAAACTGAGCTAGGTGAATGATTTAATGTTCTCTTGACTTTCTCATGTCCCTCTCATCTTTAGCAAAGCAGGGCACGGCAGCCCCAGTTGTGAAAAGACAAACGTTTCTGATGACAACAAATCCCATGATGGATTGCAGTTTTTATGGTGTAAGAGAAGTTTCTGAGAGCCAAAACAAGCAAGGTGTCAAAATAAGCACCCTCAGCTTGCAGGTGGAAAAGGAGCAGCACCCTCAGCCCTATCAAGAGTATCAATAAAGTTCTTGTACACAACAAAATCACAAGTGAAAATCCCATCTGATTTGCAGTACCTCACTTTGGGGGCATCAAATTATTATCAGCTGTCTCCTATCCTCATCTTCAGGCCTTCATTTTGAAAGCTTCTCTTAGCAGAGACCAGAAAAACACCCCACCAACCTCCTGTGAGTTACAGCCCCTCGATGAGAAGTGCAAGCAGCACCAGGAAAGGACCTGAGCACTGGATGAAACAGCTGGGTTTTGGAAATAACATCGTTCTATAGCCACAGAATCACAGAATGTGTAGGTTGGAAGAGACCTTCAAGATCATCGAGTCCAACCCATACCCTAACACCTCAACTAGATCATGACACCAAGTGCCACATCCAGTCTTTTTTGAAACACTTCTAGGGATGGTGACTCCACCACCTCCCCGGGCAAGCCATTCCAGTACTTTATCACTCTTTCCGTGAAAAACTTTTTCCTAATGTCCAACCTATATTTCCCTTGATGCAGCTTGAGACTGTGTCCTCTCGTTCTGTCAGTTGCTGCCTGGAGAAAGAGACCAACCCCCAGCTGTCTACAACCACCCTTCAGGAAGTTGTTGAGAGTGATAAGGTCACCTCTGAGCCTCCTTTTCTCCAGGCTAAACAATCCCAGCTCCCTCAGTCGTTCTTCATATGGCTTGTGTTCCAAGTCCTTCACCAGCCTTGTTGTCCTCCTCTGGACGCGCTCAAGCATCTCAACGTCCTTCATAAAGTGAGGGGCCCAGAACTGGACACAATACTCAAGGTGTGGCCTGACCAGTGCAGAGTACAGGGGAAGAATGATCTCTCTGGTCCTGCTGGCCACACCATTCCTGATACAGGCCAGGATGCCATTGGCCTTTTTGGCCACCAGGGCACACTGCTGGCTCATGTTCAGCCGGCTGCTGACCAGTACCCCCAGGTCCCTTTCCTCCTGGGCACTGTCCAACCACACCTTCCCGAGCCTATAACACTGCAGGGGGTTATTGTGGCCAAAGTGCAGGACTCGGCACTTGGACTTATTAAACTTCATCTTGTTAGACTCTGCCCATCCATCCAACTGTTCCAGATCTCTCTGCAGGTGAACTTACTGCCCCAGACTGTGAATTAAAACTTCTAATCAGCTTTATCACAGTTCATACAGAAGTACCTGGATGAAATTCCGGTTTTACACATGTCCTAGGGTGACTTTATGATGCTTGTATCCCCAATTGTTTGTTCTGTTTGTGCTGTATGTTAAGTTCTGTGCCTTTAAGACTAGTTCTGAGAGAGCAGGGAAAGAAGAAGCACGCAGTTTGTTTTGATGAAACAGCATTCACCCCTCCACATTTCTCCTCCAGGACTGTGGTCCATCTGAAGCACAGACCAGCAACGAGACAGATCTCTTTGCTTTTAGTTAGTTTTAGCTAGCTGAGGCAGAGAAGCTCCATGGACTGCTTTTTTTTCCTTTTTCTTGGGACTGTTTAAACCTGCTCTGAACTGAAAAACCCAGAGGAGCACCAGGAGCTCGCACCTGGGGTCCACCGGGGCCTGGACCTCCAGAGGGACTGATAAGAGACTGAGTGAGTTGAGCTACCCACAACAAGAACTTTCTGAATTTACCATCTCAGTTCAGAACAACAAAAGGTTTTATTGTTTCATATTACTCATTCTTTATGCTTGTGGGCACTTTGTTTAATAAATAGTTTTTTCCACTTTTCTCTGAGGAACTTCTTCCCTGGCCTGGTTAGGGGAGGGGCCATTTGGGTTTGCTTCCCAGAGGGACCCCATTCAGGGGTTTTCTCACAAATTTGCCCTAAACCAGGACAACACAAATTCAGAGTAGAAATCTGCTCATCTGAATTTGTATATACTGCAGTAATTAAAGAAATAAAAGAAGCAATCATCGCACTGCATTCATTGCTTGATGCAATGCCAGAGAAATCCCCCAAGCTAGCTCCTTGCCAGATCGCGCTGCCCCCAGGCCAAATCGGGCTCAGGTGGCAGTAGAGCAGGGCTGCTGATTCTGGCAGCAGCAGGGCTGCTCTCTACAGCACCAGTTGTGAAGCACCGAGGATTGGAGTAAAGACCAGGGAGGGGTCTTTCGTGTGCTTCTCAAAGGATTTTATTCCCTGAGGGGGGCAGTGATGAAAAAACTGACAACCTGCATCTTGAACAGTCTTTTAAATGGGAGAGGACACAATTTTTCAACCAATCAGGGATACAACTGGGAGGAGATTATAGAGGGGCTCAAAATAATATTACAACCTATAGGAAAGACAATGGGAGTGGAAAGGGTCACATGGACCAATGGGGCTTTGTGGATTAGGAGAATTCCCAGGAGGAGTTTAGGCAGGGGGTTGGGACAACAAGGACTGACAGGGAACTCTGGAACAAGGGGTAGGGAATAGGGAGGATTGACATTATGTAAATGAGGTAACAGGTAGGTCTAGGGAGTGAATGACAACTGGGCAAGGGAGGAGAAAACTTGGGGTAAAACCAAACATATCAGGGGGGCAACAGGATCAAACCATTCAAAAGGGTTTACAAAAACATGCATAAAGAAGAACACACCACCACAATTGCTTCTGCCTTAATTGCTTTGTTTGTCCAGAGGGGGAAAGAAAGAGTCCAAACAAACATCTTGGTATATTCCCAAACTGTAGTCCAGCTGTTACTGCACATGAGTCCTTTCCCCTCCCCTCTCTTATTTCATCCTCCTTCTGGGAAAGGCCTGTTTGTTCTGCCTGCTTCTCACACAAAGGTGGGTATTAACACCAGACACTGTTGGAAAACAAAGTTAATTCTATAATTCACAACCAAGCTACTTTATTTCCCTCTTTGGTCACAAACCCCCATCACACAGATGACACTGTAAACATCCCAATTTCCCCTCATCCATCCCCCTTGGTGACTGTGCATTTATGCACTCAGAGGAAAGATATACCTATCTTTCTATTTTCCTTGACTTTTTAAACACATGCCTAATTTAAGGCAGGTAAGAACAGCAGCATTTCAGTCATCTGATGACAGATTAAAGCAGTAAATTGTCTAATTACACATCAAGTTGTACAACAGATTTAATGGCTGTTTCTTCCTATGAAATATGTAAATACTCTATTAAGAAGACTTTTTTTCACCATCCTAATTTGTATTTCTTAACACTGTGAAACTTTGCATTAGAAAAGCTCTTTAAGAGTTCAGCCTCTCCTGTGTTTATCACACCTTGAGCCATTAGCCTGTGACATCACACGTGGTTGCTGAAGAGACTGAAAGGATTTCTAAATGCAAACTCAGGAGAGAAATGTTTTCCATGCAAATAAAGACTAACTTGAGATGGATTAAATGAGTTTTGTTTTTTTTTTTTTATAAAGTGTTTTTTCTTCACAAAAGATGTCTATATAATTTCACTTAGTTAACTATCATTAAGGTACTAAAAATTGGCATGACTGAGGTAGAGAGAGACCTCTTCATCACCTCCAAGGAATGAGCACACAGAGCTGAGCAGTTCCAAGCCACTTTCATTTTCATTTCTACTTTGGCCTCCACAAACTACAAATTTGGTTATCTCATTTTGTGTTCTGCTGCTTGAGCAGTAAATTTCTTTCCAAGCTGAGGCACCAGCTCCTACCCAGTGGCCTTGCACAAGAGGGAACTCTTCCCTGCTCCCAGCAGCTTCATCAGGAGCCAAGGAGCCGAAGGAAACTCCGGGATCAGTCATGATTTGTCACAGCTCCCTGGAATGTGGCTCCAAGCACAAGAGCTCAGCAATCTCCTCCTCTTCACTCAAGAGCAGTAGAAAACTCAGACAATCCACTGCTCCTTTCTTTGCTACATGTGAGACCACTCTGACACTTTATTTACCCACTCCACACCAGGAAATGTCCAGGCACCATGTGGGTCTATGCCCAAAACTTCATTCTCTAAATCCCTTCCTTATACATGTTATTGTAACACAAAGCAGTGGTTACAGCTGGTGACAAGATCTACTTATCCCAGAATCCCAGACTGGTTTGGGTTGGAGGTACCTTAAATACCATCCAGTGCCACCCTCTGCCATGGGCAGGGACACCTTCTACTATCCCAGGGTGCTCCAAGCCCCATCCAACTTGACCTTGGACACTGCCAGGGACTCTCTGGGCAACAGACACCTTTGTGACCCTGTGTTGCTGTGTGTAATTTTGTGTTTTAATATCATATGTTTTGTTCACTTTCACCCTCCCTGGAGTGGTGGTTTAGCCTGGGTTGTGTCCATCTATTGGGTTGTCAGTCTTCCCTGATACATACCCCTTATTCCCGAATGTTCTCTGTCAATCCTCCCTGATACCAGTCCCTGCCTGGACTGCCCCTTGGGAAATCCCAGCTTGTGTCCCTCCCAGGTCTTCTCCCTATTGGCCCCTCGACCCTAAACTCCACCCTGATTCTGTCCCTTAAAACCCATGGTCCTGGCTTTGTCCCTGGTACTCACCCCTGCTCTGCGTTTGAGTTATGTTACGATTGCGTTAATAAACGATCCTCAGACTGCATGTGAAGCCCACTTTGCTCCTTTCTACACTGACCCTATGGCGACTGCTTAGGACTTTCGGGACCCTGGAGGTTGTGTTGCTCCCCCGACAAGTGCCATATTACCAGGTACGAAACTACGACCCTGCTCAAAAATACAAGGATGAGTGTGTTGAGAAATGCAGGCCAATATTTCCATGGGAAGTCAGGCATTTCACCATACACAGGATGAGCCTGAAGTTTAGTCCAAGGTTTAGCTAGCACACAAAACGCTCATCACACTTCAGCATCTCCTAAATAGGCACTGGAAAAAACCCATGCTCAAGAGGGGCTTACCTGGGATATTTCTACATAAAAGCAAAATTAACATAGTGGTGTACATATCAATTCTGTTCTAAAAAAGCAGAATTAAGTACCTTTGAGTTGAAGATACAGCAGCTACACTAAAACTACAAAGACAGAACAGATAACTGTAGCAAGAGCAACATTCAGCACTCTGTATGAAAGGTTCCAGTTTGGCCTGAGCATTTCTGAGGTTGAGGGATCAGCAAATGCTCCCTCCAGCACAGGGAATCTTTCCATAAAGCTCTGCCTCATGCAGCAGATTTTCCCAAACAAGGCATTTACAGTCCCTACCCAGGTACTACTTATCAAAGCCATCTTTGAGACTTAGGAGTCTCCTCAGATATTGTTCAAATAAAATGATGGGTTCAGAAGTTATTAAAGAGCAGGGAATGCATAAATTTTGCTTCAACAGATCATGCTAATGAGCAGCTGAAGTGAGCAGGAATCAAACACTTACGTAGTAGGAATATGGTTCACCTTCTTCCATAGGCTCATCTGCCATTTTAAGGCCATTTAGCTGGAGAGGGGAACGCAGGGAAAAAAAAAAAAAAGGCAAAAACATCATTAAGACCCAGCAATTTCAAATTAATAAGAGTTCGAAATTCGACCAATTTACATTTCAAGGCACACAAGTGGTGGTGGGGTTGCTCTAGTTTAAAGCTGTAGCTTCAAACAAACACTACTACTTAATAGTTATATTTAGCATTTCCCTTATGTATCATTTAGCATCTCCCTTTGTAAATGCCATAGTTATTATTATTATGCCAGTGTTATTTATACAGATACTACCCCTACAGGATGACACTAATACAGAATTCCTTAGTTATGCACGAAACGTATGCTGCAGATGCTTTTCAGAAACCTAGAGTCTTCTAATGAAAATTAATTTGCAGTTTAAAGAGAAAAGATGCAAAAGTGATTCCAAGCCTTTTTGAAAATAGCAAGTTCACAGTTGCAGTAAAAAAAAAAAAAAAAAATTCAAAACTTAGTTTAAGCACTCTCTAAGCCAGAAATAATTCAGTGCTAAAACAACAACAACAAAAAAAACAGAAATATGAAGGACATGCTCTGTTCAAACATGCAAAGCATTCATTAAAAACTGGAAATACTTGACAAAAATGGGTGAATGCCATTATGGATTTTGCTAGTAATAATTGCTAATTTATTTATATATTTATTGTTCAGTATCTCTACCTTTATGTGGCACAGGTCTCACACTAAAATACTAACTCAAAATGACATAAGAAAACTTAAACTTTTTTTGCTGAAAACCAAAGTTGAACCAATTAAATTCTTAAGCTGGGTAACAACTTTTTTTCTTGTACCTCTGAATTTTTCTAAAATCCCTGCCTAAGATACTGGAATATGGTATTACTGTCAGCATGGGAGTTGGTAAAACACAGGACTACAAAGCAATGCCCAACAGATTCCCTTGTTCAGAACCAAACCCAGAATCTGGAGGAACAGGTGGGGCTGCAGGGACAGGTTTGTACCACGACTGTGTCACCCAGGCAAACCCTCTGTCGCTAGAGGACACGAAAAGAATGATACTCACACAGTTAAGTCGTCAGGACAAAAAGAAGAGAAGTTTATTTTCTACCTCGATTTATATAGTTTCTGGACAATGACCAGGGACTGGAGAATAAGGTCGCCACCTCTCCGATCCTCACTGGTCAAACTAGAAGTCCATCAATTGTCCCTCCTCAGAGAGGAATGCAAAAACAATCACTTTGTTTATGTTACAATGTGTGAGAAAACTCCACTACAAAAATGCAAACAATCAGAAGGCTAAAAGAATATAGCAACAACCCTCAACCACTTCCACTGCTGCTACAGACTCCTGGTTTTAAGAGCTTTTAAGAGCTAATTCACAAATTAATGCTTTTGATAAAATTAAATCTCCAATTTTTGTAGCAAGATACTGGCACTTATTTTTGGACTATATCCTCACTGGGAAAAAAAAAAAAAAAAACAAAAAACCAAAAAACCCAGAAAAACAGATCAAGGAAATAGCATAAAATTTCATTTATTTTCACTCTACAAGTTTCTATTTATCATAACTCAGTTTAACCAGTGGTACCTCCAACCCATGCCCAACATTGGGCTCTCATGTGTTGCTACCCCAACTCTAATGGCCAAAAATCACTCATGCATTACCCTGGATCCAGAAACCAAAGCTACTCATTTGCTACATAACTTATTTCTAGTTTTGCATAAATATTTTTTTTTTTACAAATTAGACAGTGGGAAGGACAAGACACTCACTATGGTTGTTATTGTACAAATTAACTGAATAAATCCAGAAGTAACACCGAAGTTCAGCCCAGCTCTGACCTCCAACCTCATTTCCACGCAATTTCTTTTCACAACACCATAAGATTACATTCAAGTGTGAACCAATGTGAAGCCCACCAAAATTGTCCATAAAGCTTATTTAGAACTAGAAATAAACTGGGTTTCTACTCCAGGTGCTCAGAAATGTAATAACATTTTTCCTTCATGGACTTTAATTCAAAGCAATTTTATTGTGCATTTCACCTTTTCTTTCTATAAATATGGGAAACATTTTCCAAGTTTTGTTACTTAAATTTAAGCTCTGGAACCAATGCTACCAGCCAGAACAACTGTAGATACACTGAAAACAATACAGATACAAAAAATGGGGATGGAATGGGGTTTTGAACCCAAAATCAGTGCATTATTTCATCTAGGTTGTTCCTGAGAACACCATTTAATGTACTTTCAACTTGCTGGCAAATCAAGCACACTAAGCTATTGGATTTTTATGGCAGGTAATCATCTTAATTAACAATTTCCTATCATGCACTTTTCCCCTTCACTGTTGCTCCTTGGTTTGTTTTTTCCTGTCCAGTCTCTGTACTGATACAGACTGGGACACCTGCCAATTTGTAGTCCAAAGAATTTGATGTTCAAGGACATGAATATGCTTTTATTGCCTGATACACACAACTACATTTTTGCCATATTTGTTTGTGAAGCCTGATCACTGTCCATTAAAAAAAGAAAAAAATAAGGAACAAAAATCTGCAAAATTGTTGGAAAATAACCCAAAGTCTGGTAGCTTGTTAAGTAATGCAGCTAAAAAAAGTCAACAACAAAAATCAAATCATTACTGTCTTGTACAGTCACTTAATTGGCCAAGTTTCAATAACCAGAAGCTGGCAAAAAAAGAAAAGTGACAGTTAATACCTATTTCCCACCTCTGTGAAAACCAGATACAAAATGCAGCTTCCACAGCCAAGTGAGGCTCCTTTTAATGATTTAATCATGGATATTTATGCATAAACATATATAGAACAGAATGATTTTAACCTCTAAGTCATTACTTACTAAATATCTACAAATGCACAAATTTAATTTATTATTCAGAATTAAAAAGCACAGCTCTCTATAAAAAGAACAGGTGAAAGAAGCCAGTACTATGATTGTGAAGGAGATTCCTTCATCTTTCAATCATTTTGCTGTTCAGTGCTGCTCAAGTCCTACAACTGAACATTTTAAATATTAACTCCCATGAAAACACAAACTGAACTCAGACATTCAGGCAAACACTGACAATACTTTCCAAACACACATTCTGGAAATGACACGAAGTATCCCACATTGTTGATTAGTATAAAATAACAAAAGGAACGATGTAAATAGATGAGTTCAAAGTTTAGGTCAGAGCACATAGCAGGTCAGACTCTCACTTTTGCAGAGGTGCAGGCTGAGGGTCCCAACTGCCTCACAGGGAGCAATGTGCCTCTGGATTTAAATAGTGCCATGGATCCCATGGCTGGGACCATCCCTGTTACCTTGGGAGAATATCCAAAGGGCGTCTGTGGGCTGGGAAAAGGCTTAATGACTATTGCACATGTTTTTCCTCTGATTAGTACAGCAGAACAGAGGATTCCCAGTATTACCAAAGATTTGAACCATCTGCCCTCCCCCCCTCCCCCATATTAAAGATGTTTTCACTGTTTACATGGTAAATGCCTTAGGACCTGGTGGGTCTACAGGTTTTGGTTGAAAGAAGCCAGGAAAAGGTCAGCAAAAATGCCCAATCCCAGGAAAAGCAGTGGAAGATGTAAAGCAGGTGCATCCTGGCCTGGTTTTACATGTCTTCACTGAGGCATTCAAACAGAATTTAAAAATTTCTCGAAAAAGGAGAACTGGGAATTTTATCATCATACTATAATTAGAAGTAAAAATCAATATTCAGCACCATTCACCTAAAACCTTGTCTGGCTTCAAACAGGTAAAATTCTACCCAAGGATCACCAAGATCTCCTGTATCTTCCACAGCTCCTCCTTCCCTGGGCTGCATTTGGGAAATTACTGTGGTGTTCCCAGAGCTGCACCTCAGTTCTCCCACATGAACACAGGAATAAGCAGTTTCCTTCCCCACACACAGAAGGAACACTTTAAATACTTATTTCAAAATATTTGAGTAGAAGCTTACATCGGAAATCCCAATTATGTCAAAAAAACTTTGAAAAAAAATATCCTAACAGGACAACCACATTCGTTCCTCATTTATTCTTAATTACATCTATAGAGAGTTTGCACCATTAATTTAATTAGCAACACATTGGCCTACTGAGGATTTCCTGACATAGGTCTGAGGAATTTGAGCATTCTGGGCACATCCACTCCCCACCAACACAAATTCCAGGCCAGCCCCAGTCTCTCAATTCCCCCCCACAACGGGAAGAGGCCTTGAAACTCCCTGGAGTCTGAGCCCAGGTGATCAGACTCCCTTTGAGTTTCCTCGGGACTCAGCCCAATGGCGACTTAATGGTGAGAGAGACAGATCCATTGTCCGAAAAGTAAATTTAATAATACAAAAAATAACAAACAATAAGGCATCTACTGTATTGGAGCAAACCTGGCCAAAGCAGTAACAAAGGGCAAAAGGCAAAATGCCAAAGGTGGGGTTTAGGGTCAGACAGGGGTACTTATACACCCTGGTGTGGGTGGGGAGTTAAGGTGGGATCTGAGGGAAGGGTCCAATGGGGGACAACAATTGAGAATATAAAAATTCTTGCACCAAAAATCAACCTATGGTAACACAGAGAACTAAGAACTTTACTAGTAGAGACCATGTCAATAAGCCTTTTGCTTATGGCACTGAAAACGGGGTTTCCCAAAGGCATTTTTCCAGGGTTCTCTTCTTCCCCGGGGAAACTGCCCTCTACAAGGCCTCTAAACTCCCTCACACTCTAACATACCAAGTAAAAGAGGGAGATAAAGCAATCTAAAACACCTGAAATCCATAATCAATTACTAGGGAGAGCTATAAAGTTATTTTCCTGTGGCAAACAAATCATACATTCAGACAGGACACCAAACCTTCAGCAACATGTAATTAGCGATTTTAAAAGAACATTTTGATCCTTCCCATTATCAGATCAAGTGAGAATTACGTGTTCCTCCAACAAGTTATAGCTCTGACAAGACACAAAGCTGACCCCGAGTACAAGGATCACTGAATTAGGAAAGGACTTGAGATCTTTTAATTCCTGCCTGGGTACATGATCTTAACTCCAGAATCAAAGGGCATAAAGCAGCCAGTCTCCAAATCATGTTTAATGGCAGGTAATTCTGGAAAAGGATAAGATTTAAACTTGAAGAAAGCAACTATTTCAAATTTTTTTCTTAATGCAGTGAATGTCCAAGACAGTGAAGTACTACATAAATAGAAGAATTCTACCTATGATGAGTAAACAAATTATACCATTCTTTGGATTTAGGGTTATTGTGAAGTGTCTCCAAAGGTATCCTGCAGGAAGCAAGGTGAGCTCCCAGCAACAGACTCCTGTCTCCTGTCAAAGACTCAGAATACTATAGCAGATTTCCAAAATTAATGTTAGAATTGGTAAAAAAACCCCACCATCTTTATTACTGTATTGCAGCACTTTTCAATGCATAAAGACATTCATTGTTTCCCCTTTAAGAGCATTAATGTGAATACTTTTTTTTAAAGGCAACCTGTTCTTCAAGATCTTTACAAAATCTGTACATTGCTGCAATGGCTGAGGGCACTCAAATTAGGGGCAATGTTTTACTTTCTCTCCTTAACAGAACACTAGCTGATTGTGGAGATTCTGAGAGATGCACAAAACTAGGTAGAGCTGAGTCATCCACGTCACTGCCAGTAATTACTCACAAAGGAGTTATGCAACTCCTAACACTGACAAAATTCAGTGGCCTTTGACAGATCAGGCTCAGAACATGCTCCAGAGGATAGACTGAAAACACTGGCCGAAATCAAAGATGTATTTATTTCAACTGGCAAAGGTAGCAGCTTATGCACAACAGCAGCAGAGCTCAGCTCACAAAAATGCCTTTTGGAGGGCAGCAACTTTCAATGCAGCCCTGTTTTCCAGCAGAATACTTCAGTTTTCAGTCACTTTTTTTTTTGTTTCAGCCTTGTCTTGCTTGTCACAATCAGGCAATTAAGCAACTGGTTCCTGAAGCATTTACTGCAAAAATAAGTACTTGAGGAGGCTGCATTTATGCAATTCACAATATTCATTACTCGCTTACAGCAATTACACAGCTCATTGTAAATGAAATCCTTCCAGTTCAAGGGGCAGAAAGTGCCCAAATTCCTGTTTTCTGCCCAATTCCAACTATTTCTGCATTTCATTCAGCTTGGTCAGTAAAACGTTAATGTTTACTTTTCTGTTTCTCTGTAGATTGTAATTACATTTTAATAGTCTACAACAGTTGATTATGATCAATACCCTCATACCTATTTTTATTACCATGGAAATACTTATTAATCCAATATCCTGGGGGAAAGACGTTCACTGAATATTTGAAGCTTTAACAGCACAACACTGATCCTTCTACCTTGTCTTAAGGAATTCCCAGAGTCACAAAACAGCTTCACAAGTGATACTGTCACAGGAATAGCACAGCGCACAGCCCCAAATCCTCAGCACTTCAAAGGCGCCCCCAAAAGGGCAAAATAATTTAATCCTGACCTTCAATAATTTCTTCCAAAAGTTCGTGCTGCTCTTGTGACTTGAAGCATGAAAATTTGTTTCCTACTTTCAAGATCACCTCCTTTCCTTGTCAGGTGTTTTTACTCCAAGTTAACACAAGTGCTACTGGAAATGCACTCACTGCTAATAACATAATCCTAAATTTAGTCAACAAGCAGAGTCCTCAGAGAAAACCATTCCTCCGATTTTTCCCCCTGTGCCACAGCTGATGGACAAGAGCACCAGAAGGCACAAGTTAATCTTCAAAATAAAAACCTATTTCACCGTAGCTCTGTTGACTGTAGTTCCAGCAAGGCCAAGGTCAGAGATCTCTCAGACTGCCAATACAAGGCTGTAATGAGTACTATGAGCTATACTTAATTCTATAAAATTTAAGTGAAAGTCCAAACTAAAATTCATTTTGACATAAAATACACCTTTGTTGAATCCCCAAGCCACGTGGATGTAGAAATCCAAGTGAGAAGTGCAACATACCCCTGAGATCACTTACAGAAAGGGTTATGACAACACAAGCATTTGTTCCTGGAATTTGGCAACTTAGCACTCAACTTGAAGAAACTGGTTTGGCACAAATGGGCTTTAAGTGCTGCTGGCCAAACCTAACATGGACACAACACCAGGTCTCCTTTTAATCAGAGCACAACTGGAAGAACTTTACACAGACCTTGTGAAATAGCTCAGGTACAGGCCTGAGGGAAATACAATTTAAAAAGTGACTGCTGCCTTCAGATGTTACACAAACACAGAGCCCTTTCAGCTGGACACGCCTGTCCTGTGCTCTGCTGGCTCCCCTTGCTGAGGGGGCTTGTCCAGCCAAAAAAACACCCAGGGATGCACATCCCGGTTCAGCTGCAACAGTCTACACTTGATTATTTTAGCACTGATACATCATAATTTCCTAATAATTCTTAAAGAACTGATCAACAGGACCAAGAAAGTTCTCAGACCTTCACTAAGTTTCATACCTCAATTACAACAAATTGCTTTTACAGACAATATGAACAAATAAGCCTTACTACTTCTGCTGACTTTCTGATCCTGTAGCTTCACTAACATAATTAGGAGTTCTCTAATATTAAGGTAGAGGGACTGCAGCAAGCATTATTAATCATTAGAACGTGTAAAAGTGTTAAGAGTGTAGCAGCCATGGTATAAAAATGCATATCCAGTAATTACAGTACTTGGCAGTGGTACTAAAATCCCCAAATATTAAAAGCACTAAGAAATTTGGGGGGGGGGGGGTTCCCTTTCAGTTTTTATCAGGGAAAAAAATTTCAACAAGACCCTTTAAAGGACATTCTTTCACTCTTGCACTTTTGTACTTTGAGGTGATTTTGCTACAGACCCTTTTCACTTACAATAAGAGTTTGGTGCACTACAGAAAGCAAGTCTGACCAGTTTTAAGCAGCTTTATTTAGAGAACGTCTTTTGTGTGTCTAACAGACCTAGGTGTAATCTTTTATTTGTCATAGCTGACAATACCCGATATGCAACCCTTCACTTCTGATTTCAAAGTGCAAGAGTTTTAATACTCGAGCACCACGTTCTGCGGAGACACAGGAATCATTGCAACAGAACCAGTTTTACCTTTTATTTTCTTTTAAATTGCATTTGCTCATTGCTGATGAAGCACCTCGCACACTAAGCAGTACCTCATTCTTTAGCACGTTTAAGCATCCAAACCTCAACCAGGCACTCCTGGTTCTCTCAGGTCGTTATGTGTACGATAATTAATGTATAGTTATTCCAGGAGAAGGCAAAGGGACCTCCGTAGTGACAACCTACCTGGATGCGCAACCACATTAGCGCAAGCAAATTTCCAGCACAACTTAAAGTAACTTTTCACAGGAGCTACGGCCATAAAAGTGAGTTTACAACCCCTTGGATGCTACGTGGGGACGGACACCTGTGATACGAAGCAGCCGGGAGGCGACACAAAGCACCGGCCTGCCCCGGGCGCCAGTCCCGCTACCTCCACACTTGTCCCGGCCCGCGTCCCGGGGTCATAGATGGGTTCGGGGCGGCCGCGAGGCTGCGCGGCGGCGGCCGGGCCCGCGGTACGGCGAGGACGGGCGGGGGCTGCCGGCTGCGGGCCGGGCAGGGCGGGCGCAGGTCGCGGCCGAGCGCAGGCCGGGAGCGGCGGGGAGGCAGGGGCGCAGCGAGCAGGCTGAGGGGGCAGCGAGGCGAGGCCAGCGCAGCCCCGCGCGGAGGGGCTGCGGGAGGTCGAGCCGGGCGCAGGTGCCGGCGGAGCGGGCCCACCCCGTCCCCCCCTTCCGCCCCGCACTGACCTCGGCGCCGCTCACGTACAGCTCCATTTTGTGGCAGGGCTGCGGCTCGTCATCCAGCGGCGCGCACGGCACCATGTCCCGGCTGTGGGGCCGAGGCGGCTCGGCCGCTGCCGGTGACCGTGGGGAGCGGCGCGAGGCCGGGAACAGAGCGCGGAGTGCGAGCGCTGCCGGCCGGCGGGGGCGGGGCCACGCTGCGCTGCCCCGCGCACGCCCCCAACATGGCGGCCCGCGGGGGCGGGGCCTGCGCCGCACCGCGGTGACGTCAGGGCAGGACGGAGAATCCCCTGCATGGGGGGAGTGACGCGCGGTGACGTCACCGGGGCCGCGGGCGGGCGGCGCCGCGCTGAGCGGGATTGGGGATGAGGGGATTGGGAATGGAGGGGTTGGCGGTGAGGGACAGGTCTGAGAGGGATTGGGGTGGATGGATTGGGGGTGAGGGACAGAGGATGAGGGGGATTGGGGATGAGGGACGGGGGTGAGAGAATTGGAGGTGAGGACACGAGACTTCGGGGACAGGTCTGAGGGGAATGAAGGCTGATCAAGGGATTGGTGATAAGAAGATTGGGGATGAGGGGACAGGGATGGTTGGGGGACAGGCTTGAGGGGACGCGGGCTGTCAGTGATCGGCGCTGAGAGGCACCGCCTGCGGGCCTGGCACGGGGAGGCTCTTCCTCCCACGGAACTGACAGAGGGGAACAAAAAAAAAAAAAAAAAAAAAAAAAGAAAGAAAACCCCAAAAGTTTCGTTTGGATTTGGTTTTTTCGAATTTGCGAGGTGTGGAGACAGGAAGCGCGGGCGGCGGGTAGGCACAGCCCGGTCCCCGCAGGGCCCGCGGCGGTTGGGAAGCGAGGAGCCTGGGCGGCAGCGGAGCCGCCTCGCCGTGGTTACAACAAACCGGCCCCGACGCCTTTGTTTGCGGGCATGTGTTCGGAGAGAAATACAGCAGCGCTGCCGAACGGGGGCAGGAGAAAGAGCGTGCATGAAAAAAATATTCCCCCTTCACCGTTCGATTTTAGGAGCTGGAAGACACTAGATGATACTGTCAAAAGTATGTTTTTAAAGGATAGAAAACTGCCTCAATGACAGTTTGTATTTGAACACGCTGTATGTCTTATCAATAAGCCCTGCCCTTTAGATAAAGCAAAGGAAGACCAAACCGCTCTTAATTGCCAAACAATTTTGATGAAATGAGCACAAACAAAGGAACAAGCTGGTGCAGCCCATAGCTCAAACACTTTCCATGCTGAATTTTTGGCTCAGAAGTCAACCACTGCACAGACAAGTGTAGGATGCTGTGCTGCTGCAGTCCTTGATTAAATCCGATTCCCAGTCCTCCAAAGCTGCCCATTCCCAGTTCCCTGTGGCTGAAGAGTTGCCTATTGTGAATGTCACTGCAGCAGCCGCCAGCTGGCACGTCAGCATTTCCATTGCAAGCCTATTTTTAAAGGTCTGGAATTCAATCATGGAAGACAAATGTTTTGGAGTGTGTACCGGGAAAGTTTTTCCTTCAGAAAATAAAAATCAGGTGAGAAAATTGAGGAGCAAAGTCACAGGTAGTTAATGTCGACAGAGAATTTATGCTTTAAATATAGAGTTGTTCAGGCTGGGTCACTTTATTTTTGTTGTGATAGGAGTGTGTGAACATGGAGCATTTACAGCAATTAAGTGACAGGAGATGAAGGGACAACTTTGCAGGCTGTTGGTGCACACAGCCATATCCCGGTGCCTCTACTGGTGACACTGGTGTGGCCAAATCTGTGAGATTAAATCTGCACATACTTCATCAGTGCCATTAGGCACTTAATTTAAATATAAAGGAAATCAAGTGAGAAGCGATTTTTGAAAGTTTTTTGAGTGTTCAACAAGAACTTGTGTCTAAAACTCCTGTGGCAGATGCTGTTTTCCTGCATATGACTTTTCTCCCATTGCTCCAAATAATAACAGGCTGCAAACAAGTGCAAACAGGGATTTTAGAAGTTCAGAGGAAAGCAATAATTAAAGGAGTTAGGATTGATATTTGTGTCAAAGGCTAGAAAAGGGAAATTATTATGTATGTAGCTATAAGAAAAAGGAAATTCAGAATTTCTGTTACTCTAGGTAACACAACCAAGCAAGCAAAAGGTATTCAATAAAAAGGCAACTATATGTCATTGAAATGTAAAAATTAGCAAGATCCCCCTCAAATGCTCTTTTACAGAGAAATAAACCATCAAAAATACATTAGCAAATCGCTGATTTAGGAGGACCAGGACCTCATGTCTTGGGTTTCAAATGAATATTTAGATATTATATACCTGGATATTATATGCCCCTATTTCTAGAACATCTAATCTGCCTGTAGGGGTATGTCCTAGGGTGACTTTGTGATGCTTGTATCCCCAATCGCCTGTTCTGTTTGTGCTGTATATTGAGTCCTGTGCCTTTAAGACTGGTTCTAAGAGCAAGGAGAAGCGCAGAGTCTGTTTTGAGAAAACTGCCTGACTCCTACACGTTCTTCTCCGGACTGGGTGTTCGGCGGAGGCTTGGAGAGACTGCAGGACAGAGATCTTTTTGCTTTTAGTTAGTTTCAGCTAGCTAGGGCAGAGAAGTTCCCTGGACTGTTTTTTTTTCCTTTTTTTTCTTGGAACTGTTTAAACCTACTCTGGACTGAAAAAACCCAGGGGATCACTGGGGGCTTGCACCTGTGGCCCACCAAGGCCTGGACCTCAGCATTTTCCAGCAGCGCTGGAGGGACTGGAACTAATGAGAGACTGAGAGAGAGCCAAGCTACATCCACAGCAAGAACTTTCTCAATTTGCCATCTCAGTCCAGAACGAGAAGTTTTATTTTTTCATATTATTGATTCTTTACACTTGTATGCACTTTGTTTGTTAAGTAAATAGTTTTTTCCACTTTTCTCCAAAGAAGTTTTTTCTGGACCAGTTGGAGGGAGGGGCCATTTGGGTTTGCTTCCCAGAGGGATCTTATTCAGGGGTTTTCTCCCAAATTTGTCCCTAAACCAGGACAATATCTTTTTATTGGTGCCCAGTGCGGGGCTCGAGAGAGTGGAAAAATGTGTGTTGATTATTAATTGCATTTTGGTTGTCCTTTGTGTGCGGATAAAACAGTCAGTAGCCATGTTGCTCCTTGAATTCCTAATGTCTCTTAGAAAGGAGTCCTTCCTGTATTTCTGTTCCCTAGGCTTTTTTTAGTTTTTAATACCTTTCTGGTCCCTAGGTTTGTTTTCCTATCCAGAAATAGCTCCAATGCTGTCCCTAACATACAGCTTTTACACTAGGGATGCACAAATTAGAATAGCTATTTTGTTGGGCTCGGTGATTATGATTTACAGGAAGCTTATAAAGGTACTGGAGTTTGTTCCAGGTATGTTCGGTTTATTGTTTTTTCGTCCTACCCTGCCTCCTAGTTCCAGCAGCATGTTTTGGGGATTTATCAGCAACTGCACCCAGTTTGTTAGAGGAGGAGTAGGGGATGAGGATTTTCAACCTCTCCTTTCCTTCTTCTCTTTTGAGTCAGTTACATCACTTTTGGAGAATGTTCAGGGTCTCCTGAATGTTAAAGATACCACCTTCCTGGTATTTCACCTGGTGAGCTTCCTCTATATGGTTTATAGCTTTTCTAGAATGAGTCGCACACTGCTAGATACTGTAGGGCAGCAGATAGAGGCAAGGGAGCAGGGAGATAAATCAGTCACTCAGGCTGCAGCCAACCCCACAGCTACTCAGGCTGCAGCTAAACCAGACAGTGAGGCTAAGACACCAGCAGTTGCTGCAGTAAAGAAGGGAAAGAAGCACATGGACAAAACCGATCGACCAGTAGATGATGATTCAGGTGAAGGATCCTCAATGACTCCTGACACCCAATCAGGAGTCAAACCAACTGACACACAATCAGAAGCTGAAGCAACTAATGATACACAGTCAGAAGCTGAACCAACTGATACACAATTGGAAGCCCAACCAACTGGCACAAGATCAGGAGCCCAACCAACTGCTACAAGATCAGGAGATACTATTGAGTCCTTTTCCCTGAAGGACCTTCATGGCCTAAGAAAGGATTACACTCGACGACCTGATGAATCTATAATTAGTAGGTTAGTCCATCTTTGGGATGCTGCAGGCAAGGCTACAATGCTGGACGGCACTGAAACAAGGAATTTAGGATCCCTGTCACATGATCCAGTTATCGACCAAGAAATTATGAGGGAGGCTCACCCTTGCAGTCTCTGGGAATGGGTCCTGGGAAGTGTGGCACAAAGATATCTGTGTGCAGATGATTTCTATATGCAGCAAACCCAGTGGAAAACCATTGAACAAGGGATTCAGAGCTTGAGGGAAATGGCAGTGGTGGAGATTGTCTTCTCAGATGACCTAAACACTAGGAACCCCGACTTGGTACCATGTACACCTGTGATGTGGCAAAAACTTGTACGACTTGGGCCACAAGAATACTCTTCTGCTTTAGCAATAATGAAGCGGGATGAGACAGAGGAGACTGTGCTTGATATGGCGAAGAAGCTTCGAGCATGTGCAGATGCTGTGCATGGCCCAACACATGCAAGAATCGCAGCTCTGGAAACACAGATGCGGGGATTAGCAGACAAGATGCAGGAGAATCACAAAAAACTCAGGGAAGACATTGTCCAAATCTCTGCAGTACAGGTCAGAGGTTCTGGCACCACACACAAACGTTCCCCAGATAGAGAGGGAAAAGGCATCCCACAGGCTAAGTTGTGGTCCTTCCTGTGTGATTGTGGAGAAAACATGAAAAGATGGGATGGAGAATCTACTGATGCTATGACACAACGGCTGCATGAATTGTTGGACGGCAAGACTATGAGAGGAAGTTCTACCAAGAAGGAAGCAGCTCCGGTCACCCAGGGAAATAAGGATAACCAGGCTTAGAGGGGCCCTGCCTCTAGCCAGGTAGAGGCTAGGAAAAACCGTGTTTTTTGGACTGTGTGGATTTGCTGGCCTGGCATATTAGAACCACAAAAATATGAGGCCTTAGTTGACACTGGTGCACAGTGCACATTACTCCCATCAAGACATGTGGGAGAAGAATCTGTTTCCATTGCTGGCATGAAAGGGGGTTCGCAAGATTTTACTTTGGTGGAAGCTGATGTGAGCCTGAATGGAAATGAGTGGAAGAGACACCCTATTGTGACTGGCCCAGAGGCTCCATGCATTTTGGGCATAGACTTCCTCCGAAATGGGTATTTCAGAGACCCAAAGAGATTTAGGTGGGCATTCGGGATAGCAGCTGCAGAGACAGGGGGTGTTAAGCAGTTGAATACCTTGCCTGGACTATCAGAGAAGCCATCTGCTGTAGGTCTTCTGAAGGTGGAAGAGCAACAAGTGCCAATTGCCACTTCAACAGTGCATCGCCGACAGTACAGAACAACTCGAGATGCTGTGATCCCCATCCACAAGATGATCCATGAGCTGGAGACCCAAGGGGTGGTCAGCAAAACCCACTCACCCTTCAACAGCCCCATTTGGCCTGTGTGCATGTCTGACGGAGAATGGAGACTGACTGTGGACTACCATGCTTTAAACGAAGTGGCTCCACCATTGAGCGCTGCTGTGCCAGACATGCTGGAATTCCAGTATGAGCTGGAGTCCAAGGCAGCAAAGTGGTACGCCACTATTGACATTGCTAATGCATTTTTCTCCATTCCTTTGGCAGCAGAATGCAGGCCTCAGTTCACCTTCACATGGAGAGGAGTGCAGTACACCTGGAACCGACTCCCCCAGGGGTGGAAACACAGCCCCACCATCTGCCATGGACTGGTCCAGGCTGCACTGGAAAAGGGTGAAGCTCCGGAGCACCTACAGTATATCGATGACATCATTGTGTGGGGGAACACGGCAATGGAAGTGTTTGAGAAAGGAGAGAAGATCATCCAGATTCTCCTGAAGGCTGGTTTTGCCATCAAGAAGAGCAAAGTTAAGGGACCTGCTCAAGAGATCCAGTTCCTGGGAGTAAAGTGGCAAGATGGATGGCGGCAGATTCCCACCGAAGTCATCAACAAGATCACAGCGATGTCTCCACCAACCAACAAAAAGGAAACACAAGCTTTCCTAGGCGCCATAGGTTTCTGGAGGATGCACATTCCTGAGTACAGCCAGATTGTGAGCCCTCTCTACCTGGTTACCCACAAGAAGAACAGTTTCCACTGGGGCCCTGAACAGCAACAAGCCTTTGCCCAGATCAAGCAGGAGATCGCTCATGCAGTAGCCCTTGGCCCAGTCAGGACAGGACTAGATGTGAAGAACATGCTCTACTCAGCAGCCGGGAACAATGGCCTGTCCTGGAGCCTTTGGAAAAAGGTGCCTGGGGAGACTCGAGGCTGACCACTGGGATTCTGGAGTTGGAGCTACAGAGGGTCCAAAGCCAATTACACCCCAACAGAGAAGGAAATCTTGGCCACCTATGAAGGAGTCCAAGCCACCTCAGAGGTAGTAGGCACTGAAACACAACTCCTGCTGGCACCTCGACTACCGGTGCTGGGATGGATGTTCAAAGCAGAAGTTCCCTCTACCCACCATGCCATCAATGCCACATGGAGCAAATGGATTGCCCTCATTACACAGCGTGCCCGTATTGGAAACCTGAATTGCCCTGGGATTTTGGAAATAATTACGAATTGGCCTGAAGGAGAAAACTTTAGTTTCACCGATGAAGAGGAGCAAGAACAAGTGACACGGGCTGAAGAAGCTCCACCATACAACCAATTGCCAGCAGAAGAAACACGCTACGTTCTTTTCACTGACGGTTCCTGTTGTATTGTTGGGATGAAACAAAAGTGGAAAGCAGCCGTATGGAGCCCCACACAACAGGTTGCACAAGCTACTGAAGGAGAAGGTGGGTCAAGCCAACTTGCTGAACTCAAAGCTTTTCAATTGACCCTGGATATTGCTGAAAGAGAGAAGTGGCCAAAGCTCTACTTCTACACTGATTTGTGGATGGTAGCCAATGCTTTATGGGGATGGCTGGAGAAGTGGAAAAAGGCTAATTGGCAGCGCAGAGGAAAACCAATTTGGGCTGCTGATGAGTGGAAAGACATTGCCAGTCGGGTAGAAAAGCTACCTGTGAAAGTCTGTCATGTAGATGCCCATGTCCCCAAGAGTCGGGCTAATGAGGAACACCGAAACAACGAGCAGGTAGATCAAGCTGCGAAGACAGAGGTGTCAAAGATAGACTTAGATTGGCAACACAAGGGAGAGTTGTTCCTAGCTTGATGAGCCCATGATGCCTCAGGTCATCAGGGCAAAGATGCCACCTATAAGTGGGCATGAGACTGAGGGGTGGATCTAACCATGGACAGTATTTCTCAGGTCATCCATGACTGTGAGACATGTGCTGCCATCAAGCAGGCCAAGCGGGTGAAGCCCCTGTGGTATGGCGAGCGATGGTCCAAGTATAAGTACGGGGAAGCCTGGCAGATTGATTATATTACACTGCCCCAGACATGTCAAGGTAAGCACTATGTACTTACCATGGTAGAGGCCACCACAGGATGGCTGGAGACCTACCCTGTGCCTCATGCTACTGCCCATAACACCCGTCTAGGCCTTGAAAAACAAGTTCTTTGGAGGCATGGTACCCCTGAGAAGATTGAGTCAGACAATGGAACTCATTTCAAGAACAGCCTCATCAACAACTGGGCTAGGGAACATGGCATTGAGCGGGTGTACCATATCCCCTATCATGCAACAGCTTCAGGGAAAGTGGAAAGATACAATGGACTGCTAAAAACCACCCTGAAAGCACTGGGAGGGGGATCATTCAAAAATTGGGAGCAGCATCTAGCAAAGGCCACCTGGTTAGTTAGCACCCAACATTCCACCAACAGAGCAGGCCCTGCCCAATCTGAGTCCCTACATACAGTAGATGGAGAGAAAGTCCCAGTAGTACATGTAAGAGGTTTGTTAGGGAAGACAGTTTGGATCAATTCTGCTTCAAGTACAGACAAACCCATCCGTGGGATTGTCTCTGCTCAGGGACCAGGCTGCACATGGTGGGTAATGCAGAAAGATGAAACCACATGATGTGTATACCCCAGGGAGATCTGATTGTTGGGTGAGAACCATGTGTAATTATCACTGTGTGCTGAATTTTACTGCCACTGTCTGTATGTAGCTGTATATTGCATATTGTTTTTATATAGATGTATGTGTGTGTAGAGCTAGAATACATATATTAGTTTTGGTAAGTTGACGATATGGGGATAAGGGGTGGAATGTCCTATGGTAACTTTATGATGCTTGCATCCCCAGTCGTCTGCTCTGTTTGTGCTGTATATTGAGTCCTGTGCCTTTAAGACTGGTTCTAAGAGCAAGGAGAAGCGCGGAGTTTGTTTTGAGAAAACTGCCTGACTCCTACACGTTCTTCTCCGGACTGGGTGTTCGGCGGAGGCTTGGAGAGACTGCAGGACAGAGATCTTTTTGCTTTTAGTTAGTTTCAGCTAGTTAGGGCAGAGAAGTTCCCTGGACTGGTTTTTTTTTCCTCTTTTTTCTTGGAACTGTTTAAACCTACTCTGGACTGAAAAAACCCAGGGGATCACTGGGGGCTTGCACCTGTGGCCCACCAAGGCCTGGACCTCAGCATTTTCCAGCAGTGCTGGAGGGACTGGGACTGATGAGAGACTGAGAGAGAGCCAAGCTACATTCATGGCAAGAACTTTCTCAATCTGCCATCTCACTCCAGAACGAGAGGTTTTATTGTTTCATATTATTCATTCTTTATACTTGTATGCACTTTGTTTGTTAAGCAAAATAGTTTTTTCCACTTTTCTCCAAAGAAGTTTTTTTCTGGACCGGTTAGAGGGAGGGGCCATTTGGGTTTGCTTCCTGGAGGGATCCTATACAGGGGTTTTCTCCCAAATTTGTCCCTAAACCAGGACAGGGTATCAGATCTCATTTGGTGCCCAAGTTTCAGCTGGGGGTATCACATCCCTGCTGTGGAATTTGCAGCTGAATATTTCTGACATTTCAGCACCTTCATCTGTTCAGCAGGTTCTGCTCATTCCACCCCTCAGCAGGTCCTTGTATGAGCAGCATGAGAATCTCTGAGGGACTTTGATTAGATCAAGGGTTCAAAATAATTAGTTTCTTAATATAGATTCACTCCAAACTTAATTCTACAGCATGGTAAAGTTGCTGAGAGAAGCATTTCACTGAGCATAATAGGAAAGGAATAAAAATAATAAAAATATAAGTAATAATAATATAGTAATAAATGGGATCTGCAGCCAAAATTCAGCTTGTTCCGTATCAGTAACATGAAATCCAAGCACTCAGTTGTCCCTTTTATGCGCTTGCAGCCACCTGACAGTATCCATACTTACTTTTGTTAAAAATAACCCAGGAACACCCCAGTGCTGGACATTTGTTACCCTGGTTTTTCTGAGTTTTTTATAGCCTTTTGAATTTTCATAAAATGAGTCAGATCTTTAGTTACTGCACAATATTAAAAGCAGTTTTCTACCTTTTTCCCACATATGTAACATAAACAAATCCTTTGTTTTTCATTCTCTGTCCTTTGTTTGCATATTTCTAACCTAAAAACAATTGTAACTGACAACTGGCCTGGCCACTGAGGCTGAGGGGTGGAAACCCCAAAAAAGCCAATCTTTGGCCAGACCCACAAATGTATAAAAAGTAAGAAATAAACAAAGAGGCTCTCTCTCCACCCTCTCTCAGCTTTGAGTCGGAACGGAGGAACCTCTGCCCTGGAAAACCTCTCTCTCCATGTGACTGCTTTGTGAATCACAGTAATAGACATTGTCCTTTTTTATTCCCTTATTAAACTTCTGAAAATATTCTAAGAGTGAACTTCCATTTTTCACAATTTACTTATTCAATTTCCTTGAAAATCACCAATCACATGCTTGAACATAGGAACAACAGTTTATTTATGAATTTAAAAAATCCCTGCACATTTCCAGCAGGACATCTCTCAGAGAGGTCAATTACAGACTGATATTCCCTCTCCAGTTTTCTGGTAATCTGGTAATCTGTAATTGGTAATTTAGCTACCCTAAACAAGATTATTTCAGAAGAATCTTGCAAACTTTATGTTCATTCACCCAGCAAGTTTTCAAGGAAATGAAAAAATAAGAATATTATTATCAGGCCAGTGTGTTTTGTTCCCCTCCTTCCCCAGCTTAGTGACACTGAACCCGAACCATGGCAAGGACAGCAGAGCTTTCCCCTGGAAAGCCAAGCAGTGGGAATAGAGGAATATGTGGATAGTGCCTCATTTAGCAAGAGCTCAGGAAGGAAACTGCAAAAAGCAAAGTATGAGGGAGCTGCCCTTGCTTGTTTCATTCTGCTTTTATGACTCTAGTAACACCCCTGGAAGGGAACAGGTACAAATTTGGCTTTGGGGATTCAGTTCAAGGCAAGCTGAACTCTAGGATTGATTGTGAAGCTGGTTTGGGGGGGATACAGTTAATTCCTGAGGGCGAGTTTATTTAAGCTCATCATCATTTCACCTTTAATCTGTTGTACAATATGATTTCAGCACATTTTCAGAGTCAGAGCAGCACAACCCTTTCCTGTTGTGTGGATGAATGCTGGTGGGTACAAAGCACGTCCTGTTCATGGCACTAGCTCTCCTACGAGGAGGAGAAACAACTGTCCTGATGCAACAAAAATGTGTCCTTGTATCCTTGAGTCCCTGCCGGAACTGTTCCAGAGGAGGGACTGCTTCACACAAAGCCTGGGAAGCTCCCAAGTGGGCTCAGCAGAACAGCTGTGGCCATTGCAATGTGGAAATCCTCTACACACAGAGGAAATTGCTCAGGTCCTAAGGAGGTAAATACAGCAAAATTTTCACAATTTTAGACACTGGTATCCCAATACCAAACATCTGTATACATATTAAGTTATGGAACAGCATCATGGCAAAATCTTTGGTCAATGCTATGTTAGTGTGAATATGAAACAGAAATGTGAGTCCATATCCCACCCTGGATATTCTGATATTTAGAATGTGCACCTATGTTGTAGTGCATTAATTTGGTTTATATTGTATTTCATTTTTATATTGGGTTTTCTTCTGTATCCCCTGTTCCCTTGGAAAATGTATCACGTGGTTTGTCCCTGCTTGGCCCCACCCATCCTCCCACACTGGAATGTAACCCAACTCTGTTCCACTCCCACCTTATCCCTGATTGGGTAGTGGCTTGTCCCTGCCTCTAGGCCCGTCCCTCCTGGGAAAAAGCCTTGGGAGGAGGGGGGGAGCTCTCTCTTGCTCCGGGACAAGGACGGGGACAGACTGAGCTCAGGACTCTGCAGGGGCAGGACCCCTGAATAAAGCTGTAATTCCCTCCGGACAAAGAGCAGACTTTCCTTTTGCCATCGACAGACGCCTGTTCTCTCTAAAGAACCAAAGTTTGCCTCTGGGTAGCTTTTAAGGCCCTGTGAAAGAAGATTCCTTCTGAAGTGGTTTCTCTCTCAAGCTAGCCGAAACAGAGCACGGGCTCTGAGGAGGGGGGAGAGAGAGCTGCTTCACACCTAAGCCAAGCTCATTTATGTGTATTCACAGAGATGTGATATCAAATACAAACTGTGAACTTGTTAAACAGTTTATTGTGTGCTTTGCCCCACACTGTGAAGGCAAGAAGAGTCACTCACATGAGGGAACAGCCAGAACCACTCTTCCACTCTGTTGTGGTTATGTCAGAGTACGAAGTGCGAGGGAAGAGGCCCGTGGTGAATCCCTTCCTCAGTTTCATTAAATTTCCCCATTTCATTCTTGTGCTTCTGTAGCAAGGTTTTAAAAGCTCACTTAGGGATTAAAAAAAAGGAAGCCAATTGGGAGATGATGTTCCCAGATCAACACCTTAAGAAATATCTACTATTTCATTCTCACCGTCAAAGCAAACATATTTTGGGGGATATTTTGGAACCACAGGACAGACTTAGCAGCAAATTTTGCCACATTTGTCCAAAATGAGCTAAAGAAATAGCCCAGCCATATGGAAAATACAATGAATTTATTTCTGCTGATCACAGTGCTTTGACAGTAAGGGATGAAAACTACAGATAGGCACAGTGAAGGAAGATCCTACTAGACTTTTTTTTGCTTGTATATACTTGTTTTCACTTAAAACCTTTTAATTTTCCTTCATTTTGAAATGCATTTTGAAATCAAATGTCCTATAGTTTATATTTTTCCCCCCAAATTGAGTGAATGCTACAAACCAGCCAACTGACACATCTCAGTTCTTCTCTATCCTCAAATAAAAAGCTAAATTAAAGATGCAGTATCCTGTCTCCACACTGGCCAGGAAAGCAGATGCCAGACAGAACCTACAAACAGGATAAGCAATAGCTAAAAATACAGCTCCGGATTTGTGTTCAGGCTCAAGCAATTCAGGTTTCATAAACCAAGGGTGAGATCCTGCACAGAACAGTTTTGTGGGATATTTCTTCTATCAGTTTGCCCAAGTTCTCTGGAATATCTACATTTACAGTGATTGCAACACCTATCTAATTCCACCCTTATCACCAAAGGCTCACTCTGAGCCTGCTGCTTGGTTGGATCTGGTGTTCCCTGGCTTTATATTGCAAGGGAGAGGGATTAATCCCCCTCTGCACATTTGGGATTTCACGCAGGTGTATATCCCACCACCACCATCCCACCGGGCACTGCTCCCTTCCCCAGGCTGGGGATTCCTGGGCTGGCCACTCACTCAGAGCTGAAGAGTGGGGAAGTTCCTGTTTCTCTGCACACATTTTCACTGCTGATTTGGAATAAACACAAAACAGTTGTCAATAATGTGCACAAATTACAAAGAGAAGGAAAGTAATGAGCAGTCATCAGCTCCCTGAGTCCTGTGGGAAATGACAAGGGACTCAGAGCACATCATGGGCCCACCACAAGGGCACAGCAGGGATGGAGTAAGGAGGGGGCTGGTTTTACACCCATGAGTGGCACTGCAGGGATGGACACTCAGGCTTTGTGGGCACTTTTGGAGAGTGAGCTTAGGAAAGCCCAGCAGAGACCACAGGAATCCTGCAGCCTCCATGTAATGACTCAGTGAAAACCCCAAGGCCCAGCTTCGTCCCAGCTCCTTCTGAGGACTCATCAAGAATTTCTTTGGTAATTCATCTCTTTCCAAAAGCTACTGACAAAAACATGACCAACTGTATTTCTGATAGAAACTCCCAAGGTCAGCTGAGCCAAGTGCAGTCAGAAAATGTAATGACATACTGAAATAAGTCACTGCAGCAGTGTGCACACACCAACAGATGGCAAATCTACCACAAGCAATTGATCCTTTTTAAAAAAAACCTGAATCTCACATACTGTTGTCTTTTTCCAGAACTTGCTTCATTACAGTTCTTCAAAAGTGATTTGTCCTTGAAGCTGAAACCAAGCCTGAAAAATCCAACTGGAATTCAGAGTGAATTTTGTCTCAGAGCGCAGAATAAACCACCATGATGTTCCAATATGCAAATGTATCAACAATGATGAATACTTAAGGGATTGATTGCATCCAAAATCATCGTGATCTCCATCTTCAGGGTAGCTCTTGTGACAGCAGAAGGTGTTACTTCTGCAGTGAGAGAGAGCCAAAGATGTTGCCAGTTTCTAACTTTATCTAGAAGCCCACATACCATGCCTCAAACCAGTATCCTAATCATCTCAGGTAAAAATTCTTCCCATTTTGGAAGATTATAATTAACTTCCTACTGAGCCATGCTTAGAAAAATGCCTCAACCTGAAAGATTAAATGGGAACTTAGTATCTGTCAGAAATAATTCAGCAGTAGCTGTTTGTGTCTTGCAGTATAAAGATACTGATTTCAAAATATATATTGTCGCAGTGTCCAGAAATTGCGCTGACCAGCGCAGCCACAGGCTAGCTCAGTGTGTCTCACTGCGGCAGCGTGGTAAGGTCGGAGCGGCAGGCAAAGCGCACCGCTTCCTTCCTGTGGGAACTTGGATCCCACCACCAGCGATGGGCATGTAGATGACGTAAGCGACCTCGGCAGCTAAATGAAAGGCGGACTCTCCCGAGCAGGATGTAACGTAGGTTTATTGAGGCAGAGGGAGCGCGGAGCTCTGCACGCTGCAACCTGCTGCCCAGGAGAGACCCCGAGGGCAGGCGCGCGTCAGTTTTTAAGGGGGGGTGGAAACGGGGGTGGCGACAACTGGTCAGCCAGTCACAGGGATCAGGGGGTTTAACCGGGGGTGTGAACCATGGAACTGGGGACCAACCACAAAATGATGGGAGGGGGTCTCCAGGGCCCCAGCCTATCACTCGGCACCCCTCCTGGAGTTTTCCAGAAGCCAGGGAAGGGTCTCCGAGTGACAGACAGAGCGACCACGAGGAGAGAGGGGGGGATTGACAGCAACAGGTGCAGGGAAGGAATGAATGACAGAAAACATCTGGTTATACAGTAGACAAAACAACCTAACTCATAAGGGGAAAACCAATACAGAACACAGGGGGATACAGTGGACTTAACCATTATAAAAATAACTTAAAAATCTTACAAAAATAACTTAATAACTTAATAAAAACAATTCTCACACCACCACAATATATTTAGAAGTTGTTTTCTCCTTATTGTGTAACAAAAGTACTTGACTGGATGAATAATAGCTGCATTACTGGAGCAGAGAGGTGGTCATGAATGTCACTTCAGGGATATCACTGTGGCTCTTCAGATAATTGCTGCAGCAGCAGTGAGTGCTGAAAGGGTCCCCACTGCTGGAGGGGCAGAGATCCCACACCCTTCCAGTCCCCTGCTGCTCTGGGGGTCACCACAACTCCACTGCTATTTCTCCTCCACCACAATCAAGGTTATTTTCCAGCCATCTTGACTTTGCTCCTGTTCCAATCAGGGCACAACTTGACTCATCAGTTCTTTATTTGGAACACACATCACATTTCTGCACTTCGTCAGTTCTTCTCCCAGTGAGGTCACACACTTGTGACCATTCAATACTTCCTGCAAGTGCCCAGCTCTCAGTTTCACCTTTTCCCACTGCCCTGAGTCTGGAGCCACTCTTCAGCCAAGGATGCTCTTTGTAGCCCTGTGACTTTGAGATCATCGGGACACAAGCTGAGCACATTCTGGAATACGTTTCAGAATCAGTCTCTTAAGCCCAACTTTTTTTTCCCATTAACTCTGGTTAACATTCATAATAATTTCAATGGAAGCATAATAATTCTGTAAGTAATTGCTCTCAGGAATTTAATTTAAACCTCATTTGACTGACATTTCTTGTTTGCAAGATATCTATTTTAGGAACAATGTCTTGCTAGTATATCTCTCTTCATCTTAGTCATGACTGATAACAGAATAATCATCTCAACCACTTTCTTTTTATTTTCCTGCATAATGGCTTTACTGCATTTTTACATAGCAAACACAAGAATAGAAACAATTAGACAAATAACCGTATTATATGGAGATGAGCAGGAACTAACTCGAAACTCTTTACTAGTCTGAGAAGCCTCTCGAGCCACAACAGGGTTGTTGAAAAGACTAAGGAATGACACAAGTTGCCTCTAATGCCTGTTTCCCTCAACTGGGCTTACACAGGTGTATTAAATACAGAATGTCAACATGCCAGAAATCCAACCTGCTCCTGATTTCACTGTGATAAAGATATTGAGGGGCTGGAGCGAGTCCGGGGAAGGAAATAGAGCTGAGAAGGGCTGGAGCACCAGGAGTGGCTGAGGGAGCCGGGAAAGGGGCTGAGCCTGGAGAAAAGGAGGCTCAGGGGGGACCTTCTGGCTCTGCACAACTCCCTGACAGGAGGGGACAGCCAGGGGGGTTGGGCTTTGCTCCCAGGGAACAGGGACAGGATGAGAGGGAACAGCATCAAGCTGCTCCAGGCTAGCCTCAGGTTGGACAGCAGCAGGAATTTCTCCATGGAAAGGGTGGTCAGGTCTTGACTGGGGCTGCCCAGGGAGGTGGTGGACTCCCCATCCCTGGAGGTGTCTAAGAAATGCCTGTATGTGCATAATTACTCAGTGCTCTGGTGACTTATTAAAGAAATATGGGTATTGATCTAGTATTGATACCCAACTATGACGGACAAAAACTCTCTAACAGTTTAAAGTTAGAAAGTGTATGTTTATAACGGCCAGGCAGCACGGCGGGATAGTTCCCTAATTCGCACTGCGAAATTCACAGGTAATTACAAAGCCTTTTATTTACAAAAGTGTTGAATACCCAAAATACAAATGCATATTCATACCCCTGTCACCTCCCATTCCTCGCTTCATATGCTAATTGGCAAAAAGGCTATTAAGCATACGTAGTTTGTTTCCTAAAATGAGTCGGGGGTCTCTTCTGGGGAGGGGTCACCCAAAATGAGGAAGTAAGATGAGTCTTCCTCGTCCTGACCTTTCTACCTTTTCAATGCATTCGTGACAAATGAATCCTTGGTAGAACTTATAGTTTCCTGTGTTCAATGGGTCCTTTAAGCAGGAAATCTGCAGCTATCTTATGTCCTATTTACCACATTTTGTTTTTGATTACAAGCACATCTACATAAACATAAACCTGACAAGAAATGAGTTACTAAATCCGGGATAGCTTATTTAAGATACGGCTTCTGTTAACTGTGAACAAAGCTTACCTATCTACTTCAGCTAATTCAGCAACTTGTTATCTTAACTTTCCTAAAAATCCCTAATTCTTCAAATTTAATGTCTCACTGGGCTGGGTGAAAAGGTGGGGATCAGTCCCACGCTGGACTCTTGGACTCGATGATCCCAGAGGTCTTTCCCAGCCTCAGAGATTCTGGGATCCTGTTTTGCTCTGCAGAAGTTCACTGCCCATCCTCCAGCACTATCCAATAGCACAGCACCGCCAGCAGTCATCCCAGTCACATCGTGCTTTTCCAGGACAAATCTGAAGCAGCAATTGCCAGGCAATGGATCTTTAATCAGTGTATTTCCTACAGGGAAATGCCACAAAACACTTTGCAGGCCATTACCTTGTTTTTAATAACCAAGAGCAGCCACAGGGCAGCCGAGTGCTGAGTAAGGGAGGACAGGGCTCACCACCACTCCCAGTTCTTTGTCATTGTCTCAGTTTGAAAGACAGGTATCTACTAGGGAGGGGCAGGGCCTCTCTAGGAGAGGAGAATTCAAATCCCCTCCCTCCAAATTATTATAATTTTGAAACTTAAAGGGGCTTTCAGGCAGAGGTATGGAGGAAGGAATAACAGTTCTTTACTAGTAAGTATAACAAGGCAAGCAAACAACAAGTACAGCATTAATAATAAACAGAACCAGGAACCTCGAGGGGCATTGTTTCACAAAGCCCGGGGCAGTCTGATCTCTTGGGACTCCAAGAGCACCAAGCTGGAATGGTGGAAACTCCCAGGTTGGTGGCTGGAAAGGCAGGATGTCCCAGCAGGCATCGGGGGGCAGGGCTACTGCGTAGCAAAAAAGAGCAGTGTTGAAGAAGCAGTGATGGCCGGAGAGGGCTGGCCCAGCTCCAGCAGGGCAGGCGAAGGAGCTCAGAATTCCTGGGCACACAAGCAGATCATGGTAGATTTCCCAGGACTGGACTTTCTGTTGACAGTGGACTTCTCCCGCATCAAGCAGCAGCTTGGTCGTCCTCTCTCCGATGCTGAGAGTGTTAGGAAAATTAATCTACAAACACCAGAGGTTTATGTCCAAAAAGAAGACAGAGGAGTCCTTTTATTTTATTCGAATAAAGGGAGAGGCCATGGGGCATTTCCCCTGGGGTCTCTCAGTTTTTTGGAGGACGCAGCCTCCTTTTTATCCTAATTTCCCAGCCGCATTTCCCTCTCTTCCCCATTGGCTGAGGTACTTGAGAGGTACAGACTTCCTGAAATGCCTAAGATTCTCCTTTTAATGTATAATCCCCCCTTAATTTTTAATTTTTATGGGATTTATGGGTTTTCCTCATTGTTGCTTTCATCTTTCAATATTCAATTTCATTTACAAACAAACCTACAGTTTGTTTGTAAAGGCAAGTATCTTCTTTTCCATTCATCAATCAGTAGAATCCTTTCCCATTGTTCCACTTATCTCTCAGTTCTAGTTTTATCTACCACCAGACCCAGGGCTTGTTTGTAAAGACAAATCTTGTCATTCCTCTCAATCTTTCCTCTTTTATTTTTAATAATTGTCTTTACAAACTTTAGTTGTTATTGACTTATTTTTTTTTTTTTTTTGTTCTTGGGTCTTTTTTGGTTTTGCAATTATTTGCAGTGACATCAATTGTCACCCTGTTTTTTCTGAGTTTTTTAAAGCCTTTTGAATTTTCATAAAATGGAGTCAGACCTTTTAGCTACTGTACAATATTAGGAGCAGTTTCTACCTTTTTCTCACACATGTAACATAAACAAATCCTTTGTTTTTCATTCTCTGTCCTTTGTTTGCATATTTCTAACCTGAAAACAATTGTAACTGACAGTTAGTCGAGCCACTTGGCTGAAGGGTGAAAAACCCCAGAAGCCAATCTTCGGCTAGACTCACAAATGTATAAAAAGTAAGAAATAAACAAGGAGGCTCTCTCTCCGCCCTGACTCAGCCTTGAGCTGGATCAGAGAAGTCTCTGCCCTGCAAAAAATCTCTTGTCTCATGTGATTGCTTTGCATGTCATGATCACAATCAATTTCTGTCCTTTTGTAGCCATCTCTGGATCAGTAGGCATGGCTACTACCTGCATCCCTTTGATCATGTGTTGAATAAGTTGTACTAAGCAAGGGAACATGCATGGTAAAAAGATAAGAGTTGCTACCACACATAAGAGGAAGAAAAGCATTTGTTTAACCCATAGTCCACCGGGTAACCACAAAAACATGTCCCATTCTCATCTTTTTTATGTTTGGACCGGTACATGAGCTAACTTTATTATTTCTTTTGTTAATTGTTTCACCACTTTTCCATTGTCATCTATTTGCAAACAGCATTTTGATTCATTTAATTTGCCACACACTCTTCCTTCTTCTGCTAATAAATAATCTAATACCATCCAATGTTGGAATATTGCATTTCTCATCTGAGTAGGTTGGTCAGCAAGAAGGTCAAGAGCTGTAGCTGTCTGGTTCATTCTTACTTCAAAGACAGCTTGTAACCTAATTATCTGGGTTAAATTATTGTTGAGGTTTAAGTCTCCTGTAGAATTTTTTCCCCTCCCAAGTTGCTAGGAGACTAAGTGCTGAGTGCTTAACCTGGACAAAAGAACTGATAACTTAGTTTTGGGGGAGGGAAAAAAGCTCCCGGAGAGAGCTGAGGGTGGGGGGATCTCGCGGCTCTTTTTCTTCTTCCGGGGGGAGCACCGATCAGGCCACGGCTGGCTGCTGGAGTCCACGGTTAACGAAGGAGTCTGGTCCTGGGAATTCTATCATCTGTTGGAGTGCCCAGGAATTCGGAGTTTCTTCGCTGTCCTGCTGGATTTTGGGTGAGCCCGAGTCCCGCTGCTGCGGCTTCTCCAGCACTGCCACCTCTGCCTGCCGAGGACACCCCCTGCCTGCGGAGGACAGTCCACAGCGCTCGGCTTCCAGCCATCAGCACCGGAACTTCCACCGTTTGCCCTCGGGGTTCTTGGTTCTGTTCTACTATTGTTATAATTGCTGTTGTTTTTTGTCTGTCCTGTTATATTTACTAGTAAAGGACTGTTATTCCTTTTCCCCATAGCTCTGACTGAAAAGTTTTGGTTTTAATCTTCCAAATTATAATAACACAGAGGGAAGGATTCAAATTCCTCATTTCCTAGAGAGGCCTGCCTCTCCATAGCAGACACCTGTCTTTTCAAAACCAAGACAGAATTTGTTGCCCAACGTGGGGCATTGAGAGAAAAAGGAATAACAGTTCTTAAGTGCCTACATTGCTGTGCACTGGATATCATGTGGTCTGGCTTAACCTGGTTTGGGTGGCATGTGGTGGTGGCCGTATTTCTCCCATTTGCAGGCCCTTTTCTAAACATGGGCCCTGTAACTAAGGTTACTGTGGCTGTCATCCATTTTGCTATATGGGTTAACGAAGTGAGGAAATCGTGGATTTTTAATTTCCTCTGGAAGGCAGGCACATGGATTCAGGGCTATCATACACTAACTGTGTGTTTCTGGAGTTACTTTAACAACGGTACCTACTGTGAAGAAATGACACCGGGGGAAATTTTTTCACAACCCTTCACCCAGCTCTTTGGGCCTACCCCACCAGTCTTTGAAGGGTTCAAATCTCTGAATGTTAATGACATCATACAGTGGCTGGTGTTGCTGGTATGCCTGTTCTGTTTAGCATTTAGAGATAAGGGGAGACTGACCTGGATAACCACCCTGATACCTACCCTAGAGAATAAGGATACTGCCCCACAGCCTGAGCCCGTCCCACAGCCTGACCCTGCCCCACAGCCTGAGCCCGTCCCACAGCCTGACCCTGCCCCACAGCCTGACCCTGCCCCACAGCCTGAGCCCGTCCCACAACCTGACACTGTCCCACAGCCTGCCTCAAGAATAAACCACCCAGATTGGGTGAAGGAGATCCGTGAGATGGGCCAGATGCTGAGGGAGTACCTTGGGAAACCCTGCCCCTGCCCCGACAAAGGAGAGTCTGATGGTGCAGCAGCAGAACCCACAGACGTTACAACCGTCCAGGTTCCAGCTGAACCACAGGGGCAGCCACAGCCAGCAGCAGTGGCCCCTGTGGAAACAAAGAAGTATAAGGTGAAATCAGAGCACCCAGGCAACAAGGATAAGAAAGGAGGGCCCTCACAACCTGGGGGGGAGTCAGAGGCTGAGATCATCACTGAGTCCCTGACATATGAAAGTCTGCGTAATCTGCAAAAAGATCTTGCACGGCGGGGACGTGAGGCTTATGCAACCTGGTTACTTCAGGTCTGGGACCTTATAGGTACAGGCGTGCAACTAGATAGTAGTGAGGCAAGGAATTTGGGACCCTTGACCCAGGACTCAGGTGTGAATCAGGTATTCGTAAGGGAGCCAGGGCCCCTTTCCCTTTGGGAGCGGCTTTTAATGAGTGTACGGGAGAGGTTTGTCCACAGAGACAGAATGCAGGAGCACCATCATAGAATGCGCTGGAAGACCCTTGAGGAAGGGATCCAACAGCTGAGAGAAGTGGCAGTATTGGAGGTACTCTTTGGGAGGGGTGGACAGCATGATAATGACCCCGACAAAGTCAGGTGCACAGGGCAAATGCTGTGGAATCTGGCAACTCTAGGACCATCTCAATACGCCACATACATTGCAACAATTCATCCTGATAACAACCGAGAGACAGTGGGTTCTGTAGCCAACAAGCTTAGAAATTATGAGAGTATCATCAGTGGCCCAATGCAGGCTCAGGTCTCTGCCGTGGCTAAGGAACTCAGGGAGAAGATGGAGGAGGTGACAGAGGAGATGAGGGAGATGAGGGAGGAGATGAGGAGGAACAGTTCCCATGTGGCACCGGTGCGAGTTACAGGCCCCAGAGTCAGAGCTCAACAGCCCCCAGCTAGAGAGAGAGGGTACACCCCACGAGCTGACCTGTGGTACTTTCTGCGTGACCATGGGGAAGACATGGGAAGGTGGGATGGGAAACCCACTTCTGCCCTGGCAGCACGGGTGTGTGAGCTCAAGGAGAGAAACACTAACCGAGGGGGTTCCACTAAGATGAAGGTAGCCTCGACATCGCATGACCAGGCTGCCAGGTATTATAGAAGTGAGGATGATATGTCAGATCCCTGTGAAGGAACCTCTACCATGTATGCCCAGGAAGGGAATAATGACCGGTGCTAGAGGGGCCCTGCCTCTAGCCAGGGAGAGGCACGGGAAAACCGGGTCTATTGGACGGTGTGGATCCGATGGCCTGGCACATCAGAGCCACAGAAATATGAAGCTTTAGTTGATACTGGTTCTCAGTGTACCCTGATACCATCGGAATATGTGGGGACAGAACCTATTTCCATTGCCGGGGTGACGGGGGGATCACAGGAATTGACTCTGTTGGAAGCCGAGGTGAGCCTGACCGGGAAGGAGTGGCAGAAACATCCAATTGTGACTGGCTCAGGGGCCCCGTGTATTTTGGGCATAGACTTCCTCCGGAATGGCTATTACAAAGACTCTAAAGGACTCAGGTGGGCTTTTGGAATAGCAGCTGTGGAGGCAGAGGGCATTAAGAAATTGAATAGCTTGCCTGGACTGTCGGAGAACCCATCTGCAGTAGGACTTCTAAAGGCAGAAGAGCAACGAGTTCCAGTTGCCACCTTGACGGTGCACGGCCGACAGTATCGGACAAATCGAGATGCCGTGATCCCCATCCACAAGATGATTCGTGAGCTGGAGAGCCAAGGGGTGGTCAGCAAAACCCACTCACCCTTCAACAGCCCCATCTGGCCTGTGCACAAGCCTGACGGAGAATGGAGATTGACTGTGGACTACCGTGCCTTGAACGAAGTGACTCCACCATTGAGTGCTGCTGTGCCGGACATGCTGGAACTCCAGTACGAGCTGGAGTCCAAGGCAGCAAAATGGTACGCCACAATTGACATTGCTAATGCCTTTTTCTCCATTCCTCTGGCTGCAGAATGCAGGCCTCAGTTTGCTTTCACCTGGAGGGGCGTGCAGTACACCTGGAACCGACTGCCCCAGGGGTGGAAACACAGCCCCACCATCTGCCATGGACTGGTCCAGGCTGCACTGGAAAAGGGTGAGGCTCCGGAGCACCTACAGTATATCGATGACATCATTGTGTGGGGGAACACGGCAATGGAAGTGTTTGAGAAAGGAGAGAAGATCATCCAGATTCTCCTGAAGGCTAGTTTTGCCATCAAGCAGAGCAAGGTCAAGGGACCTGCCCAAGAGATCCAGTTCCTGGGAGTAAAGTGGCAAGATGGATGGCGGCAGATTCCCACTGAGGTCATCAATAAGATCACTGCAATGTCCCCACCAACCAGCAAAAAGGAGACACAAGCTTTCCTAGGCGCTATAGGATTCTGGAGGATGCACATTCCTGAGTACAGCCAGATTGTGAGCCCTCTCTACCTAGTCACCCGCAAGAAAAACGATTTCCACTGGGGCCCTGAACAGCAACAAGCCTTTGCCCAGATCAAGCAGGAGATCGCTCATGCAGTAGCCCTTGGCCCAGTGAGGACGGGACCAGATGTGAAGAATGTGCTCTACTCAGCAGCCGGGAACAATGGCCTGTCCTGGAGCCTTTGGCAGAAGGTGCCTGGGGAGACTCGAGGCCGACCACTGGGATTCTGGAGCCAAAGCTACAGAGGGTCCAAAGCCAATTACACCCCAACAGAGAAGGAAATCTTGGCCGCCTATGAAGGAGTTCAAGCTGCCTCAGAGGTGATTGGCACAGAAGCACAACTCCTCCTGGCACCCCGACTACCGGTGCTGGGGTGGATGTTTAAAGGAAAAGTTCCCTCCACCCATCATGCCACCGACGCCACGTGGAGCAAATGGATTGCCCTCATCACTCAGCGCGCCCGCATTGGAAACCCAAATCGCCCTGGGATTTTGGAGATAATTACAAACTGGCCGGAGGGTGAGAACTTTAGTCTCACAGATGAAGAGGAGCAGGAACAAGTGACACGTGCCGAAGAGGGTCCGCCATACAACCAACTGCCAGCAGAAGAAACACGCTATGCTCTTTTCACTGACGGTTCCTGCCGCATCGTAGGGATGAACCGGAAGTGGAAAGCAGCTGTATGGAGCCCCACACGACAGGTTGCACAAGCCACTGAAGGAGAAGGTGGGTCAAGCCAACTTGCTGAACTCAAAGCTGTTCAACTGGCCCTGGACATTGCTGAAAGAGAGAAGTGGCCAAAGCTTTACCTCTACACTGATTCGTGGATGGTGGCCAATGCTCTGTGGGGTTGGCTGGACAGGTGGAAAAAGGCCAATTGGCAGGGTAGGGGAAAGCCAATCTGGGCTGCAGATGAGTGGAAGGACATTGCCACTCAGGTAGAGAAGCTACCTGTCAAAGTCCGCCATGTAAATGCCCATGTCCCCAAGAGTCGGGCTAATGAGGAGCACCAAAACAACGAGCAGGTAGATCAAGCTGCAAAGATAGAGGTGTCAAAGATAGACTTAGATTGGCAACACAAGGGAGAGTCGTTCCTAGCTCGATGGGCCCATGATGCCTCAGGTCACCAGGGTAGAGATGCCACCTATAAGTGGGCACAAGACCGAGGGGTGGATCTAACTATGGACAGTATTTCTCAGGTTATCCATGACTGTGAGACGTGTGCTGCCATCAAGCAGGCCAAGCGGGTGAAGCCCCTGTGGTATGGCGGGCGATGGTCCAAGTATAAGTACGGGGAAGCCTGGCAGATTGACTACATCACCCTTCCCCAAACCCGCCAAGGCAAGCGCTATGTGCTGACCATGGTGGAAGCCACCACTGGATGGCTGGAGACCTACCCTGTGCCCCATGCTACTGCCCGGAACAGCATCCTGGGCCTTGAAAAGCAAATCCTGTGGAGACATGGTACCCCTGAGAGGATTGAGTCTGACAACGGGACTCATTTCAAGAACAGCCTTATAAACACCTGGGCTAGAGAACATGGCATTGAGTGGGTGTACCATATTCCTTATCATGCGCCAGCAGCCGGGAAGGTTGAACGATGCAATGGCCTGCTTAAAACCACTTTGAAGGCAGTAGGTGGGGGGACTTTTAAGAACTGGGAGAATAATTTAGCAAAGGCCACCTGGTTAGTGAACACTCGAGGTTCCACCAACTGAGCAGGCCCCGCCCAATCTGAGCCCCTGGGAACAAGAGATGGAGATAAAGTTCCCGTAGTACACATGAGAGGAATGCTGGGAAAAACTGTTTGGATTAATTCTGCCTCCAGCAAAGACAATCCCGCTCCTAGGATTGTTTTTGCTCAGGGACCTGGCTGCACATGGTGGGTGATGCAAAAGGATGGTGAGACCCGCTGCATACCTCAAGGGGACCTTGTTTTTCGGTGAACACTGTGACTGTGTCTGTATTTATATTCACATGTATATATATGTATATTATTTAAAGGTTTAAATTCAATATAATATGTTGGTGTGGGAAAAAATTCGGGGTGGATAATGTTGAGGTTTAAGTCTCCTGTAGAATTTTTTCCCCTCCCAAGTTGCTAGGAGACTAAATGCTGAGTGCTTAACCTGGACAAAAGAACTGATAACTTAGTTTTGGGGGAGGGAAAAAAGCTCCCGGAGAGAGCTGAGGGTGGGGGGATCTCGCGGCTCTTTTTCTTCTTCCGGGGGGAGCACCGATTGGGCCACGGCTGGCTGCTGGAGTCCACGGTTAACGAAGGAGTCTGGTCCTGGGAATTCTATCATCTGTTGGAGTGCCCAGGAATTCGGAGTTTCTTCGCTGTCCTGCTGGATTTTGGGTGAGCCCGAGTCCCGCTGCTGCGGCTTCTCCAGCACTGCCACCTCTGCCTGCCGAGGACACCCCCTGCCTGCGGAGGACAGTCCACAGCGCTCGGCTTCCAGCCATCAGCGCCAGAGCTTCCACTGTTTGCCCTCGGGGTTCTTGGTTCTGTTCTACTATTGTTATAATTGCTGTTGTTTTTTGTCTGTCCTGCTATATTTACTAGTAAAGGACTGTTATTCCTTTTCCCCATAGCTCTGACTGAAAAGTTTTATTTTTAATCTTCCAAATTATAATAACACAGAGGGAAGGATTCAAATTCCTCATTTCCTAGAGAGGCCTGCCTCTCCATAGCAGACACCTGTCTTTTCAAAACCACGACATTTATAAATGGGTTCTCTGGCACTTGATATTAATTCATTAGGATTCCATGTGGCTGGTCCATAGTGTTGTATGATTCGTTCAGGTGGCCATTCATCCTTTCCCCACTTTTGGGTGCTCCCTCCTACCAGTGATGTATTAATTGACCGCTTTTTTCTAATTAGATCATCATAAACTTTGATTCCTAATTGATTTCCCTGAACTTGTGGTAGTAAAAAGAACAATGGTCTAATATACCCCACATAACATATCCCTGACTAGTCTGGGGGTAACCTGCGGTAAGCATATTGGCCACAAATCCAGTAATGCCCTCTTAAAGCCCAGGTCCCATTGGCAAATGGACTTTTCTAATTTTTATCACCAATTGGTGGGTCAAAGTAAAGCATACATCCTGGGCCTAGTGGTTCCCCAACAATAGTTGCCTTGCCATAAGCATCACAGTATTTGCACTTCCAAGCTCTCACATGAGGTTTCCACTTGCAGTTACATCCCAGATCTGTTTTATTGGATCTAGACCAGAACTTATTAAAAAGAGTCCAAGTTCCATTGTGCTGCTGCTACTTCTACTGATAATCACGAACAACATGTGTCCTACTTGTGGAATTATCTCGGGGGCAGCTTAAAAATAAAGGGTAAAAAAAACCTATCCTTTCCCACTGCTTTACAGCCTTCAAAATCCTTTTGGTGATTATGGAAGGAACACCATACCCAGCCACTATTAGTGAGCTTAACATGTGTTTGATTCCATCTGCCTTGATATCTGGAACAATCATAAGGAGGGCAGTTGGGGGTCCAACAATCTAAACCTAAAGTCCAGTTGCAGACACTTTTTCTTACATATACGCTTCCTGTTCTATTTAGACAATAAATGCCTCTTTCAGAGGAATGAAGCCGCCATGGACTTCCTTCTTCATCCTAAAATCCTGTTCCATTATGGACTTCACTGAGGGTGCTATCCCACCATTTAGGTTCAACTGGGCTAGCCACCCATGGCCAGTCTTCAGATCCCCCTGGCCCTCTGCAGACCTAACAATTGCTAAGGTTAAAGGTTTTTGCTACTTGCTACTGTTGTGGTTTCAGGCAGATTTTGGGAGAAACCCTCCCATGGGGCCCCCCTCCCCTCCCCCAACCGGTTCGGGAAAAGACTTCCTCAGAGAGAAGTGGAAAAAACCTGTTTATTAAACAGGCAAAGCACTCCCAGCACAATACCCGATGACAAGAGCTTCATGCCGCTTATGGAGGGATAACAAACTTAAAGAAAGAAAGTCTCCTCTTGAAGATAGTCACTGTGCTCTGCCACTCTGTCTCCGCTGGCGCTGGGAGAAAAGGTGATGTGCAGGGCTGGTCTTGGTGGGGTGGGTCCCCTGTGGAGGCCCCCGGTGCTTCCCCCAGGTCCTTAGTCCAGAGAAGTTGGAACAGTTCCAAGGAGAGGGCAAAAAAAGAAAAAAAGGAAGAAAAAAAAAAGGAAAAAAAAAAAAAAAAGCTTCAGTTATTCTACAGCATCTAACTACGCTAGCACTAAACTAACTAACTAACTGCTGGGGAAAGAAAACAACAGAGCTTCTTTAGTCTTGCAGTGTTCCAACTCCCCTGCTTCAAGGTCACTCCAAGGAGCAGAGTTTTCCTGGGGAAAAGCAAACGGCGCTTCCCCTCCCCTTTGCACCCAATAGACAATTGGGGGATACACAGTCACCCTAGGACATTTTCCGATGGTTAAAAAATTATTTTCCTACTTTTGACTCTAACTTAACTGGCAATATAAAGGTAAGATTATTAAGAGAAACACTCTAATGGTGTCATCTAATCTCTTAACTTAATTTTCACTTTCACATTGTCCTCCACACCACCTGTGGTGAGTGAAGGCACAGAAACAGCTTAACATAAAGAAAACAATGACAGCGAGGATTGGCCCCCAGTGACTGGAGATCTGAGAGGAGGGATGCCCACACAAACCATTTCAGTAGGCAGTCTGTGGGTAGGCACATGAGGCTTCCCCCGATGTCGATGCACTGGCTACTGCTCCAGTCCACTCCTGCGGAGTGTCAGTCATGACTTCCCGTACTTCTCTTCCAGCTGAGATGTCCAAATCTCCGGGGCCTCAGAGACTTTGACCCGAGTGTGGTCGGTCCACCCATGTTCTGCTGTCATGACAGCTGTTTCTGTGGTCAGCAACACTTGGAAAGGTCCACGCCACTTAGCCACTAGTGGTGCTTCTTTCCACTCTTTAACTAGGACCCAATCTCCTGGTTGGATGTTGTGAACAGCAAAGTCCATAGGTAGAGTCTGTTCCAGCTGAGCTTCCTGTCGAAGAGATTTCACAAGAGACAGTATCCTGGCCACATATTGTTTTAAATATACATCACTTATCTCTACCCCCCCACTAGGCTGGGAATTGTAAGGGTAAGGAATTCCAAACATCAGTTCAAAGGGAGATAACTGAATATCTCCCCTGGGTCTAGCTCTTATCTTTGCTAAAGCTAGTGGCATGAGCTGTACCCATGGCATCTTAGTTTCTATTACTAGCTTCAAAAGGTGTTTCTTTATTTTTCTATTCATCTTCTCTACCCTGCCGGAACTCTGGGGATGCCAGGGGGTGTGGAGATTCCATCTTATCCCTAGAGCAGTCATAACTCCTTGAAGAATTTTTCTTGTAAAATGAGATCCCCTATCTGAGTCTATTGCTTCTACAATCCCATATCTTGGAATTATTTGTTCCAAGAATACTTTAATAACTGATCCTGTAGTTGCTGAAATGGCAGGAAATGCCTGTTAACTGACATACTATTACCAGAAGGTATTTAAACCTTGCCACTTGTGGCATTTCAGTAAAATCCACCTGGCATCTCTGGAAGGGACGTATAGCCCAAGGCCTCCCTCCCCTGGCAAGTTTCTTTGTAACTCTGTTATTGGTTTTAGCGCAAATCAAACAACCTTCAATAGCTCGCTTTGCCAGGGTAAAAAGACCCACAGCAGCATACATTTTGAAGAAAGCTTCTGCTAGTCCTTGAGAGCCCTGATGGCTCCCTTCATGGAGTTGTTTTAATAACTGTAAGGCTAGAGCTTTTGGTATCCACTGTTTACCATCCTTTGTAAACCAATTACCTCGTTTTTCTTCTGCCCCACTCTTTTTAATTATCGCAAGCTCTTCTGGTGAAAAAGACAGTTTCTCTGGCAGTGATGCAGTTACTGGGAGCAAGGGGAGGATTTTAGATATTTCTGGCAACAGTGCAGCTTTTCAAGTTTCTTCATCAGCCAGTTGGTTTCCTATTGCCTCCTCTGAGTACCCTGTTTGGTGCCCTTTAATGTGTATTATTGCTACCTTTTTTGGTAAGTTCACCACCTCTAATAGGCAGGAGATTAAGTTCTCATGAACTAACTTCTTTCCCCTGCAGGTTAATAAACCTCTTTCTTCCTGTGAAAAGTGCATATTATATGGCTCTATGCAAGATATTTACTATATGTATTATGTTGTATTGATTGTTAATGTTGTATTAATATTTTGATAGTATGGTAAAGGTAGTTTTGTAGTTAAAATGAAGTTTTTATATACCAACCACAGGAAAACGTAAATCTTTCAGAGAAAAAAAAAATGTACTACTTCCTTATCAGAAGAGACCAACTTCTCCTGCCTTGCTCAGCCCTGAAGATGCCATAGAGATTAAAGGAAAAAAAGTAATACTAACCAGAGACAATTCTTTGTTTGAATAGAATTTATGCATCATGTATGAAATGTATGAATATTCAACAGGCTATTGCTTTTAAGAGATAATCCTTTGTTAACAGGGGTCCTTCTCCGGAGCTTTTTTGCTCAGGGAGGCACCCAGATGTCTGTAACTTTGTTTTTATTGTCTCATATTGTCCTAACCTTAATTGTTCAATTTTTTTACTCTAATTCTATTTTTATAACCATCTTATTTACTATTAAACTTTCAAAATTTTAAAAGAAGTGATTGGCGTTTTTCACAATTATGGTAGCAGAGGATGGTTAAAACACCTCACTGCCGGTGCCCCAGTGGAATCAGGGTGAGGACGGCGCGCCCTGCCCAGTTGGCAGCCTCGCTCTGTGTTCCCCTGCTGTGACCAACAGATGCAGGTTATGATCAATGGACAAGAGGAGGCAATAAAACAAAGAAAAGGGAAAAGATTCCCTAAAACCGTGGTAATTAGCCCCTAAGACTAAAGTGTACACAAAGACAAAGACCCAAGGACAAAGGACAGGTAAGTACTGGTTTGGACGGGGCAGATAAGGGGGGGGATGAATGTGTGTGAATGAGAGGCAGCTGGTTATCCCAGACCTGCTAAGCGAGTGCAGAGTCTCCTATGCTGCGTTTCCGTTCTTTTGCGAGAAAGACGGCCAGTAAAGAGACAAAGCAAGTGATAAGAAGAGTGAGAGAATCCCCCCCCAGGGAAACTGGGACTGAGTTTTAGAGAAGGGGTGGGACCCCTAGGAAGTAAAAAGTCTGCTGGATTGAGGGGTAATTGCCCAAGATCATCCAGGACTAAAACCTGCTGGGTTGAGGGTTTAAATATCCCAAGAACACCCAGGGTTCTGCCGGATTGAGGTTATGCCCAAGAGCATCTGGGGTTGGACAACACAGCTAGACTGAGGGGATATCCAAGAGCACCGGGACTGGCCAGTAACACCTAAAATTGTAATAGGTGATTTGAAAGTAAAAGGTACCTTATTGTTGTTTTGTTGTGTGAGAGTGAGTCACACACAAAATCTGCCTCAGTTTCCTGGGCGGGTGGGACTGTGGCAAGAGGTGTAAGTGACCCGCAAACAGGCCATTGTTCCCCCGGGCGGGTGGGGGCTATGGCAGAACGTGTGTGTGACCTGCAATTCAGCCCTTTTCCCTCTGGGTGTGTGGAGGGGGGGGCCGTGGTGAAAGTGTAAGTGACATGCAAATCAGCCTCATAGGTGGACCGGCACCAGAGGCGACCAGATTCTCGGCCCTCCTCAGAGGCCCAGCTATACTGAAACCCAGAGACCAAATCCAAGGCGAGGGGGGCCACACAGATCCGCGATTCTCTGGCGACAGGGATCGGCTTCATGTCCTAAGGGTGTGAAAGAATGTGTAAAAGTGAAGGAGAAATTAAGTAAGAGTAGATGGATGAAGGCACGTGTAATGTTGATTGTTAATTTTAAAATTCACTATATCTCCTTGGAGGGAGGTGTATTGTATTGAATAGTTGTGTGAGAAAGAGGGGATTTTTTTTTTGTGTGTGCATAGATAGAAGTAAGTGGTCTTTAGGTTGTAAGAGAAAGTGAAAAACAGAGGTGGGGGACAAATAGATAAGATCTTGAAAAATGGGACAGAAAAACAGTAAGTTGGATACAAGGAAGAAAAAAGAGTGTAAAAAATTGCCAACAGAAATACCTCAAGATAGCCCTCTCGGCATTATGTTAGCTAACTGGGATAAAAACCCTTGTACCAGAAGAAAGGAAAAAGTAAAGATGATACAATTTTGCATGATAGAATGGGCAGAGAAGGAAATAAGATCTGACCACGTTTATTTACCCAGATATGGCTCTTTTGAGAATTGGATTTGCCAGGCTCTAAATGTATTTGTAAATTCAAAGGAACCGTTTAATCCCGAAGAAAGAGAATATGCCGCATGTTGGACAGGAGATTTTAGGAGAATAAAAATCTTTCACGTATCAGAAACCCCCGAGAAAAAATGAGAAAAGAAAAAGGGGAAAGAAAAGGGAGGGGAACAAGAAGAAGGAAAAAGAGGGATCCTTTGCAGGCTTTTCCCCCTCCGTTCCCGCTTGCGCTCCCGCCGTTCGCGGCCGAGCCCCTTGTCCCGGGTCCCGCTTCAGCCCCGCCTGCCTCGGTTCCTGTCCCAAGCGCCGGCTCGCAGCCCACGGCAGCTGCGCCAGTCCCCGCATACACCCCAGCCCCGGCCCCGCCGGTGAATTTGTCTGCCCCGGCTGCCTGGTCCGCGGCCGTCCTAACAGCCGTGCCAGGGGTCCCTCCTGATGCATGGTCTAAGACCACCGCCCCGACTGTGCCGGGGGTCCTGTCGGTCCCAGCCGTCCTATCTCCAATCGCTTCCCCCACTGCCTGATCCCCGGCTGCCCTGCCCGTGCCGGCTGCGCTGGGCGCTGCCGCTGCTGCTTTGTCTCTGCCGGGAGCCGCTGACTCAGCCACCATTAGCCGCGTGCAGGCTGTCTGCACTCCCCTCTGGTATCCCCCAGAACTGCCCCCTCCTCTGCCGGTCACGGCAGCAAACCCCGCCTACGCTCCGCCCTTGGAGGACCAAGCCTAAGCGCTTTGCCCTCCCCTCACCGCCCTTCCTGCCCTGAGCTCCGTTCCCTCGGTAAACACAGCTACTGCTCAGAGAAACGACTTCTCCCTAGAAATGCCTTATCGAAACACTAGCAGTTCACTTAAAAGACAGCCCTCTCTGGATTCTTTCTCAAAACACGGGAAAAAGACGACAGAGGATAAAAACCAAAAATGGAATAAAGAAATTAGTCTATTTCCACTAAGAGAAGTCCCAGTGGGAGGGGGTGGAACAGAGTTTGTAAATGCCCCTTTGACTTCTTCTGAGGTCAGAAATTTTAAAAAAGAAATCAAAAGAATTTTAGAAGATCCCATAGGCACAGCTGAACAATTAGACCAATTTTTAGGTCCGAATATTTATACTTGGGAAGAGATGCAGTCTATAATGAAAATAATATTTTCTCAGGAAGAAAGGCAATTAATCAGAGCAGCTGGAATAAGAGTTTGGGAAAAAGAGAACCCACAGGGGCCCCCCGGAGAAGACAAAATGCCAAGTGCGCCTCCTGAGTGGGGTCAAAATAATGAGGAGGGGAGGAAACACATGAATGAATATCGTAATTTAATAATCAAGGGAATAAAAGAGGCAGCACCCCGAGGGCAAAACGCTAAAAAAGCTTTTGAGGCACAACAAGAAAAAGAAGAATCTCCAACTGAATGGTTAGACAGACTTAGGAGAAATATGAAACAATATTCCAGAATAGACCCTGAAACTGATGTGGGAAAAGCTTTGTTAAGGATTAAGTTTGTTACTAATGCCTGGCCAGATATTAGAAAAAAAATTAGAAAAAAACTGAGGATTGGCATAATAAATCATCAGATGACTTATTAAAGGAGGCTCAGAAAGTTTATGTCCGAAGAGATGAAGAGAAAGCTAAACTGAAAGCAAAACTTATGGCAGTCACCATGCAAGAAAACAATTTCCAAAAAAATCAAAAACATACAGGCACTACTTCTAGATATAAAATTAGTAGAGACAGGGGAAAGGAAAAGAATAGAACCCCAATACAAACCAAGTCTCAGCAGCATTCCAGAAATGTCTGCTATTACTGTGGGGTTGAGGGACATTATAGGAGAAATTGTCCTAAGGAGGTAATAGATCTGAAAATCTTCAAAGAGATGAGCACAGAAGAGGAATAGGGAAGTCAAAGGCTCTATTTTTTAGGGGACAAATACCATCTAGAGCCTGTGATAACTCTAAAAGCGGGTCCTCAAGGAGAAGAATTAGAATTTGTGGTAGATACAGGGGCAGAAAGAACCTGCCTGCTAAATGTACCAAAAGGTTATAGTGTGAGTAAAGATACTGCAAAAGTAACAGGCAAAAGAAGAAACTTTTACAGTTCCAGTCATTAAAGATGTAGTAATTGAAGGGGAAACTACAATTTGGATGGGAGATGCCTTATTAGTCCCAAAGGCAGGTAGCAACTTACTGGGAAGAGACTTACAAGTGAAATTAGGAATAGGGGTTATACCAGAAGATGGGAAAATGACAGCTAAAGCTTTAAAATTAGGCCAAGAGGATGAATATAGCAGTGTCCTCACACGCCTCCAGGCGTGCAGGCTAGCTCAGTTCTGCACTGCTACTACGAGTATCGGTTGGGGTTACAGGCAGGGCGAGTAACCTCCTCCCGGTAGGTTCTTGGTTCCCCACACCAGCAAGTGGACCTGATGGAGTTGCAACTGCGGCGATGGAAAAAGAGTCATCTCTCTTTAGGCAGGGGAGAAGGTAGTTTTTTAAGGGGAGTCCAGCAAGGAGCTCCGCCTCAGACCACTGCTGCCCAGAGAGAGCAGAGATCAAAGCTTGACAGCTACTTATAACTGGGGGAGGGCTGACAACGGGTCAGCCAACCAGGGAACACGGGGGTGGTAACAGGGGTGTCAACTTCTGAACCATTAACAAATCACAGGAGGGTAGGAGGGGATTCCCCGGGCACCAGCCTACCACTCGACACCTCTCCTGGATCTTTCCAGAATCCAGGGAAGGGTCTCGAAGTGACAGACAGGGCGACCACGAGGAGAGGGGGGGAAATTGACAGTGACAGGTGCAGGGAAGCAGTGACTGACAGAAAACGTCTGGTTAAACAACCAACTTATAAGGGGGAAAACTATTACAAAACACAAGGGGGTACAGTGGACTAAACCATTACAAAAATAACTCAAAAATCTTACAAAATAACTTAATAAAACAACTCTCACACCACTACAGATGAAGAACAAAATAACAAGGAAGTTTGGGCTGGGGAAGGAAATAGGGGAGGATTAAATATTGACCCTATAAGTGTTACAATAGAGAGAAAAGATTGTCCCATACGTGTACGTCAATACCCCATATCTTTAGAAGGACGGGAAGGTTTGAAGCCAGTAATAGAAGGACTAATAAAGGATGGGACATTAGAACCTTGCATGTCTCCCCATAATACCCCTATTCTCCCAGTAAAGAAGCCTGATGGGAGTTATAGACTAGTACAAGATTTAAGGGAGGTTAACAAAAGAACTCGGTCTCGTTACCCAGTGGTACCCAATCCCTATACACTTCTAAGTAAAGTTCCACCCCAGCATCAGTGGTTTAGTGTAGTAGATCTTAAAGATGCTCTTTGGGCCTGTCCACTAGCCAAGGAGAGCCGAGATATCTTTGCCTTTGAATGGGAGGATCCAAAAACTGGAAGAAAGCAGCAATTAAGATGGACGAAATAACCGCAGGGGTTCACAGAGTCTCCAAACTTATTTGGGCAAGCTTTAGAAAAAATACTGCAAGCCTTCTCCACTCCTCCTGGAATACAGATTATCCAATATGTGGATGATCTTTTACTATCTGGGGAAGATGAAATTGAAGTTAGAGAAGCTGCAATAAAACTTTTAAATTTTCTGGGAGAAAAAGGATTAAGGGTATCAAAAGGGAAACTGCAATTTGTAGAACCAGAGGTAAAATATCTTGGACACTTGATAAGTAAGGGTAGTCGAAGGCTCAGTCCAGAGAGAATTGCAGGAATTTTATCCCTTCCACCTCCCTCTTCAAAGAGGGAAATCAGAAAACTACTCGGATTATTGGGATATTCTAGATTATGGATTGAGGGGTACACACAGGCAGTAAAATTTTTGTATGAAAAGTTGACAGAGGAAGATAATATAAAATGGACCAAAGAAGATGATGATAAATTAGAAAAATTGAAGTTAAAACTGGCCTCAATACCAGCTTTAAGCTTACCTTCACTAGAAAAACCCTTTCATCTGTATGTGAATGTAGAAAAGGGGGTAGCTCATGGAGTTCTAGTCCAGGAGTGGGGAGGAGTAAAGAGACCAGTAGCTTATTTATCAAAGATGTTAGACCCAGTGAGCCACGGCTGGCCAGTATGTATTCAAGCTATAGCCGCTACTGCAATCCTGGTAGAAGAAAGTCGTAAACTTACTTTTGGAGGTAAACTAATTGTGTGCACACCTCATGCGGTTCGAAATGTGTTAAATCAGAAAGCTGAAAAATGGTTGACAGACTCTAGAATGTTAAAATATGAAGCAATCTTGATAGATAGTAATGATCTGACATTAGAAGTAAACAGAAGTTTAAATCCAGCTCAATTCGTATATGGAGAACCAGCAGATAACCTAATACATAATTGTTTAGAAATTATCCAATACCAAACAAAAGTTCGGGGGGATCTTGAAGAACAAGCCCTTTCAGAAGGGGAAATAATCTATGTGGATGGTTCCTCCAGATGTCTACAAGGAAAAAGAATGTCAGGGTATGCAGTAGTTGATGGAAAAAACATGCAAACTATTGAAAAAGGAAAATTACCTTCAAACTAGTCAGCTCAAACGATTTGTCTGGAAATTAGGTAAGAGGAAGTGACAAGGAAATAGAGGGCAAGACCAGATTGGCCTCTGTATTCGCCACCAAGAAGATCAAATACACCTGCTGTGGGCTGCAACCCCATAGGCATGGGAGGTGGGAGTATAAGCCATACTGGACCTCTGTTGCTCCTTTTTCTGTCACTCAATTTTTGTCTTCTCCCTTTTGGGATATCCACAAAGCCATGCTATAGGTGTTACCAAAAGCTGTACATGGAAAGACACCGAGGTTCTTTTTTCATTTCTCACACTCATGTCAACAGTCACTGTTATAACCCATCCAAATTAGGCAATTGCATACATAAAAGGAAAAAGTACTGAATTGCAGAGAACTTAAGAACAAGTAGTAGCAGGATAGGAAGTCAATGCCCAAAAGAAGAGAGATGGATTTGTTTTACCTACATTATTAAGCACAAAGCACAAGATATAGTAAAAGAGCAATTGATAAGCAAAAAGGCTAAGTCAGTACAACCACCTAAACCTGTGCCAATTTCAATCAACAATTTGTATACAAAACTTGAACAGCAATTAGAAAAAGAAATAGATATCTCAAAGATGAGTAAAAATCAGTTTGTAGAATTGGGGGAAAAAATAAGTAAGGAACTTAACCAATTGTTGAGTCTGTAGAGGGGCTTTAATATCAGAAGAATGGCCATAGAAAGGCAGCAGCTTAGGCCCAACTGAGCTTCTAAAATAGAACCAAGCAAGTACAAGTGGAGAAAACAGACCAGAAGGGTGGATTTTAAGCTCAACAGTGATAGGGGAAGAATGTCTCTGGTGCACTGGGAAAAGCTTCCTCTATGAAGTAGGAAAAACACCCTGTAAAAGATATAAGGTTAGTAATAGAACTTCTGTATGGTCCCAGAAGAACCAACCATGCATTAGACCCAAGAAATAGCAAAAAACGTGAATTCTCATCACCAGTGTAGTACAAAGCATGCAATTAGTGAACATTGACCAAAAGTTGCCTACAACACCACAAAAGATTATAGTGTTAAAGAAACAAAATAATATAGAAGAGCCCTTCAAAGAAGCGAGAGTGATTTGTGAAAAAAATGAGCGAATAATGAAGGCTAGAAAACAATGAATATTGCTCAAGCCAAATTAATTATAAAAAGAAAGAGGGAGGATTGTGAAAAGTGCATATTATATGGCTCTACGCAAGATATTTACTATATGTATTATGTTGTACTGATTGTTAATGTTGTATTAATATTTTGATAGTATGGTAAAGGTAGTTTTGTAGTTAAAATGTAGTTTTTATATACCAACCACAGGAAAACGTAAATCTTTCAGAGAAAAAAAAAAATGTACTACTTCCTTATCAGAAGAGACCAACTTCTCCTGCCTTGCTCAGCCCTGAAGACGCCATAGAGATTAAAGGAAAAAAAGTAATACTAACCAGAGACAATTCTTTGTTTGAATGGAATTTATGCATCATGTATGAAATGTATGAATATTCAACAAGCTATTGCTTTTAAGAGATAATCCTTTGTTAACGGGGGTCCTTCTTCGGAGCTTTTTGCTCAGGGAGGCACCCAGATGTCTGTAACTTTGTTTTTATTGTCTCATATTGTCCTAACCCTTAACTGTTCAATTTTTTTCTCTAATTCTATTTTTATAACCATCTTATTTACTATTAAACTTTCAAAATTTTAAAGCAGGTGATTGGGGTTTTTCACATTCCCATAGTTTCTCAAATGCATGTATCACCCCATATGCATATTTAGAGTCAGTAGAAACATTCACTGTCTTGTCCCAGTATAATTCACAGGCTCTCACAAGTGCATACAGCTCTGCTGTCTGAGCTGACCAGGTGGATGGTAACCTCCCCCCTTCCTTTAGTTGCTTTCTATTCAGGATAGAGTATCCTGTAAATCATCTCCTTTCTACCACCTTTGAAGACCCATCAATAAACACATTTTCTCCCTCAGGCCACGGAGTATCTCATAAATCCTTTTTAGCCAGGGTCTGGAGATCTAATACCTGAATGCAGTCATGGGTTTCTCCCTCCCCCTCTTCTTCAGGGCCATTCAAACAGGAGGCTGGGTTAAACCCTCCCCCACTTTTAAATTCTAAATCCTTGTGTTCTATTAAGCAAGATTCATACTGTAATAACCGAGCGCTGGTTATCCATTTAGCGGCTCCCTCAGTTAACAAAGCTTTAATCTGGTGTGAAACTTTAACAATCAGATAACCTCCCCTTGCCAGCTTTCGAGCCTCAGCCACCATCAGAGCTGTAGCTGCAGTTTTGCAGACAATGGGGCCAACCCCTGGCCACTGGGTCTAAGAGTTTTGAAAAATAAGCAACAGGCCTCTGTGTCCCCCCATGCTCTTGCACTAAAACTCCTTTACAATGACTCTGTTTAACATCCACATATAGTTCAAATTCCTTTTTTTGTGTCTGGAAGAGCTAAGACTGGGGCATTAACTAATTTGTCCTTTAATTTTTTTAAGCTTTGCTCTCCTTCTGGTGTCCATACTGAGAGGAATGACAAGATTTGTCTTTACAAACAAGCCCTGGGTCTGCTGGTAGATAAAACTAGCACTGAGAGATAAGTGGAACAATGGCAAAGGATTCTACTGATTGATGAATGGAAAAGAAGATACTTGCCTTTGCAAACAAACTGTAGGTTTGTTTGTAAATGAAATTGAATATTGAAAGGTGAAAGCAACAATGGGGAAAACCCCATAAATCCCATAAAAATTAAAAATTAAGGGGGGTTATATATTAAAAGGGGAATCTTAGGCATTTCGGGAAGTCTGTACCTCTCAAGTACCTCAGCCAATGGGGAAAGAGAGAGGGAAATGCGGCTGGGAAATTAGGATAAAAAGGAGGCTGTGTCCTCCGAAAAACTGAGAGACCCCAGGGGAAATGCCCCATGGCCTCTCCCTTTATTCGAATAAAGTAAAAGGACTCCTCTGTCTCCTTTTTGGACATAAACCTCTGGTGTTCGTGGATTAATTTTCCTAACAATGCCACGACATTAGGACTGTCTTGGGTTAAAAGGTCATATAAAGGTCTGGCCACAACAGAAAAATCTTTATTCCATACTCTACAGTATCCCACTAACTCTAAAAACTGCCCTAACTCCTTTTATGTCTTGGGTAATGGTACTTATAAAATCTCTTGTATTCTTTCTACATCAATACACCTCAACCCTTCAATCAAAATATGATCCAAATATTTGACCTTTTTTTCTACTAACTGCGCCTTTTTTTGAGACACTCTAAGTCCTTTCTTAGCAAGAAAATTAAGCAGCTGTACAGTAGCCTCCTCAACTACCTTTTCCTGTTCCCCTGATAAAAGCAAGTCATCAACATATTGCAACAACTTAACTCCTGAGGGTGGAGTAAATTCTCTTAATATTTTCTGCAATGCTTGCCTAAACAGAACTGGCGATTCAGTGTAACTCTGAGGTAAAACTGCCCATGCCAATTGTTGTTTTATCATTTTCCCTCCTTCCTCATGTTCCTACTCAAAGGCAAAATACTATTTACTATTGTAATAAATGATCAAGCCCAATTTCGTGAATCAAAATATAGAGTTTTATTTCAAGACTTAAACTCAGTCTCTAACAGCCACAATTAAAACGAACAGCATCGAACCCTGGGTTTCGGCACTGGGTGAACACAGAAACGGACCCTATCGCTCCGAATCTACCCTGTTCACAAAGTGTGTCTCGAGCTTCTGGCTTTTATACAGTCTTTCGCTAAGGATGAGAAGCTACCCTACTTCTCGTGTCCCTCTTTGCTTCATCAGATATTCATGTCCATGTCTCCGGTCAGTTGAATAGATTTCCTGGGGTGGAACAATGTCTTGATTGCTTTCTCCAGAGTGGTGTTTAGAGATGTAAAACTTGTCTGGAGCAGATAAGATACCTATCTGGTGTTGATTGCTGCATTGTTAGCAGGTTCATCTCCGGGGGGGACACGTCTTATCTGGTCACTTCTTCTATTCATTGAGTAAATGAGTGTTCTGATGGTTTCCTGGCAGAAACCGCCCTCCCCCCCCCCCCCGTTTCGCTGTCGCGGTGCTGTTCCTCGCGCTGATGAGCGCGGCCACGGGCTAGCTCAGTCTCGTGCACCGCAGCAATGTATGAGGTCGGGGTGGCAAGCCAGGCGAGCCACCTCCTCCCTGTGGGGTCTTGGTTCCCCTCACAGAGACGGTCAGCAGATGACAAATGCAACCCACGGCAGCCAATCAAAAGGCGGACTCCTCTGGGCTCAGTTAAACAGGATTTTATTCAGGGGGAGAGGCAGCACGAGGCTCAGCACTCTCTGACCCACCGCCCAGAAGAGACCCTGAGGCCAGGCATGCGGCAGGTTTTAAGGGTGGGTGGAAACAGGGGTGGCGACAACCAGTCAGCCAGTCACAGGGATCGGGGGGTTAACCGGGGGTGTGAACCATGGAACTGGGGACCAACCACAAAATGATGGGAGGGGGTCTCCCGGGCCCCAGCCTATCACTCGGCACCCTTCCCGGAGTTTTCTAGAAGCCAGGGAAGGGCTCTGAGTGACAGGACGACCACGAGGAGACGGGGGGGGGGGGGATTGACAGCGACAGGTGCAGGGAAGGGATGAATGACAGAAAACGACTGGTTTTACAATAGACAAAACAACCGATGCAAAAGGGAAAACCAATGCAGAACACAGGGGTATACAGTGAACTAAACCATTATAAAAATAACTTTAAAATCTTACAAAAATAACTTAATAACTTAATAAAAACAATTCTCACACCACCACATCTCCCCCTTTTTTGTTTTTTCAAGAGGAGTGGGACTGGAACGGAGGAGGGAGGTCAGTGATGCTGCGTTGGGTACCCCAGTCTATGCTCTTCTTCATCCGTATTTCTTCCCTCCTCGTCGTCGGGGGCCCCCTCCAGCACCTCCTCCTGATCCAGCTCCTCTTCCTCTCTGCGGTCTTCCAGTGAGGCGACGAGATGGTTTATGGTGGGGGAGTGTGGGGTGGAAACTAACTTATACAACATCCTTTTTAAAAGTCTGAAAGCAAGGATAACAAGTAATAAAACAAACAGACACAGCAACCCAGTTTTATCATAGATGAAGCCCAACCGGAGATTCCCCAATTAGAAGACAGTCCGCCCAGCCAGTCCTTGGTCTCCCTTTTGATGTTGGTCACTTGTCGGATGGCGGTGTAGTTGTTCGGTTGGTGGATCAGCCATCCGACGACTGGGAGACTCAGGCTGAGCGTCGCCAAGGCTCCGAGGGCTAGGTGTAACCTCCTCGGAGCGGGGAATCCGGCTCGGGTTGCTGTTATGAAAAACTGAAAGACACTAAACAAATACGTTACTTAAATTTGACAACAGCAGGGAAAGGGATGGCTCCGCCCGGAGCTGATGTTCAGCTCTCCTCGTTTGATGTTTTCCTTTTCCGCCTCCACGCTGCCATGGTGACTTGCTGACTGTTGATTTTGCCAGACCCTGGGTTTTTGGGAACATAGGGCCTCACCCACTTTGCTGGAATCCATTTTGGTCCCGTGGGGGTGGACACGCAGGCGTACCCACGTCCCCACGTGACCAGATCGTGTGGCCCTTCTGTCCCTCTAGACCCAGGATCTCTGACCATGACCTGTGGTCGTTCTTTGACCCCAAACAGTGAGCTCGCGCCGAAGTGTCGGACAATGGGCGGATTGAGACCTTCGTAAGAACAATTCAGGAAGTTGATTGTAAACAAAGCTCTGTCCAGCCTGACCGATGGTGACTCTGTCCTGAGGACCCTCTGTTGTTGATGCAGCACACGCTTGATGGTCCCATGGGTCCTCTCAACCATGGCTTGGCCTGTGGGGGAGTAGGGGATGCCGGTCTTGTTCTCCACCCCCCATTGCTGCAGGAAGCTACGAAGCTCCCTGGATTTATACGCCGGGCCGTTATCGGTTTTCAGTTCTCTCGGAATGCCCATGAAGGAGAAGGCGTGGATGAGGTGTTTTATGGCATCCCCGGCCTTCTCCCCTGTGTGGGCAGAGGCGAACACGGCTCCAGAAAAGGTATCCACTGACACATGTATGTATTTTTGTCGTCCGAATTGTGGGAAATGTGTGACATCTGTTTGCCACACCTCACAGCTCCGCAGCCCTCGGGGATTAACCCCTGCATGTAGAGTTGGAACAGCCTGCTGGGAGCACGATGGACACGCGGCCACGATCGCTCTGGCCTGTTCCCGCGTAAGGTGGAAACGGCGAACAAGGCCAGGCGCGTTTTGGTGGAAGAGCTGGTGGCTGAGTTTCGCCTGCATAAAGATGTTTGGCAGGGGGGCCATCTCAGCGGGGGCAGCAAGGGCATCAGCCTTCCTGTTCCCCTCTGTGATGAACCCTGGTAAATCGGTGTGTGATCTCGTATGCATCACAAAATAGGGTTGCTCTCAGTGGGAGACCAATCTAACTAATTTTGAGAGCAAGTCATAAAGTGCTATGTTGGACACCTCCTGTAAAATCGCCTGATCTGCTCTGGATACCACCCCCGCCACATAGGCGGAGTCTGTGACCAGATTAAAGGGTTCGGGAAACCGCTCAAATGCCCTAACGACAGCGGCCAACTCAGCGACTTGAGGTGATCCTTCCACCTCGGCAATATCAGCCTCCCACTGCTGAGTTTGAGGGTCCTTCCAAGTCAGAACTGACTTGTGGGACCTTCCGGACACGTCTGTAAAAACGGTTAGAGCCTTGAGGGGCCTCCTACTGCGAACCTCTTTCAGAGATAAAACAAATTTAACTTCCGAATTGAAAATTTTGTGGGCAGGCCGATGAATAGAAATTTGCCCAGTGAAGGAATCCAGGGCGAATTGGAGTGCTTCGTTTTCCTGAAGCAAGTGTTCCAACATAGCTTTAGAAATTTGGCCCGATCTTAAACCAATTGGGATGTGAATACATTCGAAGTCACAGCCGGCCAATTCTCTGATCCGGAATCTCGCTTTCCGGATCAGCTCTGCCACCAACTCCTGTGGCCGGGTCATCCTCTTGGACCGTTGATGACTCAGGAAGACCCACTCTATGATTGAGAGTGGATCATTCCCTTCTCGGTCCTTCTTTGGGATGTTCCTCCATTGGAAGATCATCCCATGGAGGTGCGGCAACTTTCCCATGATGATAAATTTGAAAGGAAGCTCCGGGTCGAATCGGTGAGCTTGCCTCTTTGACATTGCATCCTGGACCTTTTCCAGTGCCTTCTCCGCCTCAGGGGTAAGGACCCTAGGAGAACTCAGCTCCTCTGCCCCTTCCAATAAATTGAAAAGGGGGGCTAAGTCGTTAGTGGTCAGACCCAGCCAGGGCCTTACCCAATTCAAAGCCCCACACAGTTGATGGACATCTGTGAGGGAACTTACTTTTGTTTTAATCGCCAATTTTTGCAGCACAGTGGTCCGCTTCCCGATCTTGAGCCCGAGGTATTTCCAGGGTGGCATCCGCTGAACCTTCTCTTCCTGTAGCTCAAACCCTGCAGCAACCAGTGCATCGACTGTCAGACCAAGCACATGGGAAAGCATGTCATCATTCGGGGCGCACACCAGGACATCATCCATGTAGTGGTAGATGATGGCCTGTCCCGCGGCTGCGCGGACAGGGGACAGCAAGGAGGCCACATACCACTGGCAGATAACAGGTGAGTTCTTCATCCCTTGCGGGAGAACTCGCCAGTGATAGCGTCTCCTCGGGGCTTCCCGGTTGATGGTGGGCACCGAGAAAGCAAAACGTGGGGCATCGTCCGGGTGCAGAGGAATTTGAAAGAAGCAATCTTTTATATCTATAACAGCCAATTGCCAATTTTGGGGGAGCATAGTCGGGGAAGGCATCCCAGGTTGGAGAGACCCCATGTCTTCGATAACATTATTAATTTGGCGGAGGTCCTGAAGGAGCCGCCACTTGTCCTTCCCCAGCTTTTGAATCACAAAAACTGGGGAATTCCAAGGGCTGTCGGTTTCTACAATGTGGCCCTTGGCCAATTGCTCCTTCACGAGCTCCTTGAGCGCTTTTAATTTTTGTTTAGAAAGCGGCCATTGCTCCACCCGAACTGGTTCGTTCGTCAGCCAATTAAGTTTCTTGGTGGGACGCTCGTCAATGGACGCTGTGGAAATTTCCATTGAGGGGTCGGGTATGTCAATTTTGACCCCCCATTGTGACATGAGATCTCTGCCAAGCAGAGCCTCCTTGTAATCTAAAACAAAAGGACGGATGTTAGCCAATTGTCCTTTTGGCCCCTTAATTTGCACTATGCTCCTGGATTGTCTCGCCAATTGCAACCCTCCGACACCTTGAACGTGTCCAGCCACGTCCTGCAGAGCCCAGTGTGACGGCCAATCTTTCGCTGGCACGACCGTCACATACGCCCCTGTGTCCAAAAGGCCTCTGATGTTTAAGGTTTCCCCACCCACCCTGAACTCACAGTCCACCCGGGGCCTTTCTTCAGTGATGGCTTGCACAGGGCAAGTCACTGGGGTGTTGTTCGGTCCCCGGGTAGGGATGATTTGTGCGATCACCTGTCCCTTAGGAATAAATGTGGGTGGATGGGTGCAGCGCAGCCAGAGGATGAGATTTCCGGGGTCGTTGACGAGAACCCCTGGAAGAATCTCGACCTCTTGCGGGGTGTACTTACAGTCCCCGATGTTGACAAGCTCCTTTCCTTGGACTGGCCAGGCTCCTTGTTCTTTGGTGTTTATGGAAAGGAAGGTCCAATCCGCCGTCCTCAGATGGAGCGCTTCGGTGAGCCGCAGCCGATAAGGTTCATGTCTAGATGATGTTACTAGAATTGGCTTTGAAAGGTCATGGTCAGTATTGTATGTCAAGTTCGGTGTGTCACGTCCGGTATTATTGTCTGTCTCAGTGAAAGGCAGCGTATCATTGGCGCTAGATGTTTCTTCCCCCTCCCCCGCTGCTCGGTCCGCCCTATTTCTATCTTCGTGCCAGGCAGACCTGCGCTCCCCCCTTAGTTTAACTGTCGGGAGCTATCTCCCGACCCTCCCCTGTTCCCACTCCCCCCGCCTTCCCCCCTTTTCTTTTTCAAGGCTTCAACGGCATCCCGCAGTGGGCAGGTGTTCGCCCAGTGCCCGGGCTCCCGGCAGATTAGACACCGGTTCTTCTGGGGCACATACGGTCTGCGTGTCAGTCCCTGGGTGCCAGACACTGCTGAAACTCTTGGTGTTATTGATTTCCCTTCCCGGTCGTTTCCTTGCAGGTAGGGGACCTTCAGCTGGCACACCCTGAGCATGTCAGGAAGGGTTGGAGGGGGGTCCAGAGGGAGACTTAAAATTGCACTCCGGCACATGCTATTTGCATTTGTAAACACCATCTCCCTCAAGATCCCATCCCTAACCGCCACATCCGTCACTTGCACCTCGATTGCTCGGGTGAGCCGCTCGACAAACTTGGTGAAACTTTCCTTGGTCCCCTGCATGATCTTGTAATAAGGTATGACCGGGCCATCTGGCACCATCCCAAAAAACGCGGAGACCGCATGCTCCCTGGCAATCTGGAGGGCTTTGATGGGGATATCTGAGGTTTGGTCCGATGGGTCAGCCCATCTCCCCTCACCCATAAGGTGTTCTAAAGTGAGGGGGTTCCCGTTGTCATCCACCGCAGTCTCCGGGTCTCGGAGGAGACTGGGCAAGGCCTCCCTGAGTTGCTGCCTCCATGCCGCTACCCACAGTTTGAACTCTGTTGAGTCAAGCAGGCAGGAGAACAGCTGCCTCAGGTCCGCAGGAATAACAACAGCGGCATCGAGATCTGAACGGAGCAAACCCCTGAAATAGGGGCTGTCCCGCCCATAATCTCGATGGGCCTTGCACAGATCCCGGATCGTGGACTGGGGGAACGGGTGATGGATCGCTCGGACCCGCTGCCCTCCTCGGGAGCCCTTATAAACGACTGGGGATACCGAAGGAACAGGGGAAGGCTGATGCATCCCTGCAGGCTCAGGCCCTGGCCCCGCCCCCTCCGGGCCCAGACTGTGGGAACTGGAAGGGGGAGCGTGGGAACCAGCAGGGAAAGCGTGGGAACCGGAAGCCCAGGAGGCAGGTCTTCCGGCAGGGGGCGTGGTTTGGGAAACTGATGATGTCATGTGGGCATTCCCATGGGAGGAGTAGCTGGGAGGAGCTGTGGGAGTGGTCTTGGAAGAGGGAGGAAGCATGGGTGGAGTCTTTTGGGGGATAGGAGGGGCTGAGGAGAGGAAGGGGTTGGGCTCATCAAGGGCAGGAAGAAAGGGATTGAAGGAAGGAGGATAGGGGGATGGGGAGAACTGTGCCATGCGGTCTCCTCCATCTTGGGGATATGGGGTAGGGACGCCATTTTGTGACAAGTTCTTGGTAAAACTGAATCTAACTTTGGGTTTCTGAACCGGGTAAAATGGGGGAGGATGGAAGTCTCGGGCTGCCTGGCCAGGGCCGCCCGAAACTCCCCGAGCAGTCCGGCCAGGACTGCCTAAGCGGGGGGATCAGGGAATCTTAAGGGAGCCTGAGCCAGCAGGCTGACTGCCTGCTGCTCCCTTCAAGATTCCCTTCTGGGGACAAGGGGAAGGGGAACAGGGACAGGAAGAACAGGGGGAGGTTTGCCTAAAACTGGGCTTTTTCTGCACTCCCTTGGTGGTAGTTGAAGCAGCTGCTGAGAGCTGCACAGCCAGATTAAAGAATTTTGTGGCTTGCTTGTCCCCTTGGAGCACCAGATCATGGATTTTGTTTTGTACAACCGTCCAAAACTTGGGGCTGTACACTTGCTCCGGGGACACATGAGGGAAGAGCAGGAAAAGCCACCTCACAAACCCCTTGAGCTCGCCCCTCGAAACCTTTAACTGGGCGAGCTCCACAACCGACTTAAAACTATGATACACACCTTTTTGGGCAGCGGAGAGTTTTGCTCCCATCTCTCCGAAACCGAAAAACCAAAATCAGGGGCTCGGGGACACCTCAACCCGAACAAATCCCCCTTGCCTGCTGCCCACCCAATGACACCCAGACAAAAGCAAACTTAACAGAAAACGAACGCGGAGGTCACTCCCCTAAAACCGGGCAAAACCTGAAACCCAAACCTGAGGGGTCCGCACCAAAAAATAAAATCGCAGTGTCTAAAACCCCTGTGGACACTTCCACCCAAAAGACAACTGCCCGAAACTTAAAGTTTACAAAACGAAAAAGAACAAAAGAGCACCCCGAGGAGAGTAACCCGCAGGGGGATGAGGCTAACCAGCACCCCCCGAGCTGCGCAGCCTGAGATCCCCCCCACTCCTGGAGGATCCCTCCCGAAATTAGGGTCTTACACACCGGGAGCACCCTCCGAAAGTAAGCCCCCTCACGAAGAAGGCTTACCCCCTCCTGGGATGCGATGAAGCCTGGGGTCTCAAGATCAGCTGCCTGAAGAGGACCTGCTGGGCGCTTCCAGGCTGTCCTCTTCGTCCCTTGGGAGCTTGATCTTACGAAGCCGCTCGACCAACGGTAGCGGGGCGTCCAGGGACTTTTCTTCAGGCTCTTGCAGCCCAAGTCCGTGCCGCGGGGTCCGCCTCGTGACCGGGGGGTGCCCCACGATGGACGCCAAACCACTGTCGCGGTGCTGTTCCTCGCGCTGATGAGCACGGCCACGGGCTAGCTCAGTCTCGTGCACCGCAGCAACGTATGAGGTCGGGGTGGCAAGCCAGGCGAGCCACCTCCTCCCTGTGGGGTCTTGGTTCCCCTCACAGAGACGGTCAGCAGATGACAAATGCAACCCACGGCAGCCAATCAAAAGGCGGACTCCTCTGGGCTCAGTTAAACAGGATTTTATTCAGGGGGAGAGGCAGCATGGGGCTCAGCACTCTCTGACCCACGGCCCAGGAGAGACCCTGAGGCCAGGCATGCGGCAGGTTTTAAGGGTGGGTGGAAACGGGGGTGGCGACAACCGGTCAGCCAGTCACAGGGATCGGGGGGTTAACAGGGGGTGTGAACCATGGAACTGGGGACCAACCACAAAATGAGGGGAGGGGGTCTCCTGGGCCCCAGCCTATCACTCGGCACCCTTCCCGGAGTTTTCTAGAAGCCAGGGAAGGGTCTCTGAGTGACAGGACGACCACGAGGAGACGGGGGGGGGGGATTGACAGCGACAGGTGCAGGGAAGGGATGAATGACAGAAAACGTCTGGTTTTACAATAGACAAAACAACCGATGCAAAAGGGAAAACCAATGCAGAACACAGGAGTATACAGTGAACTAAACCATTATAAAAATAACTTTAAAATCTTACAAAAATAACTTAATAACTTAATAAAAACAATTCTCACACCACCACATTTCTCAATCCTCCATGTCCCCCTCACATTCTGCTTTTCAAATCCGAAGTACATTTTATATTTTACAAAGTTTAATTCAGACCGAACGCGAATTAACTTTATATTACATATCACAATCCCTCCCCTTCTATATAAACACATTTAATTTGTGTTCCTGTTATTGCTTTTTTTTTCTTTTTGACAAAAAAACCTCTTAACATAAACCTACTGAACAAAGAAACCCATCACATATTTCTTAAAAATCATCTTTATAGTCATCCCACGCTTTTTCTGATGAATCACAATATTTCTTATACTCCTCTTCTTCTTCTTTTACTCGGGCTTCGAATTTGGCCAAAACTTCTGCTGCCCTGCTTCTTTCCTCATTCAATTTCATGATTTTTGATATTTTACTGGTCTTGCCAAGGCCCCCTGTGACTAATTGTGGATCTGTGGGTAATGCTGCAATTTGCATACCTTGTACTATCATGTGTATGAGTCGAATGAGACACGGTATTAGGCATGGTAGAAAGATGACTCCTGCCACTGAACATAAAATGAAGAACCCCACTTTCTTCTACCAGGCCCCAGTCCCAAACAATTGGTCCCACCAGGAGGCTTGGAGGATCGAATTCCACTTTTGGACTGGGACATGCGCTACCTTCTTAATTTCAGCTGCTAGGCCTCTGATAGTTTCTCCATAATCATTTATTTCTATGCAACATTCTGATTCATTGAACTTCCCACACACCCCTCCTTCTTCTGCTAGCAAATAGTCCAGGGCAATCCTATTCTGATTAACGAAAGCTCTCATTTGTGAGTGCTGCTGGGCCAGTAACTCTAATGCGTCCGAAGTGTGATTTGAGACTATTTCTACCACGGCTTGCAATCTGATTAATCTATTTAGTAAATAGACTGGGGTTCTGTAACCCCAACTCCCATCCTGGGCCCAAGTTGCAGGGCCATAGTATTCTATTATTCGTTCAGCAGGCCATTCCTCGCTTCCCCATTTTTGGTTTCCTCCTGCATTTGGGAGTTCTCTTTTTAATTCCCTTTTCTGTCTGTTTAGAGTTTCATATAGTGGGGCACCTCGTAGGTTGCTTTCTGATCTGGGTAGCGTGAAAAAGGAAGGTCTGATCATCCCTAAAGTGCAAGACCCCTTCCATCTGCAGGGTAGCTCGCTATAGGCCTTTTTCCCACATATCCAATAAATTCCACTTGGGGCTTTCCATTTAATTTCTGTGCTTTCAGGCATTTCCCAAAAATCTTTTAGGTTCCCCAAGGATTGGTAGGGGTTGGCTCCAGCAAGTTTATTCCAGCATAACTCAGTTTCGTTAATCCAATCACATTCTTTTCCCTTCTTTTTACTCCAATATCCTGCATGTGGTTCAGGTTGCCAGATCATAGTTTTGTTATTAGAATTGACAGCCAGGGTGGATACACAAGGGGTATATCCCACTATCTCGGTATACCTATTTCCCTCTCTACTGATGCATATTGTCCCTATTATTCTTTGGTCTAAGATCCACCCTTCAGGCCGTGACATAGTTTTTATCATTTGATTGTCCCATTTTAGAAACTGTTCTGGAGCCAAACTCTCACCTTTCCGGGGCCATTTCTCTGCTGATTTTAGTCCCCCGCAAATCCAACAATTTGACAATCCTAATTTGGTGGCAATCTCCTGCATTAGCTCTATAAAAAGGTTTTTACTAGAGGCCGGCAAACCCCAATCACTATACTGTTTCTCTAATTGTTCGTATTGTTCACTCAGTGTCCTTATTCTCTCTTGTTCCATCCTCTTTCTTTTCGCTTCTGACTCCCGTCTTTTCAATTCCTGAGCCACTTTCTGTATTTTGTTTTCTGGGTCCATCCCTTCCTCATTTTTGGAGAAGCAGAAAGTTCCTTCTAGCTTCAAGCAAACACCTTCATCATTTTCATTTAGCAGATCTAATATGATGGGCCCGCTGTTTAGAGAAACTGTATTAAGCTTCACATTATTCCCTACCCAATAGGTTTTTCCGTTCATCATACACATTCCTAATTTACTCTGATCATAACATAGTTTGTTCACTTGGAAGTATGCCACAAAGGTGGATACTTTCTTGCCCCCAACCTACACTGTTTTATTACACTTATCACATATAGGGATTATGGGCCTGCCGCTTATATCCCGCTTTTTCCTAGATATTGCCACCGGGTCATGGTATATGGTTCCTGCCTTTAACCTACATATTTTGAACCAACTCCCGTTGTGGTTACAAAGCCCCATTTGCTGAATCCCTGGGCAATTAAAATGTACCCGAAAAGTTACATTCTGGCTCAAGGTAGGCTCTCTCTGAGTCTCTTTCAGGCACTGTTTTTCCTGCCCCATTTGTCCCTTAGGGCTGGGGAGGCCATTCATGCAGCAAGCAACTAGGCTCAGGATCATTAGGAATACCCATAGGTGTACCCCTCTGCCTTTGCCTCCGCCCACCAGGTTGCCACCAGCGGCGAGGTAATCCATCTTCTCGGCAGCAAGGGTATTCTTCCGGGCCTCCATAGTCTGACCTGTTGGCATACTGTCTTTTATAAGTGCCCCACCTGGCCAACTTTATTTGTTCTGCTATACAGGGTACTTTGACCGCCCTCCTACACTCGATTGCTAAAGGCTCGACTTTTAGTATTTAGTTTCCCCCTTAACCCGTCTCTGAATATTAGGAACCAGTCTGGAGAATCTAATTCCAGTATACCTCTCTCGGTGGCAAGGGCTAGGAAAGAGCTTGTTAGCTGCCTCTCCTCCTCTAAACAGTTTTTACACAGGCCCCAAGGTCTGAACCCTCTGAAACAATGTGCTACCCAAATCTCGTTACAATAACCACACTTAAAATGAATGAAAGGATAACAGGTACACCCGACTTGAAGACAACTTATCATATGCCTGTCGGTCATTGAGTCTGTCTGTGGATTCTCAACTTCAGGTCTCCTGGCAACGAGGTTACTCTCCACTCCGGAGTGCTGTCTCGTTGTTCGACCTTTTTCACCCGGGAAGCGTGTGTCCAGCCTTTTTCCGCGGTCCTGACAGCAGTGTCTGTGGTCAGGAGGACGAGGAAAGGTCCTTCCCAATGAGGAGTTAATGGCGTTTCTCTCCACGTCCTGATTAACACCTTGTCTCCCGGCTGGATTTTATGGATGGCAAATCCTAAGGGTGTACTCTGTGATATCAGCCCATGCTTTCGAAGCTCCTGTAAATTGTTATTAATTGATACAAGATAAGATTGTATCTGACAATCCTCAACCCGAGGATGTCCCACTGGCATTCCATGTTCATATGGCATTCCATAAAGCATCTCGAAGGGAGATAACCCTGTTCCTGAGTGGGGTTGAGTCCTGATGTTTAAAAGTGCAAGGGGGAGGCACTTCATCCATGACATTTTGGTCTCAAGCATAGGTTTTGATAATTGAGCTTTTGATGTTTGATTCATTCTTTCTACCTGTCCCGAGCTCTGGGGGTGCCAGGGTGTATGATATTCCCACTGGATTCCTAGGGCATTTGCCAAATGTTTTATGATTTTGGAGGTGAAGTGCGTCCCCTGGTCTGAATCAATGTAGTCTGCGATCCCGTATCTTGGTATTATTTCCTCCAGTAGTTTCTTAGCAACCACTTGGGCAGTGGCCCGAGGACTAGGGAACGCTTCTACCCAGTGGGTTAGCTGATCTACCATTACCAATAAATATCAATGCCTCCCAATTTTTGGTAATTCAGTAAAATCTACCTGGATTCTTCCGAATGGGCAGTATGCCAAAGGGCGTCCCCGTGGGGATACCTGCCGGGTCCTAGATCTGTTTATCCTCTGACATGTCATACATCCTTGGACCTCCTGTTTTGCTATTTCATAGATTCCCTTGCATCCAAAGAACTTCAAAAATTGTTCAGCCAGAGCTTGTGCTCCCCAATGGGACTGCAAGTGCAGCCTTCTCAAGATTTTTCTAGCATATTCCTTTGGTATTAATTCTCTACCATCTGGTAATTTCCACTTCCCATCTTCTAATATCCCTCCTATCTTTTTGTATTCCTCAACCTCCTTTTTGGAGGGACAAGGAGGGAATTCCTGGGTTTCACCTTCTCTGGTTTCTGGAATATCTAGGGTTAGGAGTGCTGCCCTCTTTGCCTCCTGATCTGCTAGACTGTTTCCTCTCGTTCTGAATTGCATCCCCATCTGATGCCCTTTTACATATACTACTGAGATAGCCTCGGGTTCCCTTATAGCTTCCAAAATTTGTTTTATTAAACCCTCATGTACTAGACCTTTCCCTCGGGTGTTCATTAGTCCCCTTTCTTCCCAAATTTTCCCAAATGTGTGAACCACTCCAAAGGCATATTTTGAATCCATGTAAATGGTCTCTACCCTTCCTTTAAGCCCCTTTAGAGCCTGCAAGACTGCATATAGTTCACACGCTTGTGCTGACCAGGATGCGCTCAAAGGGCCAGATTCTACTACTTTTCCTGTTTTTCCATCTATGACAGCGTAGCCTGACTTCCTTTTTTCTTCGAAAACTTGGGCTGATCCATCCACGAACCATTATTCCCCTTCCTCCAGCTCTTCTTCCTCTAAATCTGCCCTAATCTTGGTTTGGAGTTCTATTATTTCAGCGCAATTGTGGGTGAGCCCTTCCGAGGCTTCTCCGAAGAGGAACTCGGCTGGGTTTTTGGCTGTGGTTGTCCTTAGTTCTAATTCAGGCGTGTGGATGAGTATGGCCTCGTATTTTAGAAGTCTAGCATCTGTGAGCCATTTATCTGCTTTTTGCTGTAGGATGGTCCTCACACTGTGTGGGGTATATACTATTAACAGAGCCCCAAAGGTTATTTTCTTAGCTTCTTCCACCAGCAGGGCTACTGCCACAATTGCCTGTAGGCATGTGGGCCATCCCCTACTAGCTGGGTCTAGTAACTTGGAAACATAACCTACGGGTTTCTTGTCCCCTGCCCAATCTTGTGTTAATACTCCATGTGCTGTGTGGTTGCTCACATCTACAAACAACTGGAATTGCCTTTTTACATCAGGGAGACTCAATACAGGAGCTGCCATCAAGGTCTCTTTTAAGTATCTAAACTCCCGTTCGTCTTGCTCGGTCCATTTCAACTTATCTGTGGTTAGTTTTTTATACAAAAACTTTACCTTTTCACTATAACATTCTATCCACTGTCGGCAATATCCGAGGAGCCCCAGCAGTGAAAATATTCTTCCCTGTAGCCACCCCCCGGCTCTCGCTAGCTCAGTTATTCAGGGGTTTTAGGGAAATATATTTCAGAGAGACAGAATAGAGATTTCAAAAGAGTGGCTCTCACCCCCAGCTTCCGTCCAAGCTTTATTCTCGATGTGATGTTCCAGGAGGCCAAGGAGAGAGAGAGCGAACCAGGAAGAAACAGGGGTATATCTAGTTTTGGGAGCCTCCTGGCCAGAGACGGGGGTCCGAGGGTCCCGAAATCAGACCATCACGTCGGGGTCACAAGATTGTAATAAATGATCAAGCCCAATTTCGTGAATCAAAATATAGAGTTTTATTTCAAGACTTAAACTCAGTCTCTAACAGCCACAATTAAAATGAACAGCATCGAACCCTGGGTTTCAGCACTGGGTGAACACAGAAACGGACCCTATCGCTCCGAATCTACCCTGTTCACAAAGTGTGTCTCGAGCTTCTGGCTTTTATACAGTCTTTCACTAAGGATGAGAAGCTACCTTACTTCTCGTGTCCCTTTTTGCTTCATCAGATATTCATGTCCATGTCTCCGGTCAGTTGAATAGATTTCCTGGGGTGGAACAATGTCTTGATTGCTCTCTCCGGAGTGGTGTTTAGAGATGTAAAACTTGTCTGGAGCAGATAAGATACCTATCTGGTGTTGATCGCTGCGTCGTTAGCAGGTTCATCTCCGGGGGGGGGGGGGGGACGGGACGACACACACGTCTTATCTGGTTACTCCTTCTATTCACTGAGTAAACGAGTGTTCTGATGGTTTCCTGGCAGAAACCGTCTCCCCCCGTTTCTCAATCCTCCGTGTCCCCCTCACATTCCACTTTTCAAATCCCAAGTACATTTTATATTTTACAAAGTTTAATTCAGACCGAACGCAAATTAACTTTATATTACATATCACACTATCTTCTGTAATTGGACCCCCCCAGAAAGCATCCTTTAAGTCCAGTACTGAATAATACTGGTGTGAAGAAGGGATCTGATTCAGGATTGTATAGGGATCTGGAACTGTGGGATGCCTTGCTTTGACAATTTCATTTATTATTCTTAAATCCTGCACCATTCTGTAGGCTCCTTCTGGTTTCTTAACTGGCAGGATAGGGGTGTTATAGGGAGACATACATGGCTCCAAAAGCCGTGCTTTTAGCAGGGACTCAATGACAGGCTGTAACCCCTTCTTTCCCTCTCTTGAAAGAGGGTATTGCTTTTTAGACACTACTTGTCCTGGTTGCTTCAAAGTAATTTGGAGAGGCTCTATGTCTAGTTTTCTGTATTTTCCTGGGGCTGCCCACACTTCCGGATTTATTTCAGCATAAGCCTTCTCAGACATTTTACATAAAGATATCACAGTGTTGGACTCTCTGTCATTTTTTACAATACTAATTTGCATACCCACTTTAGCCATCAAATCCCTTCCCAGTAAATTACAATCACAATTAGTAACAAACAGGAATTCATGTATTTCAAACCTGTCCCCCACATCTATTAATAGCGGTTGAATAAAATACACTCGCTCATCCTTTTCACTCACTCCTTGAATGACTAATGATCTTTTTGATAATTCCGCCCCCCCCCCTTAGGTATAAAATTTAAAATTAATTGAGAGGCCCCTGTATCTACCAGAAAGCACACCTCCTCTCCATCTGGACCCACCTTAAAAGTTAACAAGGGCTCCTGAGTGGTGGGTCCTTCATATAATGGGAGCCCCTGACACCCCTAACAATCCATTTCCATTATCTTCTGGACTTCCTCCTCCTGAGGGTCCAGCTGTTTCTGCAGACACTCCCTTTTCCAATGCCCTTCTGCCCAGCAGATAGCACACTGGTTCCTTCCCAACCGCTGTTTGGGTTGGCTCCCCCCTGCTGAGGAGGGAATGCCTCTGCCACTTCCCTGTGGCTGACTCTGTCCCCTCTGTCCCGGGGGACCCCTTGGACCCTGTTGTTTATTTTTCTGTGGCTGCAAAAACTCTGCCATCTTTGCCTTAGCCTTTACCTTTTCCTCATCCCTCCTTACATATATCTGCTGTGTTTTTCTAACTAGTTCTTCTAGAGGCTTGTTCTGCTACTTTTCATTTTTCTGTACCCCTTTCTGTATGTCAGGCCAGGCCTTTGTAACAAATTGTACCTTTAACAGTGTGTCAAAGGCTGGTCCCTCCGGATCCATCCCCCCGTGTTTCCGCAAGGCCTCTCTAATCCTCTCTAACCAATGAGAGGGGCTTTCATGTTTCTCCTGTTCTAAGGACATAGCCTTAGTTATGTTGTTAGTTCTGGGAACTGCTGATTTAATTCCCCTAATCAAATAAGCACGGTAATCGCGGAAGAGAGCCAAACTGGTCTCCTCATTTGGGTTCCACTGGGGGTCCACCTGGGGGATGGCATCATCTACTGTAGGTACGTTAGGTCCAGCTCCCCCTGCTGCTTGTGGATGTTCATTCTCCCACAGCTGCTGAGCTTTCTGCAGAATCATTCGTTTCTCTGATGACCCAAATAAAATCCCCAGGAGAAAATCCCAGTCCTTCCATGTATAATCCGCATTTCCCAAATATTCTTCTATCTTTTCCCCCACCCCTATGGCATCATCTAAATATGGGGGTAATTCTTTTTTCAATCCCCTTATGTCCTGGGTAGTAAGTGGTACAATTACAAACCCAAAGCCTCCCCCCTGATCCCCCAAAGGAACTTGGTGGAGTGGCATCTGATGTACCCCTGTGTCTTGGGTCCGGGGGGCTTCTGATGTGCTCAATTGATTTCCTCTTCTAGTTCTACGTGGTGGTATGATAGGCTGCTCCCTTCCCCCTATACCATTATTATTCTCGGGTGGGGCCGTAGGAACAACATTCCCCTGATCCCTTTGCTCTGGGAGTTGAGGATACAGGGGACCTGCAGCTGGTCCTGGTTTAGCTGGCAACACTGGAGGACAAGACAGTGGAAGGTACTGAAGAACATCCCAATTCTCACCAGTTCCCCCTTCCTCCCTTTTTTCCTCTTCTCCCTTTTTCTTTAACACATAGATTACTTTTGATGCTTGTCTAAACCATATCAATCCACATTCCCTTTCAATCCATCCTTTCCAATTCTCCTTCAACAAAATTTGACACAAATGAATCCTATTTGTTCCATAAGGTGGCCACATAAGCCCCTTTGGCAACTTATACTCCGGCCACACAAAATAACAATATTTTACCATCATTTCCATAGTTACCTCTGTGTGAATGCATAGTCTGTCCCAAGACCTCAGCATTATCCCCAAGGGACTCTCTGGGGGTATTATGGGATCGTCATGCCTTTTGCTGGGGCCCCTTCCCGGCTTTACCCTAGCAACCCTCCATGGGTGCTGTGTTTCACCTGTGCTGCCCTCCATGGGCACCCTCCCAGGTTTGCTCCCTGAAGATCCCATTTTACTCACCGGTGAGATTTTCAGTGGTCCTTCCCTGTGGACTCTTCACGGACCACCCTGGTCCGCCACTCGTCTGTCTCCTGGACAGTCTCGGGAACCCAATCGATCGCCCGGTGCCGGCCGCCACCAAGGGGAGCTGATCACTGAAACTGGGTGAGGCGCGCCTTCAGCTCCGCTTGCTGCCCGCCGCCCCGGACGGTGGAAATCTCCCGGACGAGAGCCCCCAAATTGTTAGGAAAATTAATCCACGAACGCCAGATGTTTATGTCCAAAAAGGAGACAGAAGAGTCCTTTTACTTTATTCGAATAAAGGGAGAGGCCATGGAGCATTTCCCCTGGGGTCTCTCAGTTTTTCGGAGGACACAGCCTCCTTTTTATCCTAATTTCCCAGCCGCATTTCCCTCTCTTCCCCATTGGCTGAGGTACTTGAGAGGTACAGACTTCCCGAAATGCCTAAGATTCCCCTTTTAATGTATAACCCCCTGCTAATTTTTAATTTTTATGGGATTTATGGGTTTTCCCCATAGTTGCTTTCATCTTTCAATATTCAATTTCATTTACAAACAAACCTACAGTTTGTTTGTAAAGGCAAGTATCTTCTTTTCCATTCATCAATCAGTAGAATCCTTCCCATTGTTTCACTTATCTCTCAGTGCTAGTTTTATCTACCAGCAGACCCAGGGCTTGTTTGTAAAGACAAATCTTGTCATTCCTCTCAAGAGCAAGAGGAGGCAAGCTGCCCCCAGTTCTGTCCTTTTCCTGCCCCAGAACTCGCATGATCTTCCCCCTCCCTACATTCGGCCACCTCTTTTGTGTTGGTCAAGCACCATCTAAGCACCAGTACTTAGTCTCTTAGCAACTTATGGGGAAAAGTTCTATAAGAAAAAAAAGGAACAAACCTGTCTCCGTTTTAAAGACAGGTATCTGCTAGGGAGGGGCAGTGTCTTTCTAGAGAGCAGTGTCTGCCTAGAGAGGCAGGGCCTCTCTAGGAATGGGGAATTCTAATCCCCTCCCTCTAAGTTATTATAATTTAGAAAATTAAAGGGGCTTTTCAGGTAGAGGTATGGGGAAAGGAATAACAGTTCTTTACTAGTAAGTATAACAAGGCAAACAATGAACAACTACAGCATTAATAATAAACAGAACCACGAACCTCGAGTTGCTTTGTTTCTCAAAGCCCAGAGCAGTCTGATCCCTTGGGACTCCAAGAGCACCAAGCTGGAATGGTGGAAATCCCCGGGCTGGTGGCTGGAGCGGCAGGATGTCCCGGCAGGCAGGGGGAGGGCAGGGCTACAGCGTAGCAAAAAAGAGCAGTGTTGAAGAAGCAGCGACGGCCGGACAGGGCTGGCCCAGCTCCAGCAGGGCAGGCAAAGGAGCTCAGAATTCCTGGGCACATGAGCAGATGACAGTAATCTCCCAGGACTGGACTTTCTGTTGACAGTGGACTTCTCCCGCATCAAGCAGGAGCCTGACCGTCCTCTCCTATGCCGAGAGCAAGAAGAAAAAACAGCCCCCAGCTCTGTTCTTCCCCCCCCCCCCCAAAAAAATCATGTGATCTTCCCCCTCCCTCAGCCACGTCTTTTGTGTGGGTCAAGCACCCTCTAAGCATCAGTACTTTGTCTCTTAGCAACTTATGTGGAAAAATTCTATAGGAAAAAAAAGAACAAACCTAACCCCCAACAAAACCTAACCCCCAACAGTCATATTTCCTCCTTTGCTGCAAACCTACAGGGACAAGTGATTATGAAGAGTCTTCAACAAGTTGACACTGCTTCTCCTGTCACTGAGGAGCTGTCACAGACATCGATGGAGTTGTAGCAGAACAGCTGAAAGTAGTAAAAAAATGACAGACAAGCAGACTTTCTGGAAAAAAGGAAAAACTCCAGTCCACGCCATGTGGGAGGCAGATTCGCACTGCCCTTAATCGGAGGGTTTTTCAGTAGATGTTGTGAATTGGCTTCAGTGAGAAACAGGAGCACTCAGTGGAGGAAACATCTCACAGGATGAGGTCAGACTTGTAAAGAATGGCTCTTACCCACAGCCCAGCCCAGCAGCAGAGCCACAGCGTGAGCAATAAATCACCTGTAGACAGCAAGAAAAATTCTAGTGGGGTACCTCAACCTCCCTAATGAAGCTACAAGACATCATCTCCAGCCTAGTTTCAGTTTACATTTCACCAGTTTGTGGTGTTCTGAAGCAAGTTTAAAGAATGCAATTCTGAGCATCAATATTTATCTCGTAAAAGGAGGAGGAACAACCTTTGATTTTTCTTCCTGCAACAGTGTGGTACCACCCCTGGAAGGCCAGCAAAAAGCACCAGGGTAGGACTCTTCAAAAGAGGAGGATCTGCTTTTTTTTTTTACTACAAAAAATTAATAAGCCTCACTTTTAAAATCCAACAATAGTCTCCAGGAAAAAAGAAATAATGCGGGGTTTGTGTGGGAAGGAAGCAGATTTAAATCTCAAATGAATGATGTACCTTGTAATTACAGGAACCATTGAAAGAGATAGCCAGAATTAAAATACTTCAAATATTCACAGCAAAATATTAATTTGAAAATTTTCAAGGATGGATAACTGCACATAAACAGAGGCAGATGATCAAGGGCTGAAGTTCAAATTAACTCAAAGAAAAAAGTCAGCCTTGTTAAATGATATCTAAAATTGTCCCTGAGCTCAGCAGCGAGGGCTTGAGGCAGCGTATGGCTGGGAGAGCAGCAACTTGGATTTACTGTAAAATCGTGCCTTCGCGAGTCCCACAACTGCCTTCCAACGCCTTTCAGAAGCACATGGACTCTGAGAACGCTTCAAAATTTAAATTAAAACAACTTTCCAAATTTTCAGTCACCAAACAATGAGTGATTTAGCACAATCATTAAACTTCCAGAAAAGAAGCAACATATTTCTTCCATTATGACAAAGTCCTCATTGCTAAATGCATTTTAATAAGACAATTATAAAGTATTTTATGTTGCACTTTGTTGGAGTCCAGGGCATTCCTTTGGTTGCCCTGGAGGGTCAGGGACCTGGGCAGGGGGATCTGGGACCCCAGCCCAGAGCCCAGGGCTCAGAGAGACACTGGATTTGATTTCAGTCCATGGGAGAGGCTTCTTGCACTGCAGGAAGCATTGCAGGCCACAAGAGTGTGAAAAATAGTAGTTTAGTATATCACAGGGTGAAAAAACAGTGGGTTTGGGATTTTTGGCATTGAAGTGAATGGGGCAAGATGGAGATTTTGGGGCGTTGTCTCCTTCTTCTTCCCTCACTCCATTTTCTGCAGTGACGGTGGCACAAAGTAGTTAGTGAGGATTGGGTCAGAGTAGAGATGATATTTTTAGTATTAGTGATAGGCATTGGCGAGAAATAGTAAATAAGAAATACGTAGCAATTAGTATAAAAGATAAGGACAACCCAGCTCGGGGGGAGACGTGAGAAGTCCAAGCCGCGGCAAACATCTTGTTGGACTGAGAAAATTGTAAGATAAGAAACAATAAACGAAGTATGCAACCTTGAAAAATCTAAACCTGAAGACTCCGTCTCTTCCTTCGGTTTGGCACAGAGCTTTGCAGAGGGCAAAAAAGACTCTATAACCACCTGAATGCCGGGGAATTTAAACTCCTGCAAAAGGAGCCCCCAACAGCACTTAGCTATTAATATTGGTTATTTAGCACTCTATGTGGAAGATGTTTTCACTCAGAGATGATTCCATCTGTATTAACACTACAAATAAAACTATGAACCCATTTTTATATCAATCAATGGCTTTTTTTTTTTTGATCCAGTGGACCCAATGGATTCAATTGATGGCATTTTTTTACACCCAATGGACTTAATTAATGGTGTTTTCTGAGCACAGAACCAACAGGAGACCCCCAGACCCCTTAGATAAGATTTTAATGGGATAAACACATGGTATCAATTTTCTTTACAGAATATTTTGCTATAAATATTTTCTCCACAAAGGATTTCTCCTCCATCAAATTCCACACTGATTGCTCAGCATTTCCCTCTGACTCCCTTCATGTCTCTCTGATGGATCTACTGAACCTGCCAAGAGCTGTGGAAAGCTCAGGGGAGCCCAAAATTGTCATTCCCTGTTTGTCTGCTTGTTTGTTTAACTCCAGCCCTGCAGTTCTGGCTTCCTTCAATTTTGCTTGGAGACTCTGGGGGTGCTTTTTCAGAGCTGTTGGCTTGTCATAGTGACACCTCTTTTTCATTCTGCTCCATACAGCTGGAAAACAGGGAGAGCTCCCCTGCAGACACTTTGGCTGCTGCTCCCATTCCTGGCATGGCCATGGAACAGGTGAGGAATTCACACAGGCTGGGAGCTTGTTGGGAAAAGCACCTGCCAGAACAACTGTGATGGCATTGTAGCTTGACAGGACTGAAATATTCCAGAGGAGGCACCAGGATGATCAGAGGGATGGAGCATCTCTGCTGCAAGGAAAGGCTGGGAGAGCTGGGATTGTTCAGCCTGGAGAAGAGACCTCATTGTGGCCTTCCAGTGCCTGAAGGGAGCCCACAGGGAAGGAAGATGGAGACTATTTCCAAGGGCCTGGAGTGCCAGGACAGGGGGAAATGGCTTCAAGCTGCCAGAGAGTAGAGTTAGATGGGATATTAGCAAAAAATTCTACCCTCTGAGGGTGGGGGGGCCCTGGCACAGCATGCTCAGAGAAGCTGTGGCTGCCCCTGGATCCCTGGAAGTGTCCAAGACCAGGTTGGAGTAGGCTTGGAACAACATTGGATAGGGGAAGGTGTCCCTGCCCATGGCAGGGGGTGGGGCTGGATGGACTTTAAGGTGCCTCCCACCCCAACCCATTCTGTGTCCTATTGACACCTCCCAAGGAGTGGATTCCCTCCTCCTTCAGGATGTTTTTGAGCTGGAAACCATGGTCTGAACTTTTACAGGTGTCTTTAACCCCTCAAAGACCAGCAGGCTGATCAGCTCTAAACACATTTATAAGCCTCAATGGTTATATTGTAAATGACAAAGCAGTTCAAGGAATCACCCAAAAAGCATAAATGAAAGTTATCAAAGGTCGGATCGTGGCATGAGAAAGCTGTAATGACTCAGTTTATTCAGAGCATGAGTGGGATCTGTTCAAGCTCTCATACATTGAACTAAGAAATGCTTCCAGCAAAAATACTCGTCACTGTAAAACCTTTAGGATATGAAAAAAATAAATAACTCAACATTATTAGTAGATAAGGGTAAAAACAGCTTTTAAAACCTCTTAAGCAGGGGATTTTTTAATGAATTGTATTTTAATTTTTGCTTATTACTATACTGCTTTTAATGCAAACCATTCTTTTCTGCACAGATTTTCCTTTCCTTGCATGTATTCCAGTCCTAAAACATACCAGTGAAAAGTCCACAAAATGAAGCTCATAGTGAGGCTTGAAGAAAACAAAAAACGGTTGTGTTTTATTTTTTTCCTTATTGAGCCAAAAATCACCTGTCATCCCAGCCCACAGGTACTCCCACAGGCAGCGCTGTCAGAACTCTCACATCCCACCCCACGCTGCTTCCTGGGAGCTGTTCCCTCTGAGCCTGGGCCAAGCCCCACTGGAGCAGCCCTGGGTGACACCGTCCTCCAGGTGACTGGTCTGAGCCTTCTGAAGGGTCAGCCAGGGCCAGCTCCTCACATCCCAGCACGTTGTTCTGTTCTGTTCCCATTCCCAGCTGCTCTTCCTCTCTCCCCCAGGACCTAGATGTCCATGGCTGGCACTCCGAGCATTCCCAACTCTTCTCCTTGTTTTATCAGTTTGCTTTTCTGCATGGTGCATGGACACTTTGTGTATCAGTTTAACCTTTGTTACCTGCAGTTCCAGGCTGGATTGATCCTGTTCCCTTCCTGCTGTGGCCTCCTGAGGCTGCACATGCCCAAGGGATTTGGAAGGAAGATTTCACAGAATCCTCTAGGCTAGAAAAGAGCTCTGAGGTCATCGAGTCCAGCCTTTGGCTGATGCGTGATCCTGGGTCTTGGATCCCTCCTTTAAGTCCAAATCATGATGGTGGCAAAGGTGGGAGGCCACAAATCCAAGCCTTTATTTTATCTTATCTTCATTCTTAGTGTATTTTACAGCTTGTTTTGGCTAAAACAAGGAAAGCTCTGCATTGAGCCCAAGCTGGGCTCATGCCACACCCTGGGATTTGGGTGAGTGTTCCTCTTGCTGGAGAAGCCCAAAGCAGGAGTTTGGGAACTCTGCCTCTCCAGGTACTTCCTGTCATTCCTGCTCAGAGCTGTACCTGCAGAGCCACTCCAAGACGGGGTGACCTGTGTGCCTCTGACCCCATCCACCTCCCAGGTTATCTCTGCCTTTCCTGCCTGCTTCTAAGCTGTCCCCTCTTCTACATACATGAGTTTTCTTTCATCGCATTGAAACCCCGAGCTCACAAGATGTGTGTGCAGCTCCAGGTCTCATAATACTCAACTGATTTAGCCAATATTTCCACTTTTTTTTCTTTGCTGGACCTCCAGAGTGAGATCACAGCAGCTTCCTCTCTCTTCTTTGGAAATTACCTTTATCCAGGAAGCCAACATTCACTGCTGGAAGGGAGTGATCCCTGTGTGAGCCATGGCAGTGGTGTGGAGGTGGGGAGGTGACAGTAAGGAATGATAGAAACAGCAAACAAAATGTCCCTTGTTGCGTCATGTGGCGACGGTGGCCATTGTGTCCAGGGAGGTTACAACCACCGGCAGGGAAACAGACAAGTCTTTCTGTTGATAAGCTCAAGAATCCATTTATTCCCCCCTATCCCAGGCCAGGGAGGGGGTGAGAGCAAAGAGGGGTGAAGACGAAGAGAGCGAGAAGGGGCAGACTTGTGGGTTTTATCAGGTATTCTAGGGGAGGAGTCTTAAGGTTTAGGTCAAGGGAGGAGATCAGATTTCAGCCTTCTCAAAACAGGATTCCACAGTCCCTCACCTGGCTGGACCAGTCACTGCCCCTGGGTGGGTGTCATGGGTTAGTATAATTTGGGTTTTTAGTTATAGAAGAATGTAGAATAATTCTCCAGGTCAGGACCTGGGAATTGCTTTAGAAAGGACAGGGACCTATCAGAGGGTTAGTTGGAATATTGGCATCTCTTCTGACCACTGAAAATTGTCGGCTATGACTTTGGGAAGTACCATATAAAACCCCTTGATTTCCTGTAGGTGGGTCTTTTCCTTCATTCCTTTGGCTAGAGAGAGACAGGTAACATCGAGTTGGGCCTGCTGCTCCCCGCTTTTGGGGGGAGCTGGCCTGAGGCCTGGCCAGATTCTATCGGCTCCTAGGTGGGGGCGGGGGGGGGGGGGGGGGGGGGGAAGGAGAGGTTGCTGCTTTACAACAACTACTTTCTCCAAACTTCCCTGGAACAGGGAGAGATCTCTGCCGGGCCCCTGATAAGAGCTATGGGCACCATTTAGGCTGAGGCCACCCCGATTTACACTGAGGGGTGGGCTGAGAAGGCATTTATGATCCTGCCTAGTTTTTTTTGTGATTCCAGACTGCCTGAGTGTTCTGATCTCTGATGTTTCTGTGTGAGTTCTTCCTCCCTCACCAGCGCGGCCTTGAACATCTAATACCATGAGCTACACGGTAAAGAAAAAGACTCTGGGCAGATTTAACCCTTTCCTGGCAACATGAAGCTTCCAGAGCTTAGCCCTTCTCTGAGAGAGTAAGAAAGGACAGAGTGAACATAAAGAAAAAAACCAGCATGAAGTCAGTAGAGCAAGAGTGAAAAGACTATTGGGACAGAGGGTTGAAGAGTTGGTTGTTCCATTCTTACTTGAGCCATAGAAATGAACTCTATATTTAGATCATTCCTTTAAATCATGGGAAAGATATGCATTTGGGGAGATGATTGTTTTGATTTGTGTGTAGATTTGAGCAAAGGTGTTTGTGATGGACTAAGTAATATTAATCTTATAAGATGCTTGAACAGAGATAAAGATGAGAAGCCTCCTGCGCCAGTGAAGAAGTGAGAAGATATCTCTGTACCTTGAGGTGAAGAATCCTTTGCTTTGAAGTTATTCAACTTTAAAAGGTGACACCCCAGTATGCAAAAGTCTAAGACCCATGACCCATAAGCAGCTTGGGAAACTGCTCCTGGGAGGGGTCACAAAGGCAGGTTTCTCCGGGCGGTTGTTTTTGTGACAGTTAAAAAACCCACAAGAGAACTGTTCTAAGTTGTCAGTGGGATCCATGACTTGAAAGGATACTCTTCCCCTAAAGAATTGATGAAAGACTCTTGTCAGATAGTGAAACTGACTGAAAATTACAAGTTTTCGTATCTCTATGTTGTTTTGTAGGAAAATGAACAGTTTGTAAGGGGAGGGAAGGGGTTTTTGAAGTTTCATTCTGTTTTAGTTTTTTTCCAACTTTCTTTTTTCTATTCTTTTAGTGTGTGTTAATAAGACTATTTGTTCATTTTTAAGGTTGAGCCTGCTTTGTTTTTCTCCTAGTCTCTCTCCCACAGAAAAAGAGTAAGTACTAAGACCAGAATTTAGTGAGCGTGAAACCACTACAGTGGGAAATCTGGAATCACTGTTGTGAGGGAAAATCTGAAATCAGTCTCTAATTACTGCTCATGACCTGGCTCTTAATTGGAGCTGCACTGAACCCTAGTGTGGCAGAGCCAACAGAACCTCTGATGCATTGACGCATGGTGAGATATTGATTTTGGGGTGACTCAGAGGGGTCCCCAGGCCCCTCGGAATTCCAGTCACACACACTTCCCTGCCCAGCCATCCACGGCCCATTCCCAAGAGCCCATCTGAGCGTGCCTATAAATACACACCTGAATCATCCATTGACATTTAAATATAATACACTGCCAGAGAGAGGGGTTTAAATATCTGAAGGATGTGGTGGTATCTTGGAAACTGATTGTCTTGAGTTGCCCAAATCAATTTACAGAGTGAATCAACACATAGTTCCGGTGTGGGAGCAGTGAGCAGCTGGCGCTGCCACCCGTCCCTGTCCCCATCCCTGTCCCCATGCTGGGAGCATGGCAGGGAATGGCTCCAGGAGCCCCAGCTGCTCCTGCTCCCCCAGGACAGGGCACATCAGGGCACAGAGCAGGGAGGGCACTGAATGGTTTCATCTCTTATCTCAGCTTCTCCAGCTGAATTAAAGAGGGGAAAACCAATTGAAAATAATCCACAAAGGTGATAGGAGTCTTTCTCTGGGAATGATTGTGTAAATTAAGGGAGTTTTACTGCTAATTGCTGACATTATTTTGTCAATATTTTCTACCTGTCTTCAGGCCATCAGCAGCACTTACTCTGAAAATTGTGAGTCCTGGTTCTTGCTGAGGACATAGATCATAGCAGCGTTGAGGTGGCTTACAGCCCCCCATGGCAGCAAGAAATGGAATTTTCAACCCCTCACTTGTGGTGGTGCAGAAATGTTTTATTAGGTTTTTATAAGAAGTTTATGTTATGGTTCATTTCACTGTATCCCCAATGTTGTAACCCTTTATGTGTTGTCTGTATAATAAGGTGTTTTGTGTCAGTCCTCCCACTCCTCACCTGACTTGTAACATCCCCTCTGCCCCAACCCCCCTCTCTGGGGCAGCTTGTCTATCACTTTGAGGAGCCCTCCCAGGTTGCGAAATCTCAGGGAGAGGGCTTCAGGTGATAGGCCCCCTGGGGGGAATTCTTTTAGCTCTGGATTTTAGTGGTCCGAGGCTTGGGGGTGGGCACACCTTGTTACCCCCTGAATCCCCTGATTTGTTGTCTTGTTGTATCCTCCCTGGAACCCCTCCCCCGCTTATAGGGGGTAGGAAGGAGGAAAAAACTCTCTCAGCCACTCAGCTCTCAGCTCGGAGCTCTGAGGCTCTCTGCTCCTCAGCTCTTGAGCTAATAAACATCTTTTAACCTGCTAAGCTGAGAGCCAGCCTTTTCTCTTCTGCTGCTGTTGGCTGTCACGACACTATTGGGTCCAGCTGCTAAGCCGAGAAGCCGAAACAAATTGGGACCTTCTGTGGCTGTGTTGACTCGAGCTAGCCGGAGGTCATCTCCCGCCCGGTGCGGGACGGAACCAGACACACTCACTCCCAGGTTTTATATGAAAAAAAAATTAGATTAATTAATATTTTAGAGAATGGGAACTCAGAAAATCATATATTTCTGAAATGTGGTTGTAGAACATGCAGAAATGTGTCCATCCTGTTCCCATGTCCCAGATTAGGCGTAAGACATTCCAGTGGGATTTTTCCCAAAAATAGGGCTAAACCAGGGAGCCTGTGCCAGCGATACTGGACTGGGCTCAAACCCTGCTGCTGGGTGTGCAGGTGTCTTGTGAGGAGCCTATGACCTGATCCCCATGGCAGAGCTGAACACCTTCAGCTGTTCCATTCCTTCCTGATCAGTTTTGATTCCTTGGCCAGGCTCTGTAAAAAGCCTGAAATTTTAAATAATGGTCCAAAAATGGGTTGATGCAGCTGGGAGAGTGCGGGTTGCTGAGAGAAGAGAAGTCTGAGCTAGATGTTTGGCAGAATTAAGAAAACCAGGAAAGACATGGGCATAAAGAAATAATTCAATATTCAGTTTCTGGCAGAATTCATGAAATCTATTTATAGTTTGGATCGCAGTAAGCCATTAATCACTATTATGGGAATGAAGGCCTGAGGGAGTGTCTTGGGTTATGTAACCAAAAAATATGTATTCCATTTTATCTGCTGAAAGCTGGTTTTTTGGGAGATGTTTTTTCCTTATCTCTTGTGACTCCAGGGGGGAGGGGGGCAGATTCCTTCTGATAATGGCCCAGCCATTCAAACCAGGTGGGGCAGTGTTTCTTATCTCTTTCACCACCCCTCCATCCTCCAGGGGGACATCTCCTGATAATGGGCCATTAGGGCCCACCGATGACATGACACATTCCATCATCCCATTGTGAGATGCTCCACCCAGTGGGAGGGAGCCAGCTGTTCCTAGCTCGATAAAAGCTGGGATTGAAGGACACAAGGTATCCGGTTTTTCCACTGGATACCCAGAGGAAGATTGGACCCATCTCGTCACCACTGGACTTTCTACAGGACCATCTCTACTCCACAGAACCACATTTGTTACTCCAGGAGGATTTATGTGGACTGCTTCCAACACCCTGACCAACAAGGTGCCAGGTCATATCCCTGACTCTGTCAGGGTTTTTCCAGGATTTTTGTTTGCTTGCTTGCTTTTTTTTTTGTACTACTACATTTGTATTTTCCTTTTTTAATATTCCTAGTAAATAACTGTTACTCCTATTCCCATATCTTTGCTTGAAAGCCCCTAATTGCAAAATTATAATAATTTGGAGGGAAGGGTGTTTACATTCTCCATTCCAAGGGAAGCTCTAGCTTTCCCCTGGCAGACAACTGTCTTTCAAAACCAAGACAGGGGGTTTGGTTGCAATGGGTTTGCAACTGTTAAATGATTAAGAGAACATTAAATTCAGGTTAATTAACCCATGGTCTTTGACCTGATGGGGTGTCTCTTCCCAGGTGCCATTCCAAGGATTTGGCCTTCCCAAAATGGGCTGTCCAGGTGTGGCTGCTGCTCTCCTGCTCTGTCCATCCTTAAGGGGTGGGATCTGCTGGGTGACTCCTTCAAATTCACTTCAAATTGCCCTGAATTCTGACCAAGTCCAAAACCTTCAGAAGAAAGAGATAAAGGGCTTTTAATTGAAAATTTCTCATTAAAAAAAAAAAAAAGGAAACTGCCTGGGATGATTGAGGCTGGTGAAAATTTTTCCTTCAAAAAAAGTCAAATGAGCTTTTTCTAGTGAAAAAATTCTACACAGACCAAGGTTATTCCAGATTTCCAGAAAAAAAATAACCAAAAAGCAAGATCAAATAGTAGGTAAAGTCTGAAAATTTTCGCATTTCTTGCCCTTTCCTCCCCCTTCTTTCCCCACTAAAATAACAACTGCAAGTAAATAACCAGAAAACACCTTTTCTTCCTGTTTCTTTCTCCTCCCATGGCCCTTTCCCTTATTCCTTGCAGCAGGAACATGGAGCTGGATTGGCCACCCCAGCTGTCCCTGCTGGTCACACATCACCTCATCCCATGGAGCAGCTTTGGTGCCCCCAAACCTAAATCCATGTGGGGAAATTAAACTGGAATATGCTCTTGGTTTATGGCTGCACCTTCAGTCTGATCTCAGTCTCCTGTTTACTAAATTCCATATTTATTTTAATATTTGATTTTTCATTGAGATAAAAACAGTTCTTCATTCTGAAATATGAAGTATGGGGATAGTTCAAGGCATTTTTCTCCAATTCCTGGGTTTTTGCCACCAGGTGGCAATGGAGCTGCAGCACCACCCGGCTCGGGTGGACTTTTCCCATAACACCCGAGTTCAGGATCCCGGGAACATTTGTTAATAAATCTTTCGGGTTAGACAGATTTATCTCCTCTTCATCCATGTTCCCTCTGGTTTTACCCTCCCTTTCTGCAGCCGTAATTCCAAAGCTGGCCGGGGGCTGAGCTTGGAGTTTGGGTGACTTTGGAGCGTCGAGAGTTTAATTCATCAGGATTATGCAAATCTGCTGTGCAAGAGAGGAGCCAGGTGACCGTGTGCCCATAGCACCCGCGGGACGCGGCCATACCATCACTGCCAGCCTCTGCCACCAAGGGCAGCCGGGAATTGCTGTAATTTCGGGGTGTGGCTGCACCTCGCTCCCATTTCCCTGCCCAACACCAGCCCGGGATGCACCCCGCACCAAAGCCCTTTTCTGTGCGGTCCCTCCCGGCTGTCTTTCACTATTCCTGGGTTTGAATTAAATTGAAACCCTGACCCTCGGCCGTAGGACCGCACTGGGAGCTCCCCGGCACACTCGGGCTGTTCTTTCAGCACCAGAATTGCTCCTAAAGCCAACAAGCATCAGCTCTAACAACTTTCCCCAGTTTCCATCCATGTGGATTGGGGCAGAGGTCAGAGGCCACGGGATGTAGATCTGGAGATTTTTAACTTAGGAAAGGCCAAGGGATGAGATGAAAAGAGCACAAAGAGCTCACATTTAGCTTAAAAATAGCTTTAAAAAGCCCCACAGCTCAACCCCCCTCAGGTGAACTGAGCTGGGTCAGTGCTGGGTGTGCAGTGCCTCCATTGGACACAAATCCCGTTTTGGGAAGGGACATTTCACTGTTCCTGGGACAGAGGGCTCCAAGTTCTGTATAAAATTCTAATTCTGAAAAGCCACTCCATAAATAATAAATTAATTTATATGGTGGGAACTGAAGAATTAGGGCTGAGCCCTGGCGTGGATTTAATTCTTGTTGCTCTGAACAGGACTGAACATTTACAAGGCCATAATAAAGACAGAAACGGAGAAGTTCATATAGGAAAAGGAATTAGTTCACCTTTATTTAATTTCTCCATAGTCCCAAACTTGACAGATGTAGAAAAATATCCTTGAGTCAGTAGACAAATTTACCAATGCTAAATAGCCCTTTTCTCTGAGCATCTGGGCCACCCTAAATACATTTGTACAAGCATTACTTCAGGGGGTTTCAATAAAAGGTTCTTCTAAACTATAAACAATAAACAACAGAGGAAAAACTCGACCTACCAAAGCATGCAGATAAGGGGATCTTCCAAAATTTTTTAAAAAACCCCAAACATTAAGAAAGCAAGCCAACCTTGAGATGCATTTGGAGGAGAAAACAAATTAGGACAATTTGAGGAAAAAATAATTAATTAAGAGAAGTCAAAGCAAATTCTGTAAAAGATCTGTGGATAAGTTAAAATATCTATGGCACAACTTTTCACCCAAAAAAATTAAGGTGAAGACCAACGTTTTATATAAAAATAGCTGAGAAGGCTTCTAGAGCAGGAAATCAGCATTTTCAATGATGACTCTGTTAATACAAGATTATAAATACCCTTTATATACACAGAAAACCAACTCAATACAAATGTCTGGACTGTTTCTCAAGGCATCTGGCACTCAAAATGCCAGAATCAGGTGTCCTGGACCATAGTGGATGTACTTCAGTTGAAGGTTTGTAGTAGTTTCTTTGCTACACATTCTGATACAAATCATAAGAGTGCAATATAAATAGTGATTTTCACACAGAAACTCAGGAATACGCTCAGGTTACAAAGCTTAAGGAATTGGCCCAGAAGGAAATGATAAAATATTTAAAATCATCAATTATCCTGTTTTGTAGGCAAAGGAAAACATCCAAGTTATACAATAATATTTAAATTTTCAGATTTTTTTTTAATGAAACTGATTCCTACAGTGAAAATAAAGCAGGAATTATGGCAGAAGACTCATTATCTCTTCAGAAATACAGCAGTTTGTTTATTTGCCAAGATCACTTAGAAATATCATTATTATGGGCATTTTCACAAATTTACAAGCCTAAAAGTTACCAGTAGCAAGGACATAAACAATAAACCATATTTGTATGGATGTATTTGACTAATTTTCAGAACTATGCAATTGATATGCAGCAAGACACAAAAATAAGAGCAAATTAAATATATTTGAGAAGAATTCCATTAACATTTCAAGTTAAAATACCTTTGTAGAGCTACTGTGATCAAATTCAGTGTATCTCTGCACATTGTAAATCTGCATCTGTGTGTTCACACACAGTAATTCCAGAAATAACCCCAGAAATGGTAATATTCCTACTGGAGAAGACAATTTCCCCCCAGCACAACTCAGTGGATTTGCCAATGACTTTTTGAAGTGTATTTCACAAAACCTGCAGATAAAGCAGAAGCTCTTGTTTTCCACAGCACAGAAACCCTTTAGTTTATTGAAATTTCCTTGACTACAACCCAGTACCTTAATTTCTGCCTCCTTGTGCTTCATTCCCTCCGTCTCCCTCATGCATTCTGCCACCCTTCCCCTGTACTCCAGGGAGAGAAATGGGATGGGGGAAATTCAAGGAACTCTTTTCAGATGAAACTTGAATACAAATGTGGTCTAAATCTACATTTGACCACAGTTTGTTACTGACCCATTTTCATTTAACACTTCAAAATTCTTTCTACAAGGTCTCTATAAAGTTATGCCAAAAAAAGGAAACAACTGAAACAAAAATCTGCTGAGGTATTTCTGAACTGTGATGTCTCAGAAAGTGTAAAATCCATTGTCACCGAGACACACAAAGCAGTCACACGAGACAAGAGATTTTTGCAGGGCAGAGGTCCTTCTCTGATTCAGCTCAAAGCTGAGACAGGGTGGAGAGAGAGCCTCTTTGTTTTATTTCTTACTTTTTATACATTTGTGGGTCTAGCAGAAGATTGGCTTCTGGGGTTTTTCACCCCTCAGCCAAGTGGCTAAACCAACTGTCAGTTACAATTGTTTTCAGGTTAGAAATATGCAAACAAAGGACAGAGAATGAAAAACAAAGGATTTGTTTATGTTACATCTGTGGGAAAAAGTAGAAAACTGCTCTTAATATTGTACAATAACTAAAAAGATCTGACTCCATTTAAGAAAATCAAAAGGCTATAAAAAACTCAGAAAAACCAGGGTAACAATCCTTTTCCTTACACTGCTGACATCACTGACTGCTCTCTCAGATTGTCATCTGATGCACTGAGCAATGTTCCAACAATCATTAATACCAGAATTAAGGATAATACCCATTTCTCACAGTAACTGCACCAAAACCAGCACAGCCACCCCACCATCCTTCAGCTTTAAATAGAAATATTTTTCCCATTAACATATGCTAAGCTTTTCTCCCTAATATCCCATTATTTCCTTCTCCACGGATTGTGATGAACACAAATACAGAAAAATAGCACTAAAATAAAAACAAAGAGATGTCTCACACTCAGCAAAAACCAAACACAAGTTGAAGGATGCATGTTGGGAATAATTTATTGCCTATAAAAGGTTAAAAAAATTCCTAAGTTCACATTTTCTGTGTGGGTTTAAGGGGTATCACGTTTCAGAGGTAGTGTTGTGTAAAATGTAAAACAGAGCTGTAAAATAGTTATTGACTTAGTTCAGTAACATGGGAAACTGTTCCCAGAGCCAAAGCACTGACCTGAACTATTTTACTTCCAGGAACATCCTTGAACACTTCCTTCAGCCAAGAGAATTTGCTCCTTTGTGAGAAAAGAAACCCTACAAACCCAAGGCTCTGCCTCTTTTCTGTTGCCTTCTGACCAAAGCAGCTGCTCTTTTTCAGAGCAATAAATGCTCAGACTAAACTCCTGTTTTTCCATGGAACACACCCATTTTGAAGTGCTGCTTTGACTTTATTTTTCCCCCAAAAACTTATCAGATTTCACATTTGGTCAATGTGGTAAAATGTTCTTGATTAAAGAAATCAACCACCACAATCCAGCTCGTGTTCTCTGGCAGCCAGGTGGAGTTTCCTCACTGACTACCCCTAACTTTGCTCAGGCACCTCATTTGGGGCAGAAAAGGCAGACTCTGGCCAGGTTCCAGCCCTTCAGCCCCTAGTCTGGGGGAGCTGGGCAGGGGTTGGAGATTGGACATCATGCTTTGGTCTGGAACAAGTTATGAATTGTTCCTGTGTCAGGAATTCTGTGCTATTCCCTTCATGCACATTCCTGTCCCTCCTCACACTAGCACCACCCTGAGACCAGAGGCCAGCACTGGCTCTGTCCGGAATGACAAGGGGAAGGTCAGCACTGTGCAGTTTGTGTTCAGTGTCAGGGATACAACAGTGCAAGAGACCCCAAATGGGAGGGCAGATCCATTTGAAGCAGGGATTCCCATTCCCAAGCCAGGGTATCCATGATGCTGTCGGTTTGTTCCATCACTTCACCTGTCTGAGCCCAGCAGCAGACACAGCTTCTCCCCTTGGAGAACAGACTCTCTAAAGCTGCTGCCCAGTTTAAGGTGAGGACAGAACCAGGACATTCCTTTCCTCACTCACAGGGCTGCAAAGCCTCAAACTCCTCATTTCACACTTTTTATTGCCTTAGTGAAAAAAAATACTTAGATTAAAGTGCAGAGCTGCCTCCAGGGCTTGGCACTCCAGAAACCTCGCTAGGTTCATCTGCTCAGGTACCTTTAAGCTTGCCTATGTCCAGCCTAAACCTACCTTGGCAAAGCTTAAGACTGTCTTCTTGTGTCATGGGTTGCCTCAGTCCTTAGTGCCCCAGTGTCCCCAGTGCCTCAGTGTGCCTGTGTTGGCAGGGGTGTGGAACAAGATGAACTTTAAGGTCCCTTCCAACCCAAACCCTTCTATGACTCCATGGTATTGGCCTGCTGTGGTGCCAGGCATGGCCAGTCATGGTGGTTGGACAGGGGGCCTTGTGCTGCCATGCTTTTATCCCTCAAGTGTTTGAGGATGAGGAGGAGGACGTGTCCTTGGCTGTGCTGTTCTGGAGGTCTCACCCCTGGAAGTGCCTGTGTGGCACTCACCTGCCCCAAGCAGTCCCCAACCCTGTCCTCTTAGCCTGGGGTTTCTCATTCTATAGATAAGATCACACATAACTCACCTAAAGTAGTGCTGTGTCCCCCCAACTGGAGTCCTGAAGCAGCTCACATGTTCAGAGTAACACTGCATTTTAATGTTTCTTCCAATTTTTTCTGACATAGGTCTTACAAAACACATACATGCTTTATTTAAAACTTGTGGCTAATCCAGCTGCAGTCAGGAGTCTCATTTGCATCAATAAAGCAGGATGGGATGCATAAACCTGCAGTGTTGTGGTCATGGGTTATTATGTTATCAAGTTACTGAGGGCTGTCTAATTTGTCCCTGTCTTAGGTTGCAATATGTAACCAAAAGTGTGTATTCTATTTTCCATCTGTTGAAACTGGTTGGGGAGGTGTTTTCTTTATGTCTTGTATAACCCATTCCTCATAACTCCAGGGGGGAGGGGGCGGGTGTCTTCTATTAATGGGCAGCTGTTAAAACCAGGTGGGGCAGTGTTCTTATCTCTTCCACAACCCATCCTCCCTCCGGGGGATATCTTCTGTTAATGGGCCATTAAGGCTCACCACGACTGATACAATTACATCATCTTGTGAGATGCTCCACTCAGTGGGAGGAGCCAACCATTCCTACCTAGCTAAAAACTGAGTCAGAAACACCAGGGCAGCCTGTTTTTCCACTAGATTTCCTGGAGGAAGACTGGACCCTTCTCACCACCACTGGACCCTTCTACAGGATCATCTCTACTCCAACAGAACCACATCTGTTACTCCAGGAGGATTTACTTGGACTGCTTCCAACACCCTGACCAACAAGGTGTCAGGTTGTATTCTGACTCTGTCAGTGTTTCTAGGATTTTGTTTGTTTGCTTGGTTTTTTGTACTCCTACATTTGTATTTTTAATATTCCTGGTAAAGAACTGTTACTCCTATTCCCATATCTTTGCCTGAAAGCCCCTAATTCCAAAATTATAATAATTTGGAAGGAGGGAGTTTACGTTCTCCATTCCAAGGGAAGCTCCAGCTTTCCCTGGCAGACACCTGTCTTTCTAAACCAAGACAAATAGGCATCATCAGTGGAAGTTTTTCTTGCAGGAAAGTGGATGATTTAATTGACCATGAGATTAAGAACTCCTGTTAAGAGTATCCTGCCCTCTGTCATGGGAATTTGTTGTGCATTATTTGGGTTTATATTGTATTTCATTTTTATACTGGGTTTTGTGATGGTTTCTTCTGTAGCCCCCTGTTCCCCTGGAAAATGTATCATCCTGAAGTTTGTCCCTGCTCTTTTTCCCCGCCCATTCTCCCACACTGGAATGTAACCCAACTCTGTTCCACTCCCACCTTATCCCTGATTGGGTAGTGGCTTCTCTCCGCCTCTAGCCCCTTCCCCCTGGATAAAAGCCAGGAAACCACATGAAAAATTTCTCTTGGCTCGGGGACGGGGACAGAGACTGGGCTCCTGACCCTGCCGGGGCAGGACCACAGGAGAAAGACTAAATAAAGCCCTGATTCCCCCCAGATCAAGTGCAGAGACCCTTCCTTTTGCCATCAATGGGGACTTGCTGTCTCTAAAGGAAAAGGTTCACAGCCGCTCCGGGATCTATGGGGCCCTGGGAAAAATCCTTCCAACTGAGGTTTGTCTCTCAAGCTAGCCGAGGCAAAAACGGAGCCAGGGGGCTCCGAGAGAGAGACACCACAGGAATTCAAGTGGAAGAAGCAGGAAAACAGGGTCCAAATAGTGGCAAATCCCAGCACTTTTTAAATTTTGCAGAAAACAAGAGGTTTCATTGTCAGTGGCACAAATTTCCTGTCTAAAGGGAACAGCAATAGAAACCATTGTCGGCCTGGTATAGAAAATTTATAAATGAGTTTTTCAGAGCAAGCAGAATTCCAGCTCAGCTCTATCCTCCCTTTGAAGGACAGCACTGTGAGCTCTGCTCACAAACCTTCATTTTCACTCCGAGTTTTAATGCCTCAACTCACGCACAGGCCCAGCAGCTTGGAACTCTGGGCTTTGTCTGTGGAAGGGTAGCTCTGTTGGGAACTTACAGAATTGTACAGGGGGAAAACTGTGAGGCTTTTGGTTTTTCAGAACACCTTTTAAAACCATTCCTGCCCTTTCTGCAGCTGGTATTTAACAGTATTGCTAAAAGCTCCTCATGCCCAAGGAGAGGAGAGACTAAAAACCTGAAAGAACAGAGCTCACTACTGATACTAAACAAAAAGAGCTGTACAAGTGATTAGGGAGGGACTGATCAGACTGAGAAAACCTTAAAACCCGAGTTTAATCCCATTATTAAAGAAAAAACAGGTGTTATTTCCCCAACACTCTGGATTTTCTGAGCTACACCTTGGACCTCCCACTGAAATTAAGGGGATTACTCACTGCATGAACCAAGATTCCCGAGTCAATTATTATTTGGCATAAAATGGGAAGATCAGATTTTTTACCAGACTGAAGTATCTGTGTGAAAAATGCTTGCTGAGGCATATCCAGGTTGGAATCGGAGCATCAATGCAATGGGAAGGCACCTGCAGCATCCCACAGAAGCATCCTGGAGGAAAAGAGCTCCAGGATTGAGACCTGCCTTGGACTGGTCACCACCCTGTCAACTCAACCACAGCACCACTGCCAAGGCCAGGCATTCCCTGGACACAAACACACCCCACTGAATCCATCTGAACATCTCTGCACATCCATTCCACCACAGGAGTGAAGGGATTCAGTGCCAATAGCTCTGGGAAAGAAATTCAGTTCAGCCCCTGCCTGCAATCGAGATCACAGTTTAGAAATTGCACTTGCCAAAAAATGCACCAGGCAGGGCTTCAAACCAGATCTGCAAAACTCACTTCCAAACACTGGAAAACCTTTCAGGATGCAATGACAGCTGTGGAATTCTGACTGGCTTTGTAAACTAGAGCAAAGTTTGTGGAAAAATATATAACCAAGACTTAAAATAATAAGCAGAACTTTAGCATTCAGGCTTTGATAATTAAAAACTTTGACTACAATCATTAAACTCTAAAGAGTGTAAACATCCAGTCCAATTGCTACTGTATTAGGAAGTTGTGTCCTGCAGCTATTAGGGTTCCCAATTCCACCTCATTTCTTCCAACACTTATCACTGCTTCCTTGCATTAATAATTCATTGAGGATAATTCAATTTTTTCAGTTAGCCTTTCAAGGTTTTTTCAGCTATTTTGGTCAGAAAAATGGAAGATTTAACAATCTTAAGTCAGAAAATGAAAAACACTTCAGTTTAATTTCAGGTTTTCAAGTACAACTCAGAGAAAGCCTGTTATTCTATTTAGATCCCCAATTTTTAGTCTACCTACCTGAGTAAAAATGGGGAAAAATATAATAAACAGGCCTGGGGAGCACGTGGAGCTGGAGAATTTGCTGTGTGTCACACAACATTTGCTTCCCACTCTTGCATCCCTGCTCAGAAAGACTGCTACAGAGCCAGAGTTGTTCTGAAGAGTCAAAGTTAATCCTACCCAAGGCCAAGCTGCTACCAGTGAACCCTTCCCTCACCCAGTTCTTTGATTTTCCAAACCAAACATTCCCAGTTCCTGGGCAGTGTGAGGCTGTGAGGAGCCACAGCCGCCCTCCAGCACAGGCTCCTCCTCCTCGGGCTGGCTCCCTTGGGCTGAGAACACCGCAGAGCAAAAGCCTCTCTCTCCCCTGAACCCTGCACCTCCCGTGGGGTTTCTGTTCTGTCTCTTCCAAGAAAAAGAAATCACAAACTGTCTGAGGCATTTTTCTCTGACAGGGATGAGAGGCTGAATGAGGTATCATCAGGCTCTGGGGATGTGTGGTTGAAATCCATTTCTTCAAGTTCAGGAGGTAAGTCTGAAAGCAGAGCCTACGAGGGAAAAGTATATATAGTATATACACTATTAGGTGTGTTTTTTATGTCAGCAATGCTTTAAACAGAGTATGAAAATGGGTTTTTCAATCATAATTTGAGCCTCTGGAATAAATCCAAGGGAGAGACACAACACAAAAGGATAAACATCTTCTGATATTAAACACAGATATTAAACCTGCTCCAGGATTTACCTGCTGCTGTTCCTTATCATCTGATTTAATTGCAAGTATCAAACTCCGGGTAAACGTCTGCAGTTCAAAATATTTCTGTTTGTGGTTCTCCAGCTGACTCTCGATGAACCTGACTTCTTCATTCTGTGGGGAAACCAGAGAGTTCTGGGAATAATCTCAGAACCATGGAATCCTTTAGGTTGGAAAAGCCCTCTAAGATTGAGCCCAACCATTCCCCAGCACTGCTAAGCCTACCACTGACCATGTCCCCAAGTGCCACATCCACATATCTGTTAAATCCCTACAGGGATGGAGACAGGACAAAGCATTGGAATAATCACACCTAAACACCCCTGGGTTAAAACTAAATTGTCACTAAAAACTATTTTTAGTGACAATGACAACCAAAGCCCGGATCTCTTCCTAGAAGTGATCAGGGGGCTGTGAGAAGAGACAGCAAATAAATTCCATTATTGCAGCAGAAGGCTTGACACAAAAAACAGGGAAAATTACTTGAAAATTCCTCAAAGCTACTACAAATTAAAAGATATCCTCCAGTGCAGCTGGGTTTGATGTGGATGAAGTGTCAGCTCACCAAGCTCCTCAGGATCCCTTGGGTTACAGAATAAACAGGAATATCAGAGTGACAGAACAGTTTGGAAGGGACCTTAAAGATCATTTAGTTCCAACCTCCACAGAGTTGTTTATGGGACTGGAACTGGATGTAATATATTACAAAATGAGGAAATATCAATAATTTGTGTGCTTTGGCTAAAAAGGCATTTTCCCAATCTATACTTGCAAATCTCTTAATTAAAAATTCAGATTTGATTAGTATTTCCATTTATTCCAAGTATCTCTTCTCTTTCAAACTTACTGGATCAAAATGCTAAACCTGTTCATCAGTGCAGAGCTAAAATTCATTTTCTCTGGTTATTCACCTTTGCAAAGATCATGAAAATCAAAATGTTTATTTAGGTTACAAGATCAAAGGCATTGCTCATTTTGCAGAAGGGCTCTGCTTAATAGCACCAACTCATGAGAGAATAATGAAAAAAAATATGATATTCATGCTCACACTGACTGGAATTCAGCTTTAGTTGACACAAAAAGCTGTGACTACATGATGCTCTAAAGGTTTTCAACAAACCTTTAAAAATGGTTGTATTTTTGTTGGTTTTTCCCCAAAAAATTCACATTTTTTCAGTGAAAGCACTGCTCACCACACTGTTCCAGGTGATAGCAACTCTGGGAATGAGAGAGGAATATTTGGCTGCAATTCTGAGGCTTTCATAAAAAATCAGCTGAGTTCTTCCTGATGGACACAGCATTTGCCTGTTTAGCTCTGGATTTTGCCCAGCCCAGGAAGAATTCAGATTTAGGCAGAAAACTCAGGGAGTAATCAGTGCTGTCAAACAACTCTGGCTCTGCAGGGCACTGTCACAACAAGCCTCTCACTGCGCTGACAGGTGACATTAAGAGAAGGTCATTCCCTCTCCTGGCTCATTCTCTGCTGCCCTTCCCAGGAAAACGCTGCTGGAAGGAGGAATTTTTGTTCTGAAGAAATGATCTGTTTATTATTTTGATAATTGATTATTGTTAGGAGAACAGATCTGGTTTCTAAGGGAAAAAATCAGCAATAGAGGTAAAAACTCAAGGAAACTTGGAATTGTGGCAACTCCTAGGAGAGCAGCACACATACAACCCTCAGCCTTCAGCAGGAGACAGAAGCTGACAGGATCCAACTGCTTCTCCTCCCTCCCACAACCACCACTTCCAGGCATGTCCTGGGGAATGACTTCTCCTCAGATCTCCCCATTCCAGCAGAGGATTCCAGCTGTTCAGTCCCTTCCAGAGCTGGCAGCACCATGCTTCAGGAAAAGCATCACAGCACTCCAAGGAGCAATTCTGGTGGAGTGGCTCCAGAAATCCCTTTGTTGGGACACATGGAGGGAGCTGCAGCTCTGTAGAAATGGGGTTTTCCTGCCTCCATTTGGGTTGAAACATGGATAAAGTGGCTAGAGGTGGGATGAGGGCATGATGTGTACACCAGGAAAACAGCAGAGGAATTCAGGATCCCAGAAGCCTTTGCTGAATTCCTGACAGATCTACCCCCTGAACTCCCTGGAGATTATCCTGCTGTCCCTGACACGGCCCAATCACTCACCTTGTAATCCAAAAGAGAACTCATCTGATCCACTTCAGAATTGCTGATCAGATCACTTCCTTCATCATCTAAAATTTCTATTTTCTGAAACAGAAGCAAACAGTTAATTCCAACACACAGAGACAAACAAACAAGGATCCGCATCCCAAAGGGGCAGGAAGGATAGAGGATGGAGGATGGAGGATGGAGGATGGAGTATAAAGGATAAAGGATGAAGGGTGAAGGATGAAGGTAAGAGAGCTCTGTGGTGGTTCCTGAGGAGTTCTGAGCTGTACAGCTCCCATTAGATGGCAATCATGCACCTCAGCCAGGAGATCCAGCAGGAATTCAGCAGGAGCTGCTGCCATGGAGACTTGGTCTGTTTACAGAGGAGAAGCTCCCTGGCCCAGCTTTTTGTTTTAAAATTTATCCCCTCATAGCCCCTGCTCTGCTCTGTTGTTGTAGAGGAAGGTCTGGAAATTTGTCCCTCTGGATAAACCACCCATCACAGCAAGTCCTGAGCTACTCCTTACCTAAAGAAATCAAGGAGTTTTCCTCTGACCTTCCCTGGTCACAGTGCAAGGGAAATGCCCTTAGCTGTAAGGAATGCTGATCCAAAAGACACTTCCAAATGCATAAATATGGACATTTTCACCTAATTCACAAAAATTTGGGGAGCTTTTTATACTGGGTTTCTAAAGATACCTAAAGCACAGTGTTAAGGCCAAGCTTAACACTGACTAAGACTCAGAAATACATTCCAAGTTTTTTACTGTTTTTAATAGTTTTGAAAGTTGTGAACATTTATGAACCCATCCATAATAGGTTAAAGCAATTTTCCTATTTTTTAGGATGGTGTTTAACCCAGTGTAGGGAAGGGCCCCCACTGACCCAACCCATGTCCATGGGTCATTCCTGAGGTGTTAATTCAGGTTTTTCCTGCAGCATGTGGTCCCTCCTGCCTGCACACCAGGAATTTCCCTGAAATCAAGGAGGAGAAATCCTTCCAGGGGTATTCCCTGCTCTTCCTGGCAGGACCTACCAAGCTCCCAAGCCTGTGCTGAAGGCATGGAGGATAAAGCACATTTTGTGTACTCCACTGTCTGCCAGCCCAGCTGAAGTGACAATAGCTCAGAAACATCCCTGAGTTCTGCTGCTCCATCAGACCCTCAGTAAAGCTGGGACTCAAATACTATTGGTTTCAGACTCAGCTTGAGGAAAGTCTCTAAATAACTGCCAAACATTCACTTTCCCTTTCTTAGACACATTTTTAAAGATAGGGGAAGGAACAGATTAGAATTTCAAATAGGAAAACCGTATCTCTTATGCAAATACAATGTATCAGTCCAATTTTAAGTGCATTTTTAAAAAGTTTTGTTACAGTGTTTTCAGAACAAAGTATGAAGAAACTCTTCCCTGGTTTTGTTCCATTGTCGTATCAAATGACAAAATCTGGGGTTCAGGCAGGTTGGGGAGCTGAGTCTCCTGGACACCATCTCTGAAAACCATTTCTACTAAAGGTTTTAGGGTTTTTTCCTGCTGTGTTTTAGTATTATTAGCACAGTTTTAAAGCTCAAATAGGAAGGACTTTTAACACACACAACTGAAGTTGTAATCTAGTGAAAAAGACAGGTGCTGGACAACAACCTCAAGATTAATTAAAGGAGGAATTAACTGGTGGAAAAGTAAAGGTAAACATACCACATTATCAGTGGAAACTGGATTCTGGTCATCATCTTTGTGGCTAATTGCTTCATTTTGAAGAGCTTCATTTGTCTCTTCTGCAGAAATAAATTGGTTTTGTCAGAGTTCATTCCAATCTTATGCTGAAGGACTGTTAATGGTGATTACCACTAAATGTCACAGCTGCTAAATCCAACAGCAAAGTCATGGTATCAATGTCTAATCATAAACAGAATATCTGCCTGTTGGGGTTTGAGTCTCCGTAGAATTTTTCCCCCCTCCCAAGTTGCTAGGAGACTAAGTGCTGAGTGCTTAACGTGGACAAAAGAACTGATAACTTAGTTTTGGGGGAGGGAAAAAAGCTCCCGGAGAGAGCGGAGGGTGGGGGGATCTCGCGGCTTTTCTTTTTCTTCTTCCCGGGGGGAGCACCGAGCGGGCCACGGTTGTTGGAGTCCACAGTTAACGAAGGAGTCTGGTCCTGGGAATTCTATCATCTGTTGGAGTATCCAGGAATTCGGAGTTTCTTCGCTGTCCTGCTGGATTTTGGGTGAGACCGGGTCCCGCCGCTGCGGCTTCTCCGGCACTGCCACCTCTGCCTGCCGAGGACACCCCCTGCCTGCGGAGGACAGTCCACCGCGCCCGGCTTCCAGCCATCAGCGCCGGAGCTTCCACCGTTTGTCCTCGGGGTTCTTGGTTCTGTTCTACTATTGTTATAATTGCTGTTGGTTTTTTGTCTGTCCTGTTATATTTACTAGTAAAGGACTGTTATTCCTTTTCCCCATAGCTCTGACTGAAAAGTTTTATTTTTAATCTTCCAAATTATAATAACACGGAGGGAAGGATTCAAATTCCTCATTTCCTAGAGAGGCCTGCCTCTCCTTAGCAGACACCTGTCTTTTCAAAACCAAGACACTGCCTTATTAAAAAGACATCTTGTCACAAGCATTTCAAGCCAACATCAAACCAATTGTGACCGGAAACAACAACAAAACTCTCAGTTATATTCAGTACCAAAAACTTCCCATTTTTAGGTTCAGGTTGGAATAGTCAAAGGTGATGGAGTTTCACATCAGAGGTGTGCAGAAGTTGTGGGGTTTTTTTGTTTTTTTTTTTAATGAAAATAAATTCCTGCATGAAAAATCCTGCATTCCCTGAAATTCTGGAGTACATATCTAAATCCAACTTCCCCCTTGCAGACACTGATGGGTTTTGAACCAAAACCTGATCAGATTATGGCAAATGCTTATCCCCAGTGAACCTGAAGTGCTTTTTTATGTATAAACACTTGGAAACAGCAGATTTTACCTTGGTATTTCAACCACAAAGCATGAGGTGAGTCCATTGACCTTAAAGGCCAAGGAGAACACAAAACCCAAAGAAAGGTAAGTCCATTTACCCCTCAAATTGAAGTTTGTTTCTCATATTTACATGACTTCTGCATAGAAAAAACATAAATATATTACACATATTAAATATAAAGAGGAAAAGAGGGAAGAGGAAGCAAGGTTCAGGTGATTTCAGGGTCTGTCACCTCTACACAAACACAGGGATAACAGGATTTCCCTGGGATTACCAAAGACAGGGTGTGGTGGTTTGGCCAGGAAGTGATTTTTTCAGGAAGTTATAGTTTGACAAACCAGTTAGAAAGGGATACGTCTCCGTGGACCTACGGGGTTAAATATCGGGAGATCCTGGGAAGCTTCCTTTTTATTTCCGGCTTTCCAGCAGGTAACACCGAGTAGGAGCCGCTCTGTTGGAGTGGCCCCGGCTGGCCAGGCCCCCCGCTCCCCCCCGTTCGGGGGAAGCTGGCCTGGCCTGGCTGAGCCCCATTGTCTCCCGGTGGGGGAGGGGGGGCTGTAGCTTAACATCGGCTAATTTTAAAGCCTACCCTGGAGCCGGCCGATCCGGGACAGATGGCCGCCGAGCCCCCTGATAACAGCTATGATCCCGGTTGGGCCGGGCCCGCCCCGATTGTCACCGAGGGGTGGGCAAGGAAGCATTTATGATCCCTGACTATCCAGTCGCTCTGAGCTCCCATCTTTCACTACGATCTTTCTGTTCGAGTTCCCCCCCCCCCGTCGTCGGGGCAAGCCTTGAAAGCTGACACCGTGAGCCAGCAGCCTGAGGGGGAAAGGACCTGGGCCAGATTTAACTCTTTCCTGACACAGATGAGACTTTTAAAACTCTAATCCTCCTTTTGAGTAAGAAGGGACAGAGTGAACGTAGAGAAGACACAGCATGAAGTCATTGAAGAACGAGTGAAAAGACTTTTTGGGAGGAAGGATTGAGGAGTTTGCCATTTTAAGCTGAATTTCTCTTATCGAGCCATGGTATTGAACTCTATATATGTAGATTATCCCTTTAAATCATGGGAAAAATATGCATTTGGGGAGATGATTGTTTAGATTTGTGGATTTTAGCAAAGATGTCTGTGATGGACTGAGTAATATTGAATTAGAATCTGTGACTTTTGTGATCCTATGAGATGCTTGAACAGAGAGAGATAAGCCCTCTGTGCCAATGAAGAAGTGAGAAGATATCTCTGTTCCCTGAGATGAAGAATCCTTTGCCTTTGGAGTTCATCCTTAAAAAGTGACACCCCAGTATGCAGTATGCTTGAGTCCATGGCCCATAAGTAGCTTGGGAAACTGCTAATGGGAGGGGAGTTCACAGAAGCAGGTTTTCCCCTGGCGGCTGTTTTTGTGACAGTTAAAACCCACAAGAGAACTGTTCTAGGTGTCAGTGGGGGAAATTCCATGGTAAACTAAGAGAGACTCCTCTCCCTAAAGAACTGATGAAAGATTATTTTTAGATGGTGAAACTGACTGAAAATCACAGGTTTTGTCTCTTTATATTGTTTGTGGGAAAGTGAACACTTTGTGGTGGGGGAAAGAGCGTTTTGAAAGTTTCATTTTTGATTTTTTTCCATTTTCTTCTTTTTCTTTAGTGTGTGTGTTAATAAATCTATTTTTATGGTTTAAGTTTGGGCCTGTTTTGCCTTTTTCTCCTAATTCTATCTCACAGAGGGAAAAAAAAAAAGAGTAAACACTCAGACCACTACACTAAATTTAGCAAACAGAATTCAGCGAACGTGAAACCACTACAAACCATTAACTGGCTCTGTATGGTCTGGCCTAAACATTACCCTGTATAGTGGTTTCATGTTCGCCAAATTCTGTTTGCTAAATTTAGTGTAGTGGTCTGAGTGTTTACTCTCTTTTTGTGGGAGAATATCAGGAGAAAGCAAAGCAGGCTTAAGCTTAAAAAGAAACAAATAGTTTTATTAACACACACTAAAAGAATGGAAAAGAAAAAAAGATGGAAAAAAAATGAAACTTCAAACACTCCTCCCTCCTCCTACAAACTGCTAACTTTCTTACAAAACAACATAGAGAGACACAACCTGTGATTTTCAGTCAGTTTCATCATTTAAACATAATCTTTCATCACTTTGGGAGAAGAGTCTCTCTAGAGTCCTATGGAGACATTCGCCACAAGACAAAAACAGTCTTGTGGCTCCCAATGTCACAAATCTGCAACCGCCTGGAGTTTTTGCAGATTGTGCTGTCCCACCTATTAGCAGCCTTTCCCCTGGCTACTCATGGGCCTCTCAGTGTATTTGGGGTACCGTTTTAAGAATGCTTCTTCTAGTATAAAACAAGGATTCTCTTCTTCTATCTCCAAAATTGTCCCAATCTCAAAAGGAACAGAGACCTCCTTTTACCCCAGGAGCCGGGGGCGTCAAATCACTTTCTCTCTAAAATCATCTTTGTCTCAAAGGCTTAGACCTCCTTTTACCCCAGGAGCGAGAGGCTTGCCCTGTTCAAGATTCTCACTTAAATCTCAATTATATCAATACCCAACTTTTGACTAGAACAAGCATTCCCCCAAACATTAAGATATTACAAGATACAGTCCATTTCTCCATAGTTTACATCAGAGAAGTCCAGTTAAAAATGTCCACATCCTCAATCCCTCTTTCTAATAATCTTTACCAGTTCTTTCACTCTTGCTCCACTGACTACATGCAGTGTCTTTTTTTATGTCCATTCTGTCTCTTTCTTCTCTCTCTCAAGGAAGGATTAGGCCTTGGAAGATTCATGTTGCCAGGAAAGGGTTAAATCTGCTCAGGCCTGCAGTGGCCATGTGATTTTTTTGCCAGGCAGGGGCAGCAGTCTCTTCCCAGCCCCATGCATCTCAGATCCTCTGGGCTTTTCCCTTCCACTCCTTTCTTCTCTGCCTAGGAATCACCAGAGGAGGGGAGGGGGGGAGAGCTCTGCCCACCCCTCGGTGACAATCAGGGCAGCCTCGGCCCAACTGGACCCATGGTTGTTATCAGGGGCCTGGCAGAGATCCCTCCCTACTCCGGGGCTCTGGGGAAGTTTTAAAAAGTAGTTCATGTTAAGCTGCAACCTCCCCTCCCCTGATGGGAGCCGATGGAGCCCAACTAGGCCTTCGGCCAGCTCTCCCCCAAAGCGGGGGGGGGGAGCAGCAGGCCCCACTCGATGTTACCTGTTCAGCTGAACCAGAGGAAAAGGACCTGACCTGAACAAAATCAGGATTTATATGGGTACTTCCCAAAGTCGCATTTGACATTCTCTGTGGTCAAAGCAGATGCCAATATCCCAACCTAGCTTCTGATAGGTCCTTGTCCTTTCTAAAACAATTTCAAGGTCCTGACAGGGTAAAAACTCCACATTCCTCCCTAACTAAAAACTAAACTTTACCAACCCATGACATGGTTTTAAACAACTTTTAAATTAAATATCTCTGAACCGAGAAAATCTGATTGGAAATTGTTTCAAATGAAGTTAATCTGTCACCGGTCACAGCTCCATAGGACAATTTGTGCCAGAAGCACATGGGATCAAACAGGAGCATTAGGGAGCAGGGAGCAAGGAAGGGTGAAGGACACTAGGTGAGGATGCTCCTCAGGGACATTCCAAGGCACCAGGAACTCTGTAACCCTGACAGTCACCCCTTGGATTCAACAGCTGAAGGAAGCAGCTCCCTACATCATTCCCAACTCTTTGAATATTCATCCTCAACTCATGGAACCCAGCACAGCCCTAATGACCTCCACTGACAAGGTGTGGATTCAATTGCCACACAATTAAAAAAGGTGAGGCAATATGAGAGCTCTAATGATCCATTTTGCATCACAGCACAGCTTATTTTTTTATATTGACACACTACATTTTAAAAGCAGAAGCCATCAACTCACTCTAATTAGGTGATCAAAAATTGCTTTTGTCTGTCTTTCAGAGTGGTTTTTTGCTGTTGTGGTTTTGGTTTTTTAATAAATTAGGACCAAAAATTACAGTTCTCAAACATTAGAGCAATTCCCTATCTGTGACTGAACATAACCCATGAGGATTGGGGGAAATATTTTCCAGGAAGTTCAAAACCAGCTGAACTGCAGCAGACACCTCCTCCTTTGAACTGGAGAAATGAACAGAAATAATTGTTGTGGGAGAACAAAGGAATGAAAGTGGGATTCCTGGATGCTCTGGAAATCCTGTTATTTCCTTGCACTTCCTTAGGCTTTGACACTAATAATACAGCCAAGTGTTCAGTCTCACTTTGCCTGATGAAAGCCTTGCTCAACAAATATGGAGTTATTCCTCACTTGAACTACAGACACTTCAGACTCTTCCCTGTCACCATTTTCCCTCAAGCAGATCTGACTTAAATCAGCTCTTTCCACACCTCAGGCAAATCAAGGACTGAAATTCCTCATCTCACTTGGCTTTCAATCATTTGACCCATTTCTTTATCATCTTATTCCCTCTACAGTTGAATATGACAAAGCTCTCCCAAACTCATTCCCAGCTGCTCTCCATTCCCCTGGCTCTTCCCTTTAAATTGTTCAGAGGAAATTACAGGATCAAGCCTGACACACTGAGCTGCAGCAGCAGCAGGCCCGAGGTCAGACTTTCTTTTAGCTTGGAGAGCAAAGGCTCCATTGATCTCCTCTAAGCAGAAGCACTGGGAACAATTAGTGAGTGAGGCATGTGCCAGGCTCATGGACAGGAGGGGCAGGGAGACATCGATCCCATGTGCTCCTGGGAGGGAAAAGGGAATTAAGTTGAAGGCACTTCTCACTCCAGATGCTGCAGTTTACTGACATCCCCATGTGTGCAATTCCAAGGCTGCCATGGGCAGGGACACCTTCCACTAGCCCAGGGTGCTCCAAGCCCCGTCCAACCTGGCCTTGGACACTTCCAGGGGTGGGGTGTCAAATGGAATGACCATTCCATCTGGCTGGGAAGAACTGAGCAGTTGGCAGAGAACATTTTTTAAATCTGGCTTCCTTGGGAAGTGAGGCTTCCCCACCTGTACTGGCTGCCAAGCTCTCACTTGCATCAGCAAAACGTGAACTTTTTATTTCATTTCAGATGAATCTGGCAGAAACAGGGCTCTTGTGAACAAAGGTTTCTCCAATCTTTGTATAACAAACCCAACAAAACTCAGAGACACAGAGGTAGAAGAAAGAGACCAAACAGTACCTTCAGCCCAGGTGGGGTGGAGCACCTGTGACTCTGTCAGATGTTTTTGAATGTGTACAACAGAATCCAAAGCATGCACACTGCACAAAATTGAAAACATAGGCACAGTAGTAACTGCATTCCAAATACCTTGTGAGCTTCCTTCAGATAAGCAGATTGATACTTCATCATTCCTGTCATTATCATCCCTCACTTCAGTAGTAGTTTCCTCTCCTGGATTAAGTGCTGATTTAGAAACAAATTCAGATTGATCAGAGAAATCAGCAGGACCTCCTCTAGGGGGTGGGACCTCAATCCCCATTAAACGATATTTCCGTCTTCGATTCCCAATCCAAGTCTTGTAAGAGAAATAAACATGAATGATATCAGAAACTATAACAAAAGCAACAGGCCCCCAACCAAGTGACATCATCACATCTGGGCTACAGGAGCAAGGGTGCAGCCAGCAGTTCAGGGAGCTGATTATTCCCCGGTATTGGACCCTTCTGAGGCTGCTTCCCAAAATCGTGTCCAGATTCAGCTTTCCAAGGGAAACAGGAAGGTGCACAGCAAAAGGAAAAGAAGCAATAGGCACAAGTGGCAGCAAGGGAAGCTCTGATTGGAAGTGAGAATATAAAAGAAAAAATAATGCTTTACAGTGAGGCAGAGGGACAGTTTGTCCATAGAAGCCTTGGTACCTCCAGCCTTGGAGGTACTCAATGTTTTACTGGACAACATCCTGAGAAACCTGCCTTGATTCCAAAGTCAATCCAGCTCCAGATAAAGAGCAGGATTAGATGACTTTGTAAGGTCTCTGCCCACCTAAATTATTCAACAAATTTAACATAAGATCTTTGATCCAGGTTCTCCTACTCTTCAACTTCCATAAGGGGACTGAAGCATCTGATGACCCAAACATCCCCCCTGTTCTAGGATTTCCTACAGCACAGAGGGAACTGGCCAAGGTGACAGATTTACTGCACTCCCCTTGGAGGACAGAAAGGAACTCGGAAGAATAAAGCTCAGAGCAGCTCATCCTTCAGTCTCCTTTGGCTGTGAAACAGAGCTTTAGGAAAAGTTGTTTGCAGTGAGTGCAGAAGAGCACACTGGGAACACTCTGGGCAATGAAACCAGCCCAGGAACCTGGAAACCCTGGTGGGATGGAGAAGGATGCTTTAAGTTCATCTTCCATTAATAAAATTGAATTTCAAAGGAGAAAAAAAAAAAAAAGAAGACCCACATTCTAAATTCTCAAAGTGGATCTGTACACCTGGTCATTAATTTGCCTTCTCTGATGAAGAAACATCTACACCAAAAATTATTAAAGATTCAGAGCTTAACATGATGTAACAAGACTTGTCTGCAACTCTTCACCTCCTAAGGCTCTCCCTTCCCCTGTGTCACTCAGGCTTTCAACATCTCATCTCATCTCATCTCATCTCATCTCATCTCATCTCATCTCATCTCATCTCATCTCATCTCATCTCATCTCATCTCTGCTCAACAGCCCCTGTACCCCAGACCCTTCATTCCATCAAATCAGTTCTCCACTGGCAACCAAAAATCCTTCCCAGAGCCAGGAATCAATTTCTTTACCAACTGCTACTCCCACTCTTCTCAGGCTGGCTCTCATCCCCCTTCCACACCACCTACACCCCCAGAAATAGGAGCAGCAGTTCCTGGGTTTGAAAACATGATCAGGCCATGGCAGAGTGCACATCATCTCCATGAGGCCTCGGTTCCAAATGAGTTTCCCAAGACATTAAAATATTTTAGGATTTTCTTTAAAGACACACAGAACATCACTCTGGCCTTATTTCAGAAATATCTGCCCTATTCCTCTTCCTAAGGTTCTGAAACAGTTGAGTAAAAAACTTTTTGCTTATAGTACCTTGATTACCAAAGAGAAAAAATAAAGGAATATTAACAGCTGTCCCAACTACTAAACACAGTTTCATGCTGTGCCAGCCTTGGGAAAAAAAAAAAAAAATTAAAGCTGCATCTCTAACAAGCTAAAAGATAACATGCTGAACACGATTTTTAGCAAATCATTTTTGTTGGCTGGTATTTGCTTTCCCAGCTTGCTGATTTTCCTCTTTGAAGAATGCACAACAGGTATGCAGAGAACTACCGAGATAATTTTTTTCTATTACCTACAGTTTTGGGAGAAAAGAAATTAAAGAAAACACCCCACATAAGCAGCCCTTTGAGATCTGAGTCTCTTTTTTTTCAAGCAGTATATTGCCATTCTTTTAAATTTTCCCATCATCTTGTGATTTTAACAAACAGCACTAAAAAAATTTAAAATTGAATCTACCTATTTTTTAGTAAAAAAAGCACTTGGGAAAGCTAGATCTTTTTAGAGACTCTTCAAAGCAGAAAATCTTTCATTCAACATACTGAGAATGGCAGAGAAGATGAAGATGTTTTGATAGTGTCTCAAATTAAATGGAGAAGAGAAGGTTCCACATCCTGTGTGCTCTGCTGAACAGAGAGCATTCTGGAACAGCAAAATTGTGAGGGCAAGAGCAGATAGGAATTGCCATGTAGGAAATGAGCTTGAGAGTTCTATCTCTCCCTAAAATACATTCTCCTTAAACACTTCCAGCAAGTTCTGTGAAGTGCATGGGATCATTTGTGAGTCTGTTCTGGTGCAGGTGATGCCAGAGCCTTACGGGCTGTCCCTGTCTCTGCCTTGAGGACAGAAACATTCCAACAGATGGAAAGGTTTGCACAGAACTCCACAGTGTCACCCTGTCCTAGGTTACAATGTAAAATGTGCCCAAAGTATGTATTCTATCACCATCTACATGAAATGTTGAAACTAAGTTGTGCACTGTTTCCCTTGCCCCCTGCCTCCAGACTATCTTCTGCTAATGGCCCATCAATGCCTTCCTGCATGACTCATAGATAACTCCCTCCAGGAGCTATCTCTGTTTAATGGGCAATCAAGGACCCATTACAAAACTGATAAAATTATATCAGTCCATTGTGAGATGCTCCGCCCAGGGGGAGGAGCCAAGCATTCCCACCTGGATATAATCTGGCATCTGGGACAGCACAAGCAGCTTTACCCACTGGTTTCTCAGAGGACAAGAGCTACCAGACCTTTCTGCAAGAACACTGCTTGAACAAGACCACTTCATCTGGACTGCTACCACCATGGTTTCAGGTTGTATTCTGACTCTGTCAGTGATCTTTTGTACCATTGCATTTGTTTTATTTTATTTTACTTTTTTTTCCTCTCCTATTAAATTGGTTTTTTTTTCTGACTTAGAGTCTCTCGCTGGTTTTGCCTTCAAGCCAGCACATATATTTTGGTGCCCAACGTGGGGCAGGAGGTATTGAGAAAAGTCAGGATTACAATTTTGTAGTGAGGAAAAAAAAAAAAAAAAACCAAAAAAAACCAGCTGTCCACTATGATGCTCAACATGCTTTCATATATCTTATACCTAGCTCTCTACATTTTCCCACACATGGGGCAGTATTTGCCGGTCTTAATGCTCATGTGTAGACCAGGGTATGGTACCAAAATTGCTTTATTGGTCTATTATGTTTATTGTATGATAACCTCTGAGGCAATGAGCATCATTCGGAATATATACTCTATTTTGTGTTCTTGTCCAGAATGCTACATCTGGGTTCTCAACAATCGCACCCAGCCCCTGTGGGGAGGGGTAAAGAATGATTTTTTCCAGTCTTTTAGGTATGGCACAGCAGTTTTCGAAAGTATTGAGTTCTCTCTAGGTGCCAAGTACAGCATAATATTGTTGTTAGTTCTGCTTTGCCTTCTCTGCACGGCCTGCACCATGTTTAGAAATCAAACACTACATGGGGTGGTGCAGCGTCTCCTTGAGGAAGAGGGAAAAAGAAACAAATGCAAAACAACGGCATCCGTGTCTACACAAACTGTCGTAGAGGAAACAGGAACCGCATCTACGCAGACTGTCACAGAAGAGAAAGGAACCAAAAACAAAGCAACAGTTTCTGCATCTACTCAGACCATCACAGAGGAGAAAGGAACCAAAAACAAAGCAACAGTGTCAGTGTCTACACAAGCTGTCACAGAGGAGAAAGAAACCAAAGGTGCCATCAGCATCTCCACACAAACTGTCACCGAAGCAGAACAACCTAAACCAGTGGCAGTTGCTCCTGTTCAGAAGAAGAAATCAAAGAGCAAATCAGTCCGCATAGTGACTGATGAGGATGTGGCAGGACCTTCGCACCCAGCAGAAGAGACAGAGCCAGAGATCATCACCCGCTCTCTATCCCTGGGTGAACTGCATTACCTACGGAGGGAATTCACCCGCCAGACAAACGAGTCCATCCTGACCTGGCTGCTCCGCATCTGGGATGCTGCAGCCAATGACACCATTCTGGATGGAAGTGAGGCCAGGCAACTGGGATCGCTGTCTCGGGATGTGGTCACTGACCAGGGGATCGGGAGAACCCAAGAAACTCTCAGCCTCTGGCGGCAACTGCTAACAAGTGTGGGGGACAGATACCTTTGTAAAGAAGACCTCCACGTGCACCAAGGAAAATGGAGCACAATGGAAACAAGGTATCCGATGCCTGAGGGAATTGGCTGTGCTGGAGATAATTTTCTCAGAAGATGAGAGATTTCCTAAAAGCCCAGATGATGTCCAGTGCACATCGCAGATGTGGTTGAGATTTGCACGGCTTGGACCAGAGATGTACTCCTGTTACCTGGCAACGCTGCAATGAAGGGAAGGTGAGGACAAGGTGGGCGTCTTGGTCAATAAACTGAGAATTTACGAGGATACTGTCACTGCCCCATTTCGTACCCATGTCTCATCCGTGGAAACAAGGCTGGCTGAGCAAGTCCGGAGTTTGATTGAAGAGGGCCATCAGAAACTGAAAAAGGAACTTAAGGAAGAAATCTACCACATCTCGCCAGAACCAACAAGAGTCTCTACCATTAGGAGCAGGTACCCACCAGCCAGGGAGAGAGGATACACTCCACGGGGTAACCTCTGGTCTTTTCTTCGGGAGCATGGAGAAGACATGAGGAATTGGGATGGAAAACCCACCTCCTCCTTAGCAGCCCGGGTACATGAACTGAAGACAGAGACACCTACCACGAAGAGCTCATCTAGAGCCAACACTGCTCCAGTCTCTCAGGCACAGAACTCCAGACAGTATAAGAAGGATGATATGACTGATCCTCTTGAAGGGACCTCAGGAACATATTTACAGGAAGAAAGCAACGTGTACCATGACCAGGAATAGGGGGGCCCTGCCTCTAGCCAGGTAGAGGAAAGGGACAATCGGATCTATTGGACTGTGTGGATCCGATGGCCTGGCACATCTGACCCACAAAAATATACGGCTTTGGTTGACACTGGTGCCCAATGTACCCTGATGCCATCAAAGTATGTAAGAACAGAATCCATTTCTATTTCTGGAGTGACAGGAGGGTCCCAGCAGCTGACTGTATTGGAGGCCGAAGTGAGTTTAACTGGGAATGGGTGGCAAAAACACCCCATCGTGACTGGCCCAGAGGCCCCATGCATCCTCGGCATAGACTATCTCAGAAATGGATACTTCAAAGATCCAAAAGGATATCGCTGGGCTTTTGGGATGGCTGCTGTAGAGACAGAAGACATCAGACAACTGAATACCTTGCCTGGTCTCTCAGATGACTCCTGTGCTGTGGGACTACTGAGAGTTGAAGAACAACAGGTACCAATCGCCACAACAACAGTACACCGACGGCAATACCGCACCGACAGAGACTCTGTGATTCCTATCCATGAGATGATTCGTAAACTGGAGAGCCAAGGGGTGGTCAGCAAGGCTCGTTCACCTTTCAACAGCCCTATATGGCCAGAGCATAAGTCCAGTGGAGAATGGAGACTGACGGTGGATTACCGTGCTCTGAATGAAGTCACCCCACCAATAAGTGCTGCTGTGCCAGACATGTTGGAGCTTCGGTACGAGCTGGAGTCCAAGGCAGCAAAGTAGTATGCGACCATTGATATTGCCAATGCCTTCTTCTCCATTCCTTTGGCAGCAGAGTGCAGGGCCCAGTTTGCCTTCACCTGGAAGGGCGTACAGTACACCTGGAACCGACTGCCCCAGGGGTGGAAACACAGCCCCACCATCTGCCATGGACTGATCCAGACTGCACTGGAAAAGGGTGAGGCTCCTGAAGATCTACAGTACACTGATGACATCATTGTATGGGGGAACACAGCAGGGGAAGTCTTCAAGAAAGGAGAAAAGATCATCCAGATTCTGCTGAAAGCTGGTTTTGCCATTAAGCGAAGTAAAGTGAAGGGACCGGCTCAAGAAATCCAGTTCCTGGGAGTAAAGTGGCAAGATGGACGGCGGCAGATTCCCACTGAGGTCATCAATAAGATCACCACCATGTCCCCACCGACCAGCAAGAAGGAAACTGTCCTAGGGTAACTTTATGATGCCTGTATCCCCAATCGTCTGTTCTGTTTGTGCTGTATATTGAGTCCTGTGCCTTTAAGACTGGTTCTAAGAGCAAGGAGAAGCGCGGAGTTTGTTTTGAGAAAACTGCCCGACTCCTCCACATTCTTCTGCGGACGGCGTGTCCGGCGGAGGCTTGGAGAGACTGCAGAACAGAGATTTTTTTTTCTTTGCTTTTAGTTAGTTTCAGCTAGCTAGGGCAGAGAATTTCCCTGGACTGTTTTTTTTCCTTTTTCTTGGAACTGTTTAAACCTGCTCTGGACTGAAAACCCAGGGGAGCACTGGGGGCTGCACCTGCGGCCCACCGGGGCCTGGACCTCGGCATTTTCCAGCAGCGCCGGAGGGACTGGGACTGGAGACGCTGAGAGAGAGCCGAGCTACACCCACGGCAAGGACTTTCTCAGTTTGCCATCTCACTTCAGAAGGAGAGGTTTTATTGTTTCATACTATTCATTCTTTATACTTGTATGCACTTCATTTGTTTAGTAAAATAGTTTTTTCCACTTTTTCTCCAAAGAGGGTTTTGGTTTTTTTTTCCGGACCGGTTGGAGGGAGGGGCCACGTGGGTTTGCTTCCTTAGAGGGATCCTATACAGGGGTTTTCTCCCAAATTTGTCCCAAACCAGGACAGAAACACAAGCTTTCCTAGGCGCCATAGGTTTCTAGAGGATGCACATTCCTGAGTACAGCCAGATTGTGAGCCCTCTCTACCTGGTCACCCGCAAGAAGAACGATTTCCACTGGGGCCCTGAACAGCAACAAGCCTTTGCCCAGATCAAGCAGGAGATCGCTCATGCGGTAGCCCTTGGCCCAGTCAGGACGGGACCAGATGTGAAGAACGTGCTCTACTCAGCAGCTGGGAACAATGGCCTGTCCTGGAGCCTTTGGCAGAAAGTGCCTGGGGAGACTTGGGGCCGACCACTGGGATTCTGGAGCCTAAGCTACAGAGGATCTGAAGCCAACTACACTCCCACAGAGAAGGAAATCTTAGCCGCCTATGAAGGACTTCAAGCTGCCTCAGAAGTAATTAGCACTGAAACGCAGCTGCTTTTGGCACCCCGACTACCAGTGCTGGGATGGATGTTCAAGGGAAAGGTTCGTTCCACGCATCATGCCACTGACACCACATAGAGCAAATGGATTGCCCTCATCACACAGCGTGCCCGTATTGGAAACCCGAATCGCCCTGGGATTCTGGAAATTATAACTAACTGGCCTGAAAGTGAGACTTTTGGATTATCTTCTTCTGAAGAAGAAGAACAAGTGACACGTGCTGAGGAAGCCCCACCATATAACGAGCTACCGGAGACTGAAAGACAATATGCCCTTTTCACTGACAGTTCCTGCCGAATTGTAGGCGCCAACCGGTAATGGAAAGCTGCAGTGTGGAGCCCCACACGACGAGTTGCACAAGCTACTGAGGGACAAGGTGGATCAAGTCAGGTTGTAGAACTTAAAGCCATCCAGCTGGCTTTAGATATTGCTGAACGAGAGATGTGGCCAAGACTCTGTCTCTACACCGACTCGTGGATGGTAGCTAATGCTCTGTGGGGATGGCTGAATCGCTGGAAAAAGGCCAATTGGCAGCACAGAGGGAAACCCATCTGGGCTTCTGAGATTTGGCAAGACATCGCTGCCCGAGTAGAGAAGCTGACCGTGAAGGTTCGACACGTGGACGCACATGTGTCCAAGAGTCAGGCTAATGAAGAGCATCACAACAACGAGCAAGTGGACAAAGCCACCAAGGTGAAAGTATCACAGGTAGATCTAGACTGGCAACACAAGGGAGAAGTATTCCTAGCCCGTTGGGCCCATGATGCATCTGGTCATCAGGGGAGAGATGCAACATACCGATGGGCCCGTGACCGAGGGGTGGACCTTACTATGGACAACATCTCACAGGTCATCCACAACTGTAAGACCTGCGCTGCAATCAAACAGGCCAAGCGAGTAAAGCCTCTGTGGTACGGTGGACGATGGTTGAAGTACAGGTATGGGGAAGCCTGGCAGATTGACTACATCACCCTTCCCCAAACCCGCCAAGGCAAGCGTTATGTGCTGACTATGGTGGAAGCCACCACTGGATAGATGGAGACCTACCCTGTGCCTCATGCTACTGCTCGGAATACTATCTTAGGCCTTGAAAAGTAAGTCCTGTGGAGACATGGCACCCCTGAGAGAATCGAGTCAGACAATGGGACCCATTTCAAGAACGGCCTTATAAACACCTGGGCTAGAGAACATGGCATTGAATGGATATATCACATCCCTTATCATGCACCAGCTGCCGGGAAAGTTGAACGGTGCAATGGGTTACTTAAGACTACCCTGAAGGCGCTTGGTGGGGGGGACTTTCAAAAATTGGGAACTGAACTTAGCAAAGGCCACCTGGATGGTCAACACTCGAGGGTCAATCAATCGAGCTGGTCCTGCCCAGTCTGAACCCTTGCACACAGTGGATGGAGATAAAGTCCCTGTGGTACACATGAAAGGCATCTTAGGAAAAACTGTTTGGATTAATCCCACATCAAGCAAAGGCAGACCCATCCGTGGGATTGTTTTTGCTCAAGGACCTAGTTCCACTTGGTGGGTAATGCAGAAAGATGGGGAAACCCGTTGTGTACCACAGGGAAACCTAATTTTAAGTGAGAACTGGGTGTAGGGTTTCATTCTGTATATGTGTATATTTATCTATCTAGCTGTAAGAATGTATTAATTTAGGTATGATGTAGATGGTCATAGAATAAGGGGTGGATTATGTCCTAGGTTACAATGTAAAATGTGCCCAAAGTATGTATTCTATCACCATCTACATGAAATGTTGAAACTAAGTTGTGCACTGTTTCCCTTGCCCCCTGCCTCCAGACTATCTTCTGTTAATGGTCCATCAATGCCTTCCTGCATGACTCATAGATAACTCCCTCCAGGAGCTATCTCTGTTTAATGGGCAATCAAGGACCCATTACAAAACTGATAAAATTATATCAGTCCATTGTGAGATGCTCCGCCCAGGGGGAGGAGCCAAGCATTCCCACCTGGATATAATCTGGCATCTGGGACAGCACAAGCAGCTTTACCCACTGGTTTCTCAGAGGACAAGAGCTACCAGACCTTTCTGCAAGAACACTGCTTGAACAAGACCACTTCATCTGGACTGCTACCACCATGGTTTCAGGTTGTATTCTGACTCTGTCAGTGATCTTTTGTACCATTGCATGTGTTTTATTTTATTTTATTTTACATTTTTTTCCTCTCCTATTAAATTGGTTTTTTTCTGACTTAGAGTCTCTCGCTGGTTTTGCCTTCAAGCCAGCACACACCCCTTGTGTGCCAATGAGGATGCTCCCAAGGGAATAAACCAAAAGAGCCTAGGTGTCACTGTACTGTCCAGGAGGTGTGTCATGACCAGGTGCTACCAGGGGGGAACAGCTCCACCTTTCAGAGAACAAAGTAAAGCCCTTGAAAAACAAGGAGCAGCTTTACCCTCTAAAGAGAAAAGAGTGATTCTCTTCAGCCTCCAAAAGTACAACTGGGTTTTTTAGAATTCCTGTGTGCTCACAAAAACAAATAACCAGATTGGTGTTCCACCCTAAAAGCAGCTTTGGAACCATTTGGATGCACCAAGCCAGACATCTCCACAACAGGAGTTTCACTAAGGGCTCTCAGCCCTGCTCCTGCAGCGGTGTCAGGAATTTAGGAAACAGGTGGAAAAAGAGGATGAAGCCTGAAAGGAATAATCCCAATTGTCATGCTTGTCATAAGGGAAAGGAAGCCTCCTCTTCTTTGACTGCAAACAGTGGGGCCATTTCCTGAGGCTGGGATGAGCAAAGGAGACTCCAGAGCTGCAGGGTGCTGCTGTGTGTCTGCTCATCCAGGACACAGCAGCAACTTCCCAGCCTCTAGAAGGGATGATGTGCAAAGGTTCTTGGGAACCAGGTTATCTCCAGCACACCTGTGCCACCTATAGGGACCATCAAACCAAACTGACTCAGAATTCCTCCATCACATCTCAACCTGCCCTCAAGACAGTCTTGTAAAATATTTTTTTTTCTATTTTGGAGCATTTTCTTTCACACAATTTTCCCTATAAGCATGAATGAGAAGTATTTTCCTTGTATCTTTAGAAATGCCCTTTTTTGGTATCTTATTAGCAATATAAATAGTACCTTTCAGCCTTCTAGGATCTCCCTCAAAAATGTAACACTTTTTCTTAAAATCTTACTCAAGAGAATGTCAAACAGCTGCTTCTGCTGCTGATCAATAAGACTTTTACCTGAGGGCTTTTACTAAATATAGACTGCAGAAAGAGCAGGAGAGCACTTCCCAACATGGTCATTCATTATGTAATATGTAAAATCTATTTCAAGCTTCCTCATGAAATTTTTAAAGCCTTTCATCTGTCTTATTTTTGCTCCTGTGACAAGATAAGGGAAGACTCTGGATTTCTTACCCGAACTATTTCACAGTCAACATTTAATTCTGCAGCCACAGCTTCAATTTTCTCTCTGCAGACTGAGCCCAGGCTGGTCATGCCATTGTCCCAGTATTTCTTTAGGGTAGCTAAGTCTCGGTCACTAAATTGTGTGCGGTCCTGTAACTGCAAGATAAAAAAAAATACTGTTAGATGGAAAAAAAAATCTGCTTATCCTGAGCATTCATGTCCAGAGGTCTCCCACACAGTAACACACACTTTCTACTGTCGCCGTGGCTCTTCTCTTTTAAGACTCCCTTAAGAATTTGGGGTTTTTTTATTTCTTTTTTTTATCCAGGGCACTTCAGAGTTCCCTGGGATTTGCTGTTCAGAGTTCCCTGGGATTTGCTGTAAAGGCAGTGGCAGCATTAACACAAGTTTAAGGCACTTCAGCTTTGTTTCAACTCCATTTGATTTTTTTTAAATTTGTTATATCTCATTCTATAAGGCCTTACTGAAAATACCTTTTTCCCCCTTGTGCTGTTTACTCTCTCCACTCAATTTATGCAAATTACTCCTTAAAGGGTTTTCAAGTTTCTCATCCTTCCCCCTTAAAGTTCTTTTATCTTACTGCAAACTACAACACATGCATAATTCAAAGGATTCTGACTTCCTAAAGGGAATACTTTAATGCTTATGTGGTGAGCTCGAGTTTAAATTGGTTCCACTGTTTATCTGTGAGTTCTCACTCTTTGTCTACATTTATCAAAACATGTGGTAGCGATAAAAGGAGAAACACTGAAAAAGAATTCCTAAACATCTTACCATTGTTTGAACTGGTGTGAGGCACAGAGTGTATTTCTCTAGTAGAGCTTCCAAGCTTTATCAAAAGCTTTTCACACAGAATTTAATCTAAAATCTACAGTTTCATTAAACCAACCCATATGTTTTTCACTTCTGCTATTCAGAGGACAGAAAATCAACCACAAAGTCTGCACTGGTAACTTGTATCCCATGTGCCACATGTGTCATTATTTCAGTAGCTGAATTGTGTTCATGATTTCAATAGCTGAATTCTGTGTTTGCTCATTTAAAAAACATTAAAAGTTAGAAAGGAATAATTTTAAGTGGAATAAAAAGCAATTTTGCAGAACTAGGATCATTTGACAATCTTGTACAGTTCCCAGTTCTAGCTTTTGCTAATCTTCAGAATATTGTAATTGTTGCAATTTTCTTCTCTTAAAAATTACTATTTCTCAAAATGTTAGAAGCACTTGAGTCTCCTCAATGTATGAACACAAAATAGGGGCATCAAACCTTTGTCTTCCTAAAGTAATCCCAGTAAAAAGATGCACCAGATAAATTCAAATATGGTCCAGTTGCACTTGATGACCTTAGAGGTCTTTTCCAACTTTAATGAATCCACGATGGAGTGCCTAGCAGGCACTCAGAGTTTTTCCTGGCTATTGTTCCATCATCCCAGTCTGGAAATAGGGGGGCTGTTCCCATCCTGCCCATCCCACAGCTGATGGTACTGGGTCAGAGCAGGGACAGTGAGGAACACCCTGGACACCCCTGAGCTGCTGCGCTCTGCACAGCTCAGCACAGGAGATGCTCCCAGGCAGAATGCCTCAGGCCACATTCATCCAAAAGGAATCCACTTAGCTTATTGAAGGCTGCTCTAGGCTGAGCAAAGTGCAGCTCCAGGCCCGGGTAAAGCCAATCCCTGGTGCCTGTTCGCCCAGAGCTGCTGCCGCTCTTGCTGCAAGCCTGATCTGAGCTCCTCCTGACTCCAAGCCATGTTCAAGGAACAAAAGCACAGCCATCTCCTGGATCACTGCAGCAATAACTCCTTTTATAGCTGCTGGCAAAAGAGCTTGGGACTTGGGAAGAGCTCTGCTCTGCGGCAGCCCAGCACTGAGGAGAGGGAAGGCAGAGAGCAACACCCAGACTACATAGAGATACAAGGCATCCTGGCCTATCCACATTCCTGACTGCTCAGAGCAACCTCACCTCCTAAAGGACAGTGGGTGTTTTTTAAACATAAATAACTAACCTTGCCTGCTGGTTCTGCAGAGCTCACACTGCTGCAGGTCCTCGCAGTGAACTCACAGAGCTCCCTGTGATCGGTGCTCGGCAGGGGCAGAACACACAGCAATCCCTCACATTTAACATCCACAGCCTAAAACCCCCCTGGAACACCCAAATTTGCCCTCCCAGGTGCAACTCTCTCATTTCAGCCCATTCACTTAAGTGATCCTTGTGGGGTCCCTTCCAGGTCAGAATGTTCTGTGAAATTCTGTGGAGCACCAGGAAACGTGCCTGGTGTTACAGCACAGGTAAGGGAGAAACCTTGCTCAGGTTGTCTTCTCCCACCCCAGTGGTTGCGTTGGCCAAATTACAACAAAACCCAAAGAAAGTCCAGCTGCTGCTGGAGGAAGCCCAGGTTTCTTCTTGCCATGTGGTTTTCCAGTTATTCAGAAATGCTTCCTCTCCTCAAAGAGCCCGGGGCAAGGACTCAGTAGCAGGAAAAGTGATCTGCAAGAGGATTCTGCCTTGGACAAAAGACACCCAGTGCCTGCCTTGAGTTCCCCAAGAGATGATGCTCAGGAAGGTGCAGAGTCTGCTCAGCTTTTACTTCCTCAAAATAAGGACTTTAAAGGGAAAAAACAGAATTTAGCAAAAGCACCCTGTTGTGGTTCTTTAGAGAGACCCAGACGACCGCCAATGGCAAAAGGCAAGAGCCTGCTCTTTGTCCGGGGGGGGAATTATAGCTTTATTTGGTCCAGAGCTCTTTTAGCTCCTTCCCCATCTCCGTTCTGATGCCAAAGAGACCGAGCCCCTGGCCGTCCTGGGGCTTTTTCCCAGGGGGGACGGGCCTAGAGGCAGGGACAAGCCACTACCCAATCAGGGATAAGGTGGGAGTGGAACAGAGTTGGGTTACATTCCAATGTGGGGGATGGGTGGGGTCGAGCAGGGACAAACCACGTGATAGTTTCCAAGGGGAACAGGGGAAAACATTACAAACCCAATATAAAAATGAAACACAATATAAACCAAATTAACACACTGTAACAGCACCCGGCCTTCAAAAATTTTCCTTAAAAAGCAGAGTCAGATCTTTTCCATTTTAGTGGATAGATGTTAATTTTGATGACCTACTGCAAATGTTTAAATAAAAATATTATTAGATACATCGCTATTCAATGGTTTTCACCTCACAACTGCTGTATAATTATGTTAATATAACTTATCTGTCCTAGGGTGACTTTATGATGCTTGTATCCCCAATTGTCTGTTCTGTTTGTGCTGTATATTGAGTTCTGTGCCTTTAAGACTGGTTCTAAGAGCAAGGAGAAGCACGGAGTTTGTTTTGAGAAAACTGCCTGACTCCTCCACATTCTTCTCCAGACAGGGTGTTTGGTGGAGGCTTGGAGAGACTGCAGGACAGAGATCTTTTTTTTGCTTTTAGTTAGTTTCAGCTAGCTAGGGCAGAGAAGTTCCCTGGACTGGTTTTTTTTTCCTTTATCTTGGGACTGTTTAAACCTGCTCTGGACTGAAAACACCCAGGGGAGCACTGGAGGCTGCACCTGTGGCCCATCGGGGCCTGGACCTCAGCATTTTCCAGCAGCGCCAGAGGTACTGGGACTGAGGAGAGACTGAGAGAGAGCCGAGCTACACTCACGGCAAGAACTTTCTCAATTTGCCATTTCACTCCAGAACGAGAGGTTTTATTGTTTCATATTATTCATTCTTTATACTTGTATGCACTTTGTTTGTTAAGTAAAATAGTTTTTTCCACTTTTCTCCGAGGAAGTTCTTTACCGGACCGGTTGGGGGGAGGGGCTGTTTGAGTTTGTTCCCCAGAGGGACCCCATTCAGGGGTTTTCTCCTAAATTTGTCCCTAAACCAGGATACCTTCTCATGCTTCATATCATCAGAGGAAATGAGGGACCAAGAGGAAAATCTCAGAGCCCTACAAATATCATAATATTCATCATTATAGGAAAAAAATATCAAAAGATAATATTGGAAAGCTTCATATTTATGACAATACTTATAGGTGAAGGCAAGCCAGTAATTCAGTTCTTATTTTTTACATCATTAACTCAGCTCAGAATACAATTCTTATTTCCTCTCTCCAGATACCCGGATTGCTGATTCAAGGCTTGGCTTTATCCTCAGCAGTGCTGCTCTTGGCTGAATCCTTTACATTTGCCACTTCTGTCGGCCACAGTTTAAAAAGCAGGAAAGGCTTTGTCCAGCAGAATCCAGCCTATCCATTGCCAAGGAAAAGCAAATTGAATCAGCAGTTGTGCCACATGCAGGGTTAAGCCCAACTTATCCCCAACCTCCCAAGTGTAACAACAATAACATCCTTGGAAGAGATGACCCAGTTTATTAGAGGTATTCCTGGCTCCTTGCCAAGCCCCTCATCTCCCTGTCATGGGTTAGTACAGTTTGGTTTTTTAGTTATAGAGGAATGTAGAATGATTCTCCAGGTCAGGACCTGGGAATTGCTTTAGAAAGGACAGTAACCTATCAGAAAGTTAGTTGGAATATTGGCATCTGTTTTGACCACTGAAAATTGTTGGCTACGACTTTGGGAAGTATCATATAAAACCCCTTGATTTCCTGGAGGTGGGCCTTTTCCTTCTTTCCTTTGACTAGTGAGAGACAGGTAACACCAAGTTAGGCCTGCTGCTCCCCCCTTTTGGGGGGAGCTGGCCTGAGGCCTGGCCGGATTCTATCGGCTCCCGGGTGGGGAGGGGAAGGAGAGGTTGCTGCTTTACAACAACTACTTTCTCCAAACTTCCCTGGAGCAGGGAGAGATCTCTGCCGGGCCCCTGATAAGAGCTATGGGCACCATTTAGGCTGAGGCCACCCCAATTTACACTGAGGGGTGGGCTGAGAAGGCATTTATGATCCTGCCTAGTTTTTTTTTTTTTGTGATTCCGGACTGCCCGGGTGCTCTGATCTCTTATGTTTCTGCGTAAATTCTGCCTCCCTCACCAGCGTGGCCTTGAACACCTAATACCACAAGCTACAGAGGGAGAGACAAAGACTCTGAGCAGATTTAACCCTTTCCTGGCAACATGAAGCTTCCAGAGCTTGGCCCTTCTCTGAGAGAGAAAAGAAAGGGATAGAGTGAACATAAAGAAGAAACAGCATGAAGTCAGTAGAGAGAGAATGAAAAGACTATTGGGACAGAGGGTTGAAGAGTTGGTTGTTCCATTCTTATTTGAGCCATGGAAATGAACTCTATATTTAGATCAATCCTTTAAATCATGGGAAAGATATGCATTTGGGGAGATGATTGTTTTAATTTGTGTGTGGATTTGAGCAAAAGTTGTTTGTGATGGACTAAGTAATATTAATCTTATAAGATGCTTGATCAGAGATAAAGATGAGAAGCCCCCTGTGCCAGTGAAGAAGTGAGAAGATATCTCTGTACCTTGAGGTGAAGAATCCTTTGCTTTGGAGTTATTCATCTTTAAAAGGTGACACCCCAGTATGCAAAAGTCTAAGACCCATGACCCATAAGCAGCTTGGGAAACTGCTCCTGGGAGGGGTCACAAAGACAGGTTTCCCTGGGCGGCTGTTTTTGTGACAATTAAAAAACCCACAAGAGAACTGTTCTAGGTTGTCAGTGGGATCCATGACTCTAAGACAGACTCTTCCTCTAATAAATTGATGAAAGACTATTGTCAGATAGTGAAACTGACTGAAAATTACAAGTTTTGTCTCTTTATGTTGTTTTGTAGGAAAGTGAACAGTTTGTAAGGGGAGGGAAGTGTGTTTTTGAAGTTTCATTCTGTTTTGTTTTACTTTTTTTTCCAACTTTCTTTTTTTCTATTCTTTTAGTGTGTGTTAATAAAACTATTTGTTCATTTTTAAAGTTAAGCCTGCTTTGTTTTTCTCCTAGTCTCTCTCCCACAGAAAAAGAGTAAGTACTAAGACCAGAATTTAGTGAATGTGAAACCACTACATTAATTAGTGTTTCTGCCTGGTTGTCAAAATTAAAACTGTTACACCCCCCCATGGTGCAGCAATATCTGTGGTGCAAATCCAGTGCCTATAATTGGGATGAATAATTGCACAGAGTGGCGCGTCCTTATCCTGCCTTTTCTTAAAGCCTGCTTTTTTTAGATCGGGTTTCATGCATCAGTTGAAAATGTTTTAGGCCCCGTGCACAGAAGCTATACACAAATTTCAGATTATTAATCAAAGACATACTAAAAAATAGAACTAGAGGTTTTATATATAACTTGCCTTTATGCTGCAGCTGAGCACTGTGTGTGGTGTTCATTTCAATTGCAGTGAAATCATGTTAAATCAACATCCAGTTCTGATACTTGGTGATGAAATGGGCTGAGATAATGGTTATTTTTAGCAAACAAACCTCTCATAAACAATTTTTTCATGCCTTTGATCCCTGTCACTGCTTCTCTGTTATATTTTGGGAGGAATGGGAAGATCAGAAGCACTCAAAGTATTCAAGGTATGAACAAATCCCAGATTCTTCTGTACAAGCACAGTGTAATTTTGCCTTATTCACCTTTTCCAGTGACACCAGCATGGGACTCTCTGAACCCCGACACTAATTAATACCTGTTTTCTTCAGAGGATTATCAATTCCTACCTCAAGATCTTATTTGTATGTATTAACAGTGATTTCTGAATCATTCCACTACGTTTCTCCTTTCCCATCTGCATCGTTTATTATTTCTTGATTTTCCACATACAAATTCTGAAGATCTGCATTTTTCCCTAACACACCAAGATATTTAACCTCATTAAAGCTGTCACAAATTACACATTCCTTCAGCCTGAGGTTTCAGCTTCAGGTTTCAGCAGTGCCACAAAGCTGCCCCTGTCAGTGACACCCATCCTGAGCTTAGGCTGGACACTGCTGCTCACACACAGCTGCACAAACTCAGGCACAAAGGTGTCTGAAGGCACCCTTCACACACCATTAGGGCACACACTGTTAGGTTTCTGCAGCAGAGACTTTTTGCATCTTTCCCCACTGGTTGGGTAAGATTGAAGTTTGCTCTGATGGAAGCAGAACTGATAAAAATTTCATAGCACCCCATTGTGAGAAGAGCTGTAACTGCTTCAGCACTCAGCCAAAATTACAGATATTCTGTTAATATCTGTTTCTAAATCAAACTCAGCTAAAAAGATGAAAAAAATATATCAATGCAATGAACAGTCTAGCAAAGAAATTACACTCTGAGCCCCAGTCACTCTAATTTCCAAACCAACCCTCAAACCACACAAACTGACAATTCACCCTTCTGGAGATTTTGAGCTGATTTGTGAAATAGTAAATGTTCAGCCTCAAAGTAAACTGATTTTTAGATGGTAATTATCATGATTCTTACTTGATCTATTAATGTCTTCCTCACACTGGACCAGAAAGTTTTGCAGTTCCTGTTCAGACAGGATGCATTCCTCGCATGCAGGTTCACAGCAGACAATAAGCCAAGGTGATTTGTGGCACTGAGGTGCAGCACATCACGTAATAAAAAGATCACCAGACTTGTTCCCCTTTCCATTCCTTCAGCATTGCTGTGGGACAAGGAGGTGCTGTTCCCAGCCAGAAGGCCATGCCATGCTATGGATGGTATTACCGATGGAGAAGTATCTTGAGATACAATATCTCACAGAAGGAGGAAACACTTGAGTCAGTATCCCAAATGCCACAAAGTAGGAAGAAGCAGAGTGTTCCCATCCAGAGACCTCTAGTTTGGCTCACCTCTCACTGCAGACCCCAAGTGTCTCACTCAGACACGCTCCCACTGACTTGACTAAACCACAGTTTTCTCCCCTCCTGGGAGAGCAGAGGAAGGTGAAGAGAACTCCACAAGTTCCTCCTGGGATAGTTTTAAAACAAAAGGCAGAGCTGAGGTGCCCTCTGACTGCAGGCAGCTTTAATCCCTGCCAGGGTTTCTCTGTGAAGCTGCTCTGAGGTGTTTGCTCTCAGCTCATGTCAGTTTTCCTGAGCCTTGCAGACCCCAGGCCAAGGAGGAGCTTTCTTTAGAGTTGTACTGATGTGTCTCCCCTACAAAATCCAGCTGTGTTCCCATGCCCAGAACAGCTGGGGGCAGGTTTCACACCTCAGCCCCTCCACCTGCCCAAAGTGTGCCTGCACTCCTATGACAGAGTTTTATTCAAATAGCCAATGTGCAAACAGTGATACAAAAATCAAAATCTAGCACTCTCTACCCATTTCAGGTCTTCCCTGTCCACAAATGCATCTGTCTGAGAGCCCAGACACCCCAAAGTGAAGCTCAGGGCAGACAAGCCCCTTCTCTCCCCTGAAATAAAACTTCATCACTAAGGCACAGCTTACCCAGAGTCACCACCTATGTGACAAATGTTCTACAGAGCACACCAGTACTTTTAAATCTACCACAAATACAAACCATTCTGCTCAGACCTCAGATGACACAGAACTGAAGCACAGTCAGTACACTCAAGACTTAAGAACAGAAGTGGAGATATTTTCTTTGTTTTAACTCTCCTTAACCAGCACCTTCACTGCTATTTTTGAATCCTTGTTATCCTTCCACCACCCTGTGAAAAACTAAAACTTAATGCATTCATAAAGGCCACTGCACATGCACCAGGACAGAACACAGAATTCTGCCATTTCCAAAGACACTCTCATGAGTTTCAGAGAGGGTGATATTTCTAGACTAATATTCATTAACAATCAGGATTACATCATCCTACAGCAGAGCTGAGCAGACAAGAAAGTTTCTGCAGAACTGCACAGTTTTTATTTCTCTCCTGATAGAGTTGAAGGACAGGGCAAGGGAAACAAAACATCAAGGCAGAAGATTAAAAATTCAGAGCATCTAAAAGACAATCATCTCCATTTAAACCAAAATATAGATTAGCCTTTTTCCTGTTTGAATGGCAGTAATTGCCATAATGGCACTTCTACAACTCTATCCATTCTATTTCTGTTCCCTCATACTTTATTCAGAAGAATTTCACAGTTGAAATCAAAGTTTCTAGGAAGTAGGAGCTTTTTCTCCTTTGCTTGTCTTACCCCTGTATGTACACGGCATTTAGAGTGCCAAATCCTCAATTTGTCTCCTGAAGGAGGCTGATTCTGTACTCAGACTGGGAAAGTGCATCCACAAATCTGGACACAGATGTTGGCAAACAGATTGTATTAACCAATGGGTTTTATGCATTTGATTGATTAGAAAGACAAATGAGTAAAGGTCTAAGGAAAAATAATTCCCTAATAACCATCCTTAATGGTCTCTCACTGCAGGAAAGACATTGAGAGGCTGGAGACAGAAGGGAATGGAGGTGAGGAAGGGTCTGGAGCCACAGGAGCAGCTGAGGGAGCTGGGAAAGGGGCTGGAGCCACAGGAGCAGCTGAGGGAGCTGGGAAAGGGGCTCAGCCTGGAGAAAAGGAGGCTCAAGGGGGACCTTCTGGCTCTGCACAACTCCCTGACAGGAGGGGACAGCTGGGGGGGGGGGGTCAGGCCCTGCTGCCGGGGAACAGGGACAGGAGGAGAGGGAATGGCCTCAAGCTGTGCCGGGGGGGTTCAGGTTGGCTATCAGGAAATATTTTATCACTGAAAGGGTTATAAAACATTGGAACAGATTGCCCATGGCAGGGGTAGAATCACCATCCCTGGAAGTGTTCAAAAAACATGTGGATGTGGCCCTTGGGGACATGGTTTAGTGGTAATCATGCTGATGCTGGGCTGACAGTTGTACTCAATGATCTTAAAGGTATTTTCAAACCTTAAGGACTCTATGATTAATGAACAGGCACCTCCATATCCTTGAAAGTTTAAAATTTACTCCAGAAATGCATTCAACAGCTGGGGTCAGGTATCCAGCATGACCACAATGCCCAACAACCCCCCCAGTGCTGCAGGCAGGGGCCATCACCCCATTCCCAGCCCAGTACTTCCACTGCCAAATCTGAGCTGGCTCTGGCACTCACCTTGTTGGAGTCCAGGGCATTCCTTTGATTGCCCTGGAAGGTCAGAGACCTGAACAGGAAGGTCAGAGACCTGGACAGGGGGGTCTGGGACCCTGGCACAGAGCCCAGAGGGACATTGGCTTTGATCCCAGTCCATGGGAAAGGCTTCCTGCACTGCTGGAAGGATTGCAAGCCACAAGAGTGTGAAAGATAGTAGTTTAGCTTATCACAGGGTGAGAAAACAGTGGGTTTGGGTTTTTAGTATGGAAGTGAATGGGAGCAAGATGGAGGATTTGGGGCGCTGTCTCCTGCTTCTTCTTTCTTCTTCCCTCACTCCATTTTCTGTAGTGATGATGGCACAAAGTAGTTTAAGGAGATTGGGTCAAAGTAGGGATGACCTGTTTAGTATAAGTGATAGGTATTAGCAAATAATGATAAATAAAGAACACGTAACAATTAGTATAAAAGATAGCGACAGCCCAGTGCGGGAGGAGTTGCCAGATGCCCGAGCAGCTGCACAGACCTTACTTGGGCACTGAGAAAATTGTAAGATAAAAAACAATAAACAAAGCGCGCAACCTTGAAAAATCAGAACCTGAAGACTCCGTCTCTTTCTTGCGTCCGGCTCAGGGCTTTGCAGAAGGCAAAAATACTCTAAAACCACCTCTATCTCAGGACGAAAAAACCGAGATCACCTGACCCCCAGAACAGTACTGAACACTAAAAACAACCTCAGCAGCTGAATTTGTACCTGACAGGTCACACACCCAACCTGGATTACCTTACAACTGGATATTGACTATGGATGGGGTGGAAGGGTACTGGGAGGGAAGGGGAAAACCTCCCCATTTAGCTGTGAAGCTATGCAAAGACACTCCCCAGCTCCTTGGTGAGATGCTCTAAAAGGTCATTAAGTGATAGTGGGGATGAGCTTTCCAGAAAAGAGCTGCATTTTAAAAAGCTTCCTCAAGAGTATTAGCACTTAGGAAAGAAAAAAAGATGGATTGAGCACAACAGGATTTGTATAAAAGTATCAGTTCCTCTGGAAGATGTTCTTATAAAGTGCTCTCTGTATAAAAAGAAGTAAGTGATTGTACCAAACTCTGCAGAAAGTGGAAGTGTTTCAGCGGAGACCTAGAAAAAGTCTGAGAGAAAACACCATTAATGTGATGGTCCTTAGATTCCTGCTTATACAGGAAACACTGCCACACTCACACCTTTTGAAGACTAAAGAACAGAAAATAATCAAGAAAGGAAAAAGTTTTGGTTACATCAGGAGAAAGCAAGAAAAGGCTCTTCCATTGCCTAGACCTTGTTGCCAACACAGTAGCCACTGCCAGGACACTGCCAGGGCACTGCCAGCTCCACAGACTGGGGAGTTTGGTTACCATGACAGACACTTCCTCAGTTGTTGCTTCTGACAGAGCTGGAGTGATAGAGCAGCCCCTGGAGAGCCTGGCTGTACCATCCCACCTGAGGCTGGATTTCCTGGTAAGGGGGCAGAACTGACACCACTTCAAAGACAAACTGGAAATGCTGAGCAGTAACTAAACAAAAGAGTGGGGCAGAGGTGTTTTTTTGTTTTTTTCCCCTGACAAAAGCTGTTTCATACCTTGTCTTATGGTTTGGAGTTGTCTGTGAATTGAGGACACCAAACTGGCTGATTCTGCTACTGTGAAATGATATTTATGTAGATAAAATTAGACTTAATCAAGTTCCTACAGCCAGCACTGACTAATTCTGTGCACGTGCAGAGAAGCTGCAGAGAGAGTTACTCTCTTAAGCATTCAGTTGCCTCAATTAACAACCACTTCACTTTCAATATAAAAAACATATTCTGAGATCCAAACTTTCAGTCCTTATCAATTCAGATGCTGTATTTGAGCTAAGAGCACAATTCCTGCCTGGCCATCACCTCACACTGGATTATGACCTTGACCTGCTTTTAAAGATAGACATCAACTTCACCTCAACTGAAACACTGCACCTGCAGATAATGTTTGTATCAAAGGAAAACAGGAAAAAAACCCACCCAAGGTAAATAGAACTGACATTTTCAAAAATGCATTTTTACCAACTTTTCATTGCTTCACTTGATGCAATAGATACTTAAATGGAAATGTACTTACTGCTCTTTTTCTGGAACAACCTGTAATCCAAGGCACAGTAAGGTTTCCTGAAATCTGCAGAGGGGAAGGAGAAAACAGATCAGAAAATAAGAGCAGCTTAGGTTGCTGTGAGAGTCAATACTGAGACTTCAGCACTGTGCATTCAATTCTGACACCAATGTCTGTAGGTTAAGATTCAAAACAGGTTAAGATTCAAAACCAAAGCCACACTCACCTTTACTGCCAAGAATAAAACACTGTTTCTTTGGGTGAGGGCAAGATAACACAGTGACAACTTGGGTGTTTCTGTACTTTTGGTACCCCAAAACTTGTATTTCATAACAGCAGTTTGCCTTTCCATTTGTCCCAAACTGGCAGGATGAGCAGATTGGAGTCAGACAAGGGCTGTGGACTGAGCTACCCTCACATCTTTTTCAATTACATCACTTCATCTTCCAGAAAAAAATCTCTCATGATTGTCACTGAGCTGTTCAATGTCTGATGTTAAAGATTTGAGTACCAGCAGAAAAATTAGGGATGTCAGGATGGAGAAGGAAGGGGAAGGGGTGTGAAGGCAAAGAGCTGCTTCCATTCCTATTGCTTCTCCATCATTCCCAGAGGTCAGACTTTATTAAATAAAAATCTCAGTGTTTTCCCTGACCAACTGAGGTGTGTCATAGCCTGGAATATTTTAGGCTTATTTAAGATTCCATGTTCATCTTCTGCTGCAGACAAGCAATGCTTGAGAGACTAAACACAGCTCTGGAGAGATCAATCACCTCAAGTTATTACACACATGTATGTGAGGAAAAAAACTGTGCATTTCTGCTGACTGAACAAAACTGCACTGAGAGTTTTTGCATTTGCAAAGTGCTTCACTCATGGCTCTTGCAGGATAGCACAAGCACAGCAGGACTGGTACAGGTGTCTGCTGTACAAGCACGTAAAACATTTTTATTCTTCAAGCTTTTAGCTGGAAACACTTGAAGCTCACCCAAGGTCAGACACTTTCTCATTACAGCACAAAGAGGGTTGAGGGGGGCTGGAAACAAGCATCTCCCCTCCCAAGGGCCAGCCTGCATCAGGTTTTGAGCCTAAAATATTAATTTCTTCACTGCACACACACATTTTGGAAATTCCATATAGAAAAGTTACATCTATTACAACCCTATATCCCACACAACAGCTTCACACCACAGAATCCACTGTAAAAGCACACTGAGGAACCACCCAGGTGGCTCCTCCTCGCTAATTTAAAGGGGGCTACAAAAAACCAAAAAGTGCTTTCCTATGGGAATAAAGCAAAATCTACCTGGCAGAGCATTAAGGATTGCTGGGAAGACAAAGTTCTGAAAGGGAAACCAGCCTAGCTCATCTCAAGAGAAGACCCTGAAAGACAACGTGCATGGCACTGTTCTGAGCTGCCTTTGTCAAACAGGCACAAGGGCTGGGCTTGGGAACAAAGTAAATAAAAATACACACATTCTCAACAGTGTTCTTGTCCCTTAGGGTCAGGGAAAGGAACCAAGACTAAATCCCAACTCAGCCTGGAGGACAGCACAGATTACCTCTCTACTTCAACACACTCAAAGTCAAACTAAGACAAGCAAGTAGGCTGAAGAATTTGTTTACTGAAACTGCTCAGGCATTAAAATTGATCACTCAATTAAATTTAGTTTTAAGTTACACTAACATGAATTTGATTAACTGAACCAGTAAGGAAGCTATAACTAATTGCTAATTAGATGCTCCACCAATATATGACAGTAATTACTTCATCAAAACATGAATCATGCAGTCCTGACTTTGAAGAAGCATCTGCTTGAATGTTCAACTACTCCCATAATCATTTAGCTCAGGTTTAATCTCTTTAAATTCAAGATTTCCCCAAGTTTAAGGATTTTCATCTCTGTGCTGATGGATAAATTAGCTAAACATAAGCAATAAAATCAACTGACTACAAAAAAATGAAGTGTCATCCTGTACAAGCCTAAAAGGATTCAAGACAGCACCTTAGAAAGTCTCTAATGCCCAGAAGTGTCACCTCAGGGGTTCACAGGGTGCATGCTCACAGCAATAAGGGAATTAACAGCATCCTGCTCAGCTTTTCCAAGGTTTACAACTCTGGAATGTCAAAGGATATGACAGGAAACAGAAGCTCCCTCCATCCACATTCCAAATCCAAAGAACAGGGTGTCTGAGACAGGCATGGAGGTCAGCTAGGGTATAGATGAATTCCTCACATATCAAAAAAACAGGTATGTTGTTACAATAGGGGGAAGTAAAAAAAAAAAAAAACCACCAAAAAAAAACCAAAAAAAAAAACCAACAAAAAAAAAAACCCAACAAAGTTCCAGAGACCTTATTGTGATCCATAAAACACCACACAGACAGATAAAATATCATCTACCATGAACAGTTCTAGCTCTTCAAAAAGACTCAGTTCCTACCCTGTTACAGTGTGTTAATTTGGTTTATATTGTGTTTCATTTTTATATTGGATTTTGTAATGTTTTCTATTGTATCCCCTGTTCCCCTTGGAAACTGTGTCACGTGGTTTGTCCCTGCTCAGCCACGCCCATCCCCCACATTGGAATGTAACCCAACTCTGTTCCACTTCCACCTTGTCCCTGATTGGGTAGTGGCTTGTCCCTGCCTCTAGCCCCTTCCCCCCGGGTAAAAGCCCTGAGAGAGGGCGGGGCGGGCTCTTTTGCCTTGGAAGGGGACAGGGAAGGAGCTAAAGGAGCTCAAGGGGCTGGAACCCAAATAAAGCCATGATCCCCCCCTGGAAAGAGCAGACTCTGTGCCTTTTGCCATCGATGGTCGTCTGGGTCTCTCTAAAGAACCTCCACACTACCCCATAAAACCCCAAAGCAAAGTTATTCTGAATTTCATTTTAAAAAAATTTAAAATACAAGAAATCGATCTCTCTGATGCTTTTTCAAGAGTGAAATAAAGCACCATGAGCACACAGCTGATGGAGGCATCAGTAATGGATTTCCCTCCATGAAACTTATAAAAATGTCCTTAACTCAATTGTAAGCACTTTTACCAACCCTTTATTGGACTCATCTGCACATTTACAGTTTTTCTTCTCCTGTGAAACTGGGATGGCAAAAGTAAACAGCGTATCAAGAATTCTATAACCAAGTAAGAAAACTAACAGCAAACAATGAAAGACTGTGTGAGAGTAAAGGAGAGAACAGCTCATCTGATGTGCCATCTACTCCCCAGAATTTACTCTCTGTTCATCAAACCTCTGGTTTACCCAGAAAAGTAATAATGTAGGCGAAAAGTGGCACTGACTTGGACGCAGAAGCTTTCTTTCAAATTGTCACATGAGATAGGAACAAGTCAGGGAAAAAAGAAAACTAAAAAACCCTACAAAAACATGACTCACCAAGTCTTTCTCTATCCTGGTGAGCAAAGCACAGGAAAAGCTGATATGCTGTCAACATGGTTTATTTTCAGGATAAAATAAAAAGGCAATAACAGGCAAATGCATACAGGTGACACACAGAAAATCACATCCTGCCAGCCTTAAAAGACTTTTACCTCAGTGTCTCCAGGCTATATCATGCCAGATGGTGTAAAAATCCATGAAAAATACCAATTTGTATGTTTCCTGCACAAGTATCTCTCCCCTTGTAATACAAAAAACTAAAAAAATGTGTCAAGTGTTGCAGTTTCTCCTAAACATCTTTTAGTTCTTCAATGATCTGCATTTAATTTCCCCTCAGTATCACTAAAGGGATTTTAGTACAGGAAGAGGAATAAAGGAATTGAATGCAAAACTGATTATTTGAATTAGATGCTATGGGAAAGGAAGCTGAGTTAACTCCCTGACAGGGGATCCTAATCCCTGAGAGAACACAGGTCCAGAGACTACCACCTGCACAGGGGGTACAAGATTCCAAGCTGACATCAATGGGCTGAGCAAACATACAAATGTCAGCATGAAACCATGTCCTGTGCCATGTGTGATGTGTGTCCACAGGGGAACACCCATAGAATGGCCATGGCATATGCTGGAAAGCCAGGGCAGGACAACACAGGCTTGAGCAACCACCAGCTTGTAGGTGTGACTCCTGCAGCCAAAATTTAGCCAATCCTCATTGATCTTTAATATGGCTACCAGGGGCTCAGTTGGACAGGTAGAAGTGCTACCACACTGCAGTGCTGCCTGCACTGGGTTTGAGAAGGAATTATCTCCACTGAAAGGCATAAAAGGAGCACAGCCTGCAGAAAGGTGAACCTATTACTTAATAGCTACCAACTTTGAAAGGAAACAGCATTTAGCTACAACCTCAGCTTTGAGTTTTGAAAACAGAGATAAACTGATGGATTACCTGGTAATTATTTTGGTTTTGTGACAGCCTCAGTTGACTTGAAGATGTGAAATGAGGAGAAAAGGTACTTCTGGCTGCGTTCGCAGTGTTATAAATCATGCTGGACGTGGTGTGCAATGAGGTCCGTGCAGGCAGGTGGAACTCTCTGCTGTGGTAGAGGAGATTGTCAGGCACATCCCTGGCACTGCCCAGCTGTGCCCCACAGCCCCCACTGCAGCCTGGCCTGGCCGCGCTTTGGTTGTACCCGGAGCGGCTGGAGCCGCTGCCCTCACAGTATCTGGAGTAGCTCTGGATCTGCGCTCCCATGGAGGCCAGCTCCTCCTCCCGGGCGTACTCGTCATCCACATCACCTGTCTCCATCGCGATGGACAGGCAGCTGCCTTCCTGGGAAGGATGTTTCTGTGTCGTGCTCCCCGCCATGAGCCGCTGGGGCTGGTCTGTGACCGCCAGCGAGAACACCTCACGGATCTCCAGGTTCTGGGTGCCACACGCAGGGTCCCTGGGGTGAGCCCTCGGCCTGGGGGGCACGTGTGATGCCAGGGCCGTGTGCTTGGGTTTCTGCAAGCGCTGGCACCCCAAGGGTTCAGCCTTGCAGGGCCTGTAGCAAATCATGGGTTTCTGAGGTAACACCAGCTCCGCTGTCGGCACTGAGGAGCCGCCGTAGCTTTTCTTCGTGTGACTGTAGATGGAGTTTGCAGAATTGAGCATGCTCGTTTGCCTGGATAGAATAATGGTCTTTTCCCCCACTAAGAGGGAAGTGTTCTTACAGTGGGGTACTTGCCGTCCCAGAGGGATGTGCTGCTGCTGGAAGTCTGCATCGCTCTTGCCTGGAAGCCGTGGGATGGAGGTTTTGTGTAGCTTTGCCACAGAGGCGTTTGTGTGCTTGGTGGCTCTGGGCTGGCCCGATGAGCTGGCAGGGCTGTAGATACCAGTCACTATCAAGTCGTTGTTAGAAGAGGTCCAACAGGATTGCTGGCTTTGGGATCGAGCAATATTTACCACATTTCTCACTGCTGTTTCTGGAGACATGGAGGGCGTGGCAGGGGCAGTCCCTGGGGGGGTGCCCCCAGATTCCACGGCACTCTTGCTGCTCATCTTCCGCCGCTTGTTGCCAACCCATGTCTGCAAACAATGGCAGCAATGACAACAAACACAAAACAAGGCATCAAAGAGGCAGAAAAAAATTAGCAATTCCATTTTTAAGCAGATCTGATGACATGCTAAGTGTTCGAGTTGAGATTTAAGTTTACAAATACGTAAATCATGTACTGATTATGCCGTGAACATGACAGGGTGGAAATACAGGCCTCTCCTCCTTGGGATCCACAACTCATGCACAGGACAACCCCAGCCTCAATTCCAAAGCCCCCAGCTTCTCAAAAATCCTGAGACTCTTGTACCTCCTGTCTTGAAGTTACCCTCAAGATTTATTTCATTGACACCACCATGACTGATTTCCTACAGAAAAACAAACATTCCTACCATACACAATTCCATTCTACCAATTTTTTTGTCAAATTTTATAAAACGTCTAATTTGAGGCACAATTTGTAACATGCAGTAGAATATCAGTTACTGGTCAGCTTTGCCTCTGCTGAGAGTCCCATTATCCTGACCAATTGTATTTAGGGAATTCATGTGCCTATTATAATCCTATCTGCAAGTGCCAGCTGCAACTCAAGTATCATTTTGCAAAGAACTTATCACTGACCAAGAGTTTTATAGGAAAAAAAAGGAAAAAGGGGGCATTAGGAGAAGCAGAAATGAGGGGTGTAAAGAAGAGAAAGGTAAGATCATGCTAAAATATGACAAATGCAGGACAAACACTGGTGCTGTTTCCATTGCACTTCCTAAGTAAGAAAAAGTTTAAGTGCTGCAAATCAGGGCTCAGAAAGGGAACACAAGGAATGATACTTGATTGCAGGAAGGAAAATGGAGAGGGAAAGGAATCATGAAGATGGAGAGAAATGCAAGGAGAAGGGAGCTGGGCTGCCTCCTCTAGGACATTCAATAAGCACAAAAATAGCAAACCAGCCCTGGCTGCACCATCAGCATCCAGATTCCTGTTACAACTGCCTGCCTGCCCCAGGAGCCTGAATCCCTGGCTGACTTTCATAGCTTCTACCACCTTGAGCTGAGAAAGTAACTTTTAATCTTCCCAGAGTGTTCTGAGGGAGGGGAATCCAGGTAAGAACTTGGGAGCAGGGTTGGTATTGTCAATGTGCCACTGTTAAACCAATTAAAAACCAACCTAGACTGGTCCCACTTGCTCCTCGTCAGTGTCCAGTGTCACAGCAGCTCCTGGGAGCTCCACTACCTTTTGTTATTTTTCCATCTAATGCCTCAGGATTTCTATTTCTGCCCTCAGACAACAGCCATTTTGTTGTCTAGTGTTTCACAAAGGGATTATTATTTCCCTTCCTGTGGAATTCATGGACTCTGGAAGAGCTCCTGTTAGTACTGGGACATTCTTGTTTTATAGGAAAAGAATGTTCTCACTGTAAATAAACACAAGGGACCACAAGGTTTATGATTGTAATGTAGAATACAAGTGTGACAGAGTGCATCAAAAGAAATAGTTTCGCAATTGTTTCCCCCAAATATATTAATTTATAGAAACTTATTTAGCTTGAAAATACTTTCTTGATAATGAGACCTTGCTTTGATACATCATTCAAAGTTTCTATAGGGCAAACCAATTTATATTTTTATGAATAATAATTTTAAAAATCCCAACAAAAGACAAAGAACAAAAATGACTCCTTGTTCAACCCAGGCCCCTGCTAAATTCAACAGTCATATGAAGATATTTCAGTGAAAACAAACTCTAAATAGGCTCACTGGGTAAAAATGAATGTCACACACACTGAAGTCTGATTTAAGACAAGGATAAAGTTAGAGACTCCAGACCTCTCTATTTTATGTAAAGCAATGAATGTGTATGTTTAAGAAATTTGGAAGGCCCCAGTACTTACCCTGACCACGCTGAAATCCAGTTTAGTTTCTTGTGCACACTGTAAAATGAGCTGAAAGCAATTTTTACTTTGATTTGTCATTCCATTTTCATAGTAACGCTGTAATATCCTTTGTTGCTCTACAGTAAATACAGAACGCAGATTCATCTGAAAGAAAAAGGAGATACTATGAAAGCTGGAATGGAAACTGTAACACTTGCAGGATGCACCGGCTCTCATTTGTGCCTGTGATAACTCTGAGGTTTGACATGTTTTCTCTACAGAATCTTTTACCAACACTCTCCCTGACTTTCCAAGAAAGCCTCTTGCAATCAGTGTTGTGACAGACTCAAGCTGAACAGGTGAACTGGACATTTGGAACAACAGTGACTGCTTTTCATAAATAAATAAATATTTCATGATGGTGCTAAGCCCATGAGGCTCTACTTTAAAAGAAAAAGTTTCTCGCTTAAAAATATAAATGAAATGAAGGCATTAGGCAAAACAGAAACATCAGCAGCTCCAATATCGGTGGGTCTGTTTCCCATTGCTAAGAACAAAAAAACAGACGCAACCTGGTATAAAATCAAGGTGACTCTTTGGCATGAGTAAAGTTTCCACTGTCTCCAACTTCACCAATTCCTTCACTCCACAAGAGCCGGTCCTTCTGCTGTGTCAGGACTGGCACTTCCAGCTGCAGAGTCACAAGGATCGAGGACCAAAGACCAATTTGGGGGAAAACCCCCAAGGAAGGGCTTTGGGCAGCCCTGGTGCTGCCCACCCAGTTTAATAAATGCTCCAGTTTAACAGAGGAGGGACACCCATGTCATGTCCCAGGCTGAGAAAGGTTCTGCTGCTGTGACACCCGCTGAAGGCTGGAAATACGGATTTTTAAGAACATGTAAGGGTTGTTTTTCTGGGATATAACCAATGCTGGCTTCAGGACCTTGGGATGTGTTCCTGCTCCTTGGCTTTGACCAAAGTGGTGCTCAGGAACTCAACCAGGATGAGGCCCAGGTTCCTCCCTGGCCAGCAGCAACTCCTCAGGTCAGTTCCCAGTACTGGGTCCCCCTGAGTTTCACTGTGAGGACACAGGAGGTGGCCTGGACAGGGCAGCACTTTGATGAACACATTAAACCAGACACTGATTTGTTATGTGTGAAAATTCATGCCCTGGCTTGGGAAAGGCAAACATTATTGCTAATATTATCAATATTACCAAATGCACAACAGCATCTTAATGGCAAACTGGAGATGGATGCTCTTGTTACACAATCTACACAGGAAAAGAATGTTATCCTCTGGGTAGATATCAGAAAAGAAGAACCCCATCATCACAGATTTCCAAGACAGGGCCTTTTTTTTTCCCAGACAGGAGGCCACCAACTGAGACGATACAAGTGCTGGCCAGGAACAACCTGCATTCAGCTTGGTGCTTTGGGAAGCAAAAACATCACCAGTCACAAGTTATTTTAATCCAGTACATGCATCACAATAATACAGAATGAACCAAAGGACAAGAAACCTGCCGTCATCCAGTAGGAAAATAAAGGGGATGAGGGAACCCTTTGTAGCCAAGCATTTTTGAAAATTCTGAATAGAAAGGAGGAGAGGGGTGATCTACCTAATCTTTGCACAAGAGCTGCTTCTAACATAAAGCAAATAAAATTAAGGGCTCAAAAGCATAAGCAGACATCCAACTGCTTTCACTTTATTCACCAAGATGATTATACTATGTAACGGTAATGGATGTTAAGAGTTCAAAAGGCCTGTATAAAGAAAGAGATTGATATCTAGAATTTGGAGTAAAATGCTTGTAGGCCAGAGCTTTGACTTCAGAGTTTACTTTCCTCTCTATGTCAACAGGCAATAAAAAAAATCAGTAATTACCAATTTGTAAAAATTACTGTTTCTTTGAATTAACAGATAAAATAGAAGATGATTTTTCAGTCATATTTTTTACCTCTGTTCTCACTCAACTCTTTTTCACCCTCTCAATCCAGTGCATTACTAAATCCAGCACCAGCTGCATTACAAGTCAGATTTGCCCAAGTTCTGCCTCCCCCAGAACATTTATTCAGTCACAGCCAGAGCTGGGCAAAAGAGACTCTTGCTCTGAATAATCTACTCCTTAAAGAAATTTATAGCAAGCAACAGAGGAGACAATTATTAGTCCATTAACAAATGAATAAAGTTCATAATAATCTACTTTCTCATGTTGAGAACTGCCTTCAGATCTCCCATGTGGATACACAATGAAGAGGCCACCAACTGATTTACATCACTTTGAAAGAACACAGAAGAGTTAATTTTGTGATTCTTTTTCCTCCTGCACGATTGGCAGGACCCAGCTTCCACTCCTGTCTACTCCTCTTTCAGTACCAGTGCTCCTGTTTTATCTAGTGGAGCTCAGTTCCCACAAATGACCTCATCAGAAATAGTTCTGCAACTTCCATCTTTCCAGATCCAGCTGAAGTCATCCCAAAGCTCCAGTGTTTCCATAGACAGGCTCATCACATCATGCTCTCCAAACAGTTCATCAACTGCAGTAAACACTATTCCAATGGCAAGATAAATTTTTAAAGCCAGACCTGATGACCTGCAAGGGAAGACCTTTGTCAGGTCCTTGACACGTTTTTTAATTGTGGATTTCTGCATCCAAGGTCACTTCCATGTTAAAATACTTTCATTGTTGCATTTGACATCTGTAATTTAGATAAAGACAGGGTGGAGCATTTTGATTAAATCACTTGAACTTCAGATCAACCCTTGAGCATTGCATGATAGGCTTGGCCCAGCTAAACTCAGGAGAGGTCATGCTCTACTTTAATAACTAATTTTTGCAGTGGATTTTAATCACTCATGAACTACACCTGACAACCAAAGTCCTGGTAAGATTCCTTGATAGCCTCTGCCTTGAATCCAGTAAAGCAAAGCTCAAAGAATCCCTGCAGAGACCATTAGAAACTGATTTAAATAAACAGATTACAGGACGCTCCAGCCACAGAGTTATGAACTGAGTCATAACTGCAGTTTACATTCCAACATCTAAACCTTCAAATAAACAGGTGAGATTTATTAAAGCTTTTTGTGTCTTGCATATACCAAATCCTCAGTCAACAGACAGTTCTGTACCATTTTCCACCGATTTCACACCAGTGTGAAGGACATCTGGCAATATTCTGTCTCTGGTAGGTTCAAAGCTCTGATATAATGTCACCTGTAAAGTGCAGATGGAAATCAGTTTGCTATTGGCAGTTCTTAAGTGCTGATTCTGAATATCCAAAGTAGTACCCTGTGTTGAATAGACCAATTGGTAGATGTTTGGGAGCTCCCCTAGAAAACCACTGAGTCCAGAGCCATCCCATTAATCCAGGAAGAGATGCCTCCTCATATCTCACCTACACAGGCAACAAGTTCTGCTCACTTCCCATGCCTGTCATACCTGGGAATTTACCTACACTGAGTATTCAAACAGCTGTAAGAACATAATGCTACTGACTCTGAGACTAATACAGCATAGGTTCATCAAAGGATTATGCTGATTATTTTTGGGGGAAGTATTACATGTTCAGCATCAGTTTTCATAATTAGAACAAGATATGAACTTCTACATTTTCTTTAATACAGGAAGTAACTTGCAAAGTGCTAAAATTACTGAACATTTAGGCAGCCACATTAGTGTGAAGGGATTCAGCAGGCCACACACCTTCATCACAGACTATTCAAAACGACCTCAGTAACTTCCAAGGAAATGAACTCCTTTTCCCAATCTGTCTACCTACAGAGCACTCCAGTCTCTTCAGGATTTCTCACCTTTGTCTTGAACCTCAGATTCCAAGTTAGAAATCCACATGGATTTTTATCATCATTTCATTTTGATCTTGACTTGCCAAGCTTAGAAAACATGCATGTGAGCTTTTGGGAAGCCGGGTGTCCAGCTGGTTGGCTGTGGAGTCCCCAAAGCCGATTGAAATAACCCCCAGGTTTTGGCCTTGGAAGGATTATATGCTGTAATTCTACCCCTGCCTCTTCTCCCTAATACCCAAATTCTCCTGGTTTCTTCTTTCCTTGTTAATCCATTGGTTGTGGGACCCCAGTGACCAGACCTGTCTTCCCTATAGGACAATGACCTTACCTGCCCTCAGTTCCACCCCTGTGCCACAAGGTCACTGGATGCTGTAAATCATACTTAAGCCTGAGCAAGGCACATGATCACCCCTTCTTTGCACTGGATTCCCTTCGGCACCTGGAATAAACTTTGCTGGAACTTGATCTTATGCAAAGGGCCTTCTTGCCTCTCTTTTGCTGAGCTAGCCTCGTGGCGTGTGGATGTGAGAGCTTGATTGCTTGCCTAAGTTGCTCCAAGCAGCTTTTCCACTGGAGAGACTGATTGGGGCCTAGGCAGAGGCTTCACTCCTAAAGGACACACTGCCACAGTTGGCAACACATCGGCACTGAAAAGAGAGTTTGTTACAGAAAAGAACGCTGTGAAATTTAATAAAAATCAGGTAAAGCATTATGCAAACAAATTCCATGAATGTAAGTTGAATTTTCACTTTAATAAAAGACAGAGGTGGCAAAGCTGTATTTAAGGATTCAACATCTGCCTGCTCTAATAAAACAAAGCAGCCTTGGCCAAATATGCTGGTGTCTCTGGCAATGCAGAGAATAACCTATGACAGCCGAAAAAGCATGTTTTCCAAGGTTTCCTTGTCCCTGCTACTTGTCCTAAGCCAATCAACACTGATAACTCTCCACTCCCCTGGTCTCCCACCCTTCAGCCTGCTGTGAACCCAACAATATAAAGATGTTTTCACTGCCTTTCTGAACTGAATGCTAATTTAAAAATCTGCTCATTGTAAGAACCCTCTGCTGTGTCATGGTTTGGGAGGTGTAAATGGAGTCCAAGTGCTGTCAGGCACTGGGGACACTGGGAGATACCAGGGTGGTGACTGATAAGGACAAAGATGGGAACTCCATGGCCTTCAGTTTGTCCCAAGGACAATTCCATGGACACCCTGTGACCGTCACTGGCTTCTCAGCAGATGACATTGGGATTGTTCTTACAGCTGAACTTTTTCAGGCTTCTTTAGTGGTTTGAGCAACTTCTCCTCAGTATTTCCCTTCCATCCCTTCTCTGGGAAGAACAAGAATGAGGGGAGAGCACAGACCTCCAGCAGAGTTTGCTCCTGAAGCCACGGTTTGCCTCATGGAACAGGTACTCAGTGCATGATCCCACAGTGTCTGCTGCAAATCCAGCTCTTCCACCCCAGTTACTTCATCCAACATTCCAAAATCAGGAATCTCTCCAGGGAGACCTGGTGAAGCCAGGTCATTCCTTTTTAGCAACTAATGGAAACAACTCAATGTCAAGGAGTGCCACAAAAGAAAGAACAACTATAAAGAAATGCGAAAAATAATGTAATCAAATAATTCAGGAGTTACTGAGCTGTTCTGCAATTACTTGAGAGATCTGGGGGGAAAATAATAATAAAAAAAGAGCAGCACAAGAAGGAAAAATAATTTCTGCCTACAGTGTGTAGCAGTATGATCTTAGTCTCCAAAAATCCTTAAATGTTTGGATTGCTGAATCAAGTAAACATTTACAAGGTAAATCTTTATATTAATGCTAATTAATTTGAAAAATAGGAAACAAACCCATAATTATACTCACTTCAAACAGCAATAGAAACTAGTCTTGGATGTCAAATAAATAATAAATAAATCAATTAACTCAAGAGTACAAGACACCAGGAAGTAACTATGTATAAAAATATTTATATCTATAATTATTATTTGAATAATATATACATTCTAAAACTGTCACAGATTAACACAATGATAAAAGGGAACAATCAGTTTCTGTGAGTTTTCTTTTTTAACTTCAGCTCCAAAAAGGCATTTGCCAAGAAAAAAATCACCTTACAAAGACTATTTATTTTTCGGTCTCTCCAGCTGTAAGAGGTACAAGAAAATCAGCAGACTCTCAATTTATCTGTGGAGCTCCCTCCACAGATCTCCAGTGGCAAAAAATAGCACATCTTAGTGCCAATATAAAGCTGAGACAAAACTGGAACTGTAGTAAGAAAACTATTTTGACATAAATAAAACAAGACTGCAGTAGTGACACTACACCTCCAGCTTTAGAAACTTGAACTGAAATCATCTCATTCACTTTTCATGGCTGCCAAAAACTCACCCTTTTTTCCACATCCCAAATGGAAAGAAAACAATCAACCAACCAACCCCTCAACTTACATGCTATGTGGAGATACTGGAGGCACATCAAGCAACAACCTTTAATAATCTGAATTTGTAGGTTGGTGCCTCTTTCTTACACAGGCCAAACTAGTTACAAGCACTCACTCCAAGTACAGTAGATGAGGCTGATGCTCGGGTGAGTGAAATGTACAAACCAGCTTGTAAAACTACTTTTAAATATCTGTGACTCACAGCATAATTGCTTCCCTCTCCACTAAGTACAGTGTCTGTAGGATTATATTACAGCCCTACCTATAAAATGCAGGCCTTTATTAGGGACTGTCTTGGTTTAGAAAGACAGGTGTCTGCCAGGGAAAGCTGGAGCTTCCCTTGGAATGGAGAATGTAAACCCCCTTCCTTCCAAATTATTATAATTTTGGAATTAGGGGCTTTCAGGCAAAGATATGGGAATAGGAGTAACAGTTCTTTACCAGGAATATTAAAAATACAAATGTAGGAGTACAAAAAAACCAAGCAAACAAACAAAATCCTAGAAACACTGACAGAGTCAGAATACAACCTGACACCTTGTTGGTCAGGGTGTTGGAAGCAGTCCAAGTAAATCCTCCTGGAGTAACAGATGTGGTTCTGTTGGAGTAGAGATGATCCTGTAGAAGGGTCCAGTGGTGGTGAGAAGGGTCCAGTCTTCCTCCAGGAAATCCAGTGGAAAAACAGGCTGCCCTGGTGTTTCTGACTCAGTTTTTAGCTAGGTAGGAATGGTTGGCTCCTCCCACTGAGTGGAGCACCTCACAAGATGATGTAATTGTATCAGTCGTGGTGAGCCTTAATGGCCCATTAACAGAAGATATCCCCCGGAGGGAGGATGGGTTGTGGAAGAGATAAGAACACTGCCCCACTTGGTTTTAACAGCTGCCCATTAATAGAAGACACCCGCCCCCTCCCCCCTGGAGTTATGAGGAATGGGTTATACAAGACATAAAGAAAACACCTCCCCAACCAGTTTCAACAGATGGAAAATAGAATACACACTTTTGGTTACATATTGCAACCCAAGACAGGGACAAATTAGACAGCCCTCAGTAACTTGATAACATAATAACCCATGACCACAACACTGCAGGTTTATGCATCCCATCCTGCTTTATTGATGCAAATGAGACTCCTGACTGCAGCTGGATTAGCCACAAGTTTTAAATAAAGCATGTATGTGTTTTGTAAGACCTATGTCAGAAAAAATTGGAAGAAACATTAAAATGCAGTGTTACTCTGAACATGTGAGCTGCTTCAGGACTCCAGTTGGGGGGACACAGCACTACTTTAGGTGAGTTATGTGTCACCCTGGTTTTCCTGAGTTTTTTTAAAGCCTTCTGATTGTTCGTAAGATAGAGTCAGATTCTTTAGTTTCTGCACAATATTAGGAGCAGTTTTCACTTTTCTCACACATGGTAACATAAACAAACCTTTTGTTTTTCATTCCCTGTCCTTTGTTTACATATTTCTAACCTGAAAACAATTGTAACTGACAGCTGGTCTGGCCACTGGGCTGAGAGGTGGTAACCCCAGAAGCCAATCCACAACCAGACCCACAAATGCATAAAAAGTAAGAAATAAACAGGCAGAGAGGCTCTCGGCCTTGGGCTCTCTTGGAGGAGCAACTCTGCCCTGCAAATCTCTCGTCTCCGTGTGGTTGCTTTGCGTGCCATGATCACAATTGGTGACCCCCCAACGTGTGAGAGAAACAGTCTGGTGAGGTTTTCCTTCCCCTCTTTCCCTGTTGTGTGCCTGCTATGCAGGATGCTCTGGTGTTGGAGCTTTGGGGGGACCTCTTGGAGCGGAAACACGCTCAGGTCTCTCGGGAGGGGCTTCAGCGTCTGTTCGCGTGGGGCAGAGAGCGTGGGTTCTTTCCCACGCCAGATGATGTGCTCAGTCGGGAAGTGTGGTCCCTCCTGGGGGAGTGTCTGATGGAGGCACTAGAAAAAGAATATGATGAGGAAATTGCACGCTTGTTGGTGCAGTGGAAATTATTTGAGGGGGCTGTGTTGAGGTCGACCCCCCCAGCTCGCAGACCTCGTGGGCTGCCTCCCCCGTTTCGAAGCTGGATGGGGGGCTGGAGGGGGGCAGGGTCATTATATCAGACCCAGAATTATTGTCTGAGTCCGAACTTCAGCTCCCTTGTGAGACACTCTCCCCCTCCCTCCCCAGTCACTGCGCTGGGTGGTCTTTCCCTCTTGGGCTCTGGCTCTGCTCTCTGAGGAGGAAGGCGTGTCCTGAGCACGTCGGCGCTGCTCGGGCAGCGGGGGGGCGGGACCCTGGCAAGCCCGGGGCTGGTCCCGCCTGTCCCCGCACTGCGGCGCCGCCGGAACGGGTCGGGGCCGCCTTCCCTCCATGCTTTTCCGCCATTGGTGGAGGGGGATGACCCGGGGGTGCGACCCGGGGGTGCGACCCAGGGGCGCGACCCCCACTGTTGTTTGACCGGGATTTGGTCACTGTGTGGTGTCCGTGCTGCGGCACATCCATCACCTATCCGATGGAGCCGGGTAGAGTGGCACACCCCGCCTTGCCACCCGGGCCAGGCCTGGAGGGGGGTGCGTTGGCCGCTTCTGTCCCCACGCTGCCTGTTGAGGGAGCGCGGGGCGTGGACGCTGCCAGAGGCGGGGTCCCGGTCGGTTCTTTGATGGATGACGCCCCCATGGGTGGGCTGACAGCTCTGCTCCGCTCAGGGGTGGCGGTGCCTGCAGGCCTCGGCCCCCCCGCTGGGACTCTTCTAGGGGAGGTCCCGGACCCTCCGTTCCCCGCGCCGGCCCTGTGGGCTGCGGCGGGGGGCGGTGCTTGCGGGGCAGGGAGAGACTCCGGCGCGGCCAGCTCTGATGGGCTGCAGGCGGGAGCTGGTGCGACCTCAGCAGCAGCCGAGGTGCTTCCGCCATCTCCGCCTGACTGCAGCCCGGGCTTCCTGGCTGCGCCGGGATGTGTGCCTGCCGTGGAGCCTTTTGACCGGTCTCCAGCGGCCGGTGCCGCGGCGCTGCTGGCGGGCCCCAGCCCCACGGAGGATGCGGTGGGCCTGGCAGCAGCGGCTAGCCCAGCTCTGCCTCCGCTTCCCACTGTGAGCGTTAAGGCAGCTGCAGGCGCCGGGGTGTTTGCGTTCAGCGCGAATGGGGACACGGCCAGAATGCGGCCGGTCTTTGACAAGAGTAAAGGGCCCCGCGCTGTTGGCTCTTCCTCCACAGCCTGGTGGAGACTTCCCCCCTGTCAAGTGACTATATGCTCGAAAGACCGCGGGCGATTCTGGCGGGAGGTGAAAGCTAAGGTTGAAGGACTGAGTGATTCTGCTGATGCTGTTGCTGGACATGCAGTGTCTGCTGTTCAGCCGGTCCCCAGCTGAGTTCCTGCCTCTGACCCTGTGGGGCCCACAGGGCAGGATATGGCAGGTGCTGCTGCTTCATCTGGGGGTCTTCAGGCCTTCCCTGTCCTTCAGGGTACTACTCATAACACCTATCAACCCTTGGCTTGGCAGGCCTTGGCAGAACTGTGTGATGCAGTCAGGAAGTATGGTCTGGGTTCAGCTGAGGTGATGCAAATCCTCTGTTATTTTAATGCCAGTCTTTTGAAGCCCTTTGACATTCGGAGCTTGGCTTGGATCCTTTTTCCACCGGTCGAATATGACTTCTTTGAGTATAAATGGACTCCGCTGGCAGTCAGAGCGGTGGAACCGAATGCGACACTGGGTCCAGGAGATCCTAGACATACGATTAATACCGATGCTACTGGGAACAGGCAATTATGCCAGGGCTGACAGGCAGGCTGGTTTTGAGCCCTTGGTCCAGGAGCAGTGCCAGCAGACAGGCATGGCAGCCCTGGTTCAGACTTTACAGCTGGCTACTCCACAGGAGTCCTTTGTAACAGTCATCCAGGGAGTTGATGAGCCCTTCCTGCGCTTTGCAGGACGGCTGACTGCTGCGGTTGAGAAGCAGGTGAGTGATCCTGCAGCAAGGAAGCTCATGCTTCAGTTCCTTGCTCGAAGCAACTGCAATGCTGTTTGCAAGAGGATAATTGAGACGCTTCCTGGGGACCCGCCCATGTCGCAGATGGTTGAGGCCTGTGTGAGGGTAACCCCTTCCAGCCAACAGATGGTTGCCGTAGCTACGGCTGTACAGCCAGCCGTGGCTACGGCTGTCCAACCGACGGTGGCTACGGCAGTCCAACCTGCCATGCCTACAGCCATGCAGCAGGCTGTGGCTGCTGCTGTGCAGCCTGCCTGGATTGTTCCCCAGGGTGTGCAATGGCAGCAAGGGGGTGCTCGGGCCAGGAAGAAACAGGGCAGAAAGGCACAGAAGCCTACGGCTGTCTTGTTTCTTTGTGCACAATGTGGAAGGCCAAATCACGCTGCGGATGCGTGTAAGGCAACGGTGCATGTGAATGGTCATTCGTTGGTCAGTTTGGGAAATGCGACGCGGAGCGCGAAGGCGAGACGCGTGCCGACACAAATGTCTCTGCCTCAGCTGCAACCAATAGAGGTCTGCTCAGCAGGCTTGCAGCCAGCACCCGCGGTTCAGCAGGTGTTGATGCCTGCACAGCCGAGTCTGTCGTGATTGATTCGGACAAAATACACAAGGTTCCCCTGGATGCCTTTGGTCCCTTGGGTGATGGCATGAGTGCCTTCCTGATGGGGAGGTCCAGTGCCACCATTCAGGGTATCATGGTGCACCTGGGACTGATTGATGCGGATTTTTCGGGACAGATTAACGCAATGGTCTCCACACCCACCCCCCCTCTGACTCCCAAAAGGCACACGAATTGCTCAACTTGTTCCTTTTAAGTCTTCTGTTTCCAGGACCGAGGACCGGTCACGAGGTGACGGCGGCTTCGGCTCTACTGGGTCGCCTCAAGCGCGCTGGACTGCTGTCCTGACCAAAGACTGTCCTGAGGCGCTGTGTACCGTGTCCATGGGTGGTGCCACGCCATCGGAGATTCACCTTCATGGCCTCCTAGATACCGGGGCTGATGTGAGCATTCTCTCCCTGGCTGCTTGGCCCCCGCAGTGGCCTTTGACTCTGGCAAAGACATCGATCGCGGGCTTAGGAGGAACGAAGCAATGCTACGTGAGCCAGAATCCCGTGGTCATCACGAACCCAGAGGGACAGATGGCCATAATTTGGCCTCATGTTACTGAGATTGCTCAGAACCTCTGGGGGAGGGATGTTTTGGCCGCGTTGGGGGTGCGAATGGGAATGGATTTTTGATTGGGGCCACTGTGATGAAGGGCGCAGAGTGTCCCATGCCTCCTTTACGGTGGCTGGTGGACAGACCCATCTGGGAGAACCAGTGGCCCCTCCCTCATGACAAGCTAGTTGCCCTTCGTGAACTCGTACAGGAGCAGTTGGACCAGGGGCATTTGGAACCATCTACCAGTCCCTGGAACACTCCTGTCTTTTGTATCAAAAAGAAGTCTGGGAAATGGAGGTTGCTACAAGACCTCTGAAAGGTCAATGCCGTGATGGAAGGCATGGGGACATTGCAGGCGGGCATGCCATCACCTACCATGCTTCCCGCGGACTGGCCGGTCCTCATTGTGAATCTGAAGGATTGTTTTTTTACGATCCCTCTGCATCCCGATGACAGACCAAAATTTGTCTTCACGGTACCAACAATAAATAATGCCGAGCCCATGCAGCGATATCAACGGAAATTTTTGCCTCAGGGCATGCAAAATTCCCCAGTGCTATGCCAATGGTATGTAGCCCGTGCCTTGTCTGGGGTTCGCAAGCAGTTTCCTGATGCTTACGTCTATCATTATATGGATGACATTTTGGTGGCTGCGCCCACCCAGGATGAGCTGCTGAGGATACAGCCTCAGTTGTTGGATGCTCTGCATTCACGTGGACTGCAGGTGGCTCCAGAAAAGGTACAACAACAACCTCCCTGGAAATATTTAGGGGTCAAAATTCTGGAACGGACAATCCGTCACCAGGAGGTGCAATTTGTGCAATCGGTGAAGACACTGAATGATGCTCAGAAGCTGGTAGGTGTTATCACTTGGTTACGTCCTTACTTGGGACTGACCACCGCACAACTGTCTCCCTTGTTTGAATTGTTGAAAGGGGACACTGATTTAAAGTCACCTCGTGAATTGACCCCTGAGGCACAAAATGTGCTGGAGGAGGTTCAGCAAGCTGTTTCGGCTCGCCAGGTGTACCGCATTGAACCTTCCATTGATGTCACTGTGTTCATTACCACTCCTGATTTACATCCTACAGGTATCATCAGCCAATGGAATGATGATTGGACTGATCCTCTGCACGTCTTGGAATGGGTCTTCCTGCCTCATCAGCCGCATAAGACGGCGACAGCGCTGTTTGAATTGATTGCGCGCTTGATAATCAAGTGCCGACAACGCTGTTTGCAATTGATGGGTGCAGATCCCTCAAAGATCACACTCCCGGTTCAGAGGGAGGAATTTGCTTGGAGCTATGCGAACAATGTTTCACTGCAAAGTGCTCTTGAGGGCTTTTCAGGGCAGATCACTTATCTTCTGCCTAGCCACAAGCTACTGCAAGTGGCAAAAAATACTCAATTTTCTCTACGACCCAAAAATAGCCAAGAGCCAGTGCAAGGACCCACCATCTTCACTGACAGTTCGGGCAAGACAGGAAAAGCCATTGTTACCTGGCAGGATGGATCTGAGTGGCAGGTTTTGGAAAGCCATGAGGATGGGTCAGCCCAACTGGTTGAACTAAGGGCTGCTGTCATGGCATTTGAGAAATTTTCCCAGGAACCTTTCAATTTGATCACAGATTCCGCCTATGTTGCCGACATCGCACAGCGATTGGGTTATTCAGTTTTGAAGGAGGTCAGTAACCCTGCCTTGTTTAATTTACTGAAGGCCCTGTGGTGTGCAATTCAGGCCAGAGTTCATCCATACTACGTTCTGCATGTATGGAGTCACACTAACTTGCCAGGATTTGTAGCTGAAGGTAATGCAAGGGCTGACAAGTTGGCTAATCCAGCGTGGGTAGCCCCTCAGCCTGACGTGCTCGCGCAGGCCAAGGCATCGCATGGGTTTTTCCACCAAAATGCGCATACGCTGCAGAAGCAGTTCCAACTGACAGCCACTGAGGCTCGTGAGATTGTCGAGTCGTGCGACGACTGTCACGCCCTTGGTGCACCACTGCCGGCAGGGGTTAACCCCAGGGGCCTTAAAGCCTTGGAGCTTTGGCAGACCGATGTCACCCAGGTCACCGAGTTTGGCCGGCTCAAGTATGTGCATGTCATGGTGGACACGTTCTCCTCTGCGATGTGGGCTTCTGCTCACACAGGAGAGAAAGCCCGTGATGTCATTGCCCACTGGAGGCAGGCCTTTGCTGTTCTTGGCATACCTTCTGCTGTGAAAACCGACAATGGTCCTGCTTATGCCTCGCAGCAGGTACAGCAGTTCCTACAGTCATGGGGTGTGTCACATAACTTTGGCATCCCTCATTCTCCGACAGGACAGGCGATTGTAGAACACAATCACGGTACACTCACGCGTGTTCTTCAAAAACAAAAACAGGGAATGCAGGGTGAAACCCCGCACAGTCGGTTGGCAAAGGCTTTGTACACCATCAATCCCCTTACGGTGCCACAGAACTCAAATAATCCTGTCATTTTGAACCATCATCTCTCGTTGCAGGCTTTGGACAATGCACATCAGCCTCGAGCGAAGGTTCGGGTCCAAAATTTAGTCACCAAGCAATGGGAAGGACCCTATGACCTTATCGCTATAGGGCGTGGGTATGCATGCGTGTCCAGAGATACTGGGACACGCTGGCTACCTTCAAAGTGTGTCCGTCCTGACCTGCGACCACAGAGGCAGAATTCGGCCGACAGGCAAGGTGGAAGCCATGATAAACTTGAAAGTCGCCAAGTGGATGAATCCTCGAGTGATCGCTCTGATGATTCCTCCACAGACAGTGATTGAATTTGTATATATTCCCTTTGTAAATTTGTTCATTTTTCTTTTTCTGTTTTTCTTTTTTTGTAAAGTTAAAAGGGTGACATGTCACCCTGGTTTTTCTGAGTTTTTTAAAGCCTTCTGATTGTTCGTAAGATGGAGTCAGATTCTTTAGTTTCTGCACAATATTAGGAGCAGTTTTCACTTTTCTCACACATGTAACATAAACAAACCTTTTGTTTTTCATTCCCTGTCCTTTGTTTACATATTTCTAACCTGAAAACAATTGTAACTGACAGCTGGTCTGGCCACTGGGCTGAGAGGTGGTAACCCCAGAAGCCAATCCACAACCAGACCCACAAATGCATAAAAAGTAAGAAATAAACAGGCAGAGAGGCGCTCGGCCTTGGCTCGGCCTTGGGCTCTCTTGGAGGAGCAACTCTGCCCTGCAAATCTCTTGTCTCAGTGTGATTGCTTTGCATGGCGTGATCACAAGTTATGTGTGATCTTATCCATAAAATGAGAAGCCCCAGGCTAAGAGGACAGGACTGGGGACTGCTCGGGGCAGGTGAGTGCCATGCAGGCACTTCCAGGGGTGAGACCTCCAGAACAGCACAACCAAGGACACGTCCTCCTCCTTATCCTCAAACACTTGAGGGATAAAAGCATGGCAGCACAAGGCCCCCTGTCCAACCACCATGACTGGCCATGCCTGGCACCACAGCAGGCCAATACCATGGAGTCATAGAAGGGTTTGGGTTGGAAGGGACCTTAAAGTTCATCTTGTTCCACACCCCTGCCAACACAGGCACACTGAGGCACTGGGGACACTGGGGCACTAAGGACTGAGGCAACTCATGACACAAGAAGACAGAGTCTTAAGCTTTGCCAAGGTAGGTTTAGGCTGGACATTAGGAAGAAATTCTTCATGGAACAGGTGATAAGACATTGGAAGGGGCTGCCCAGGGAAGTAGTGAAGTCCCCATCCCTGGTGTCCAAGGAAGGCTTGGATGTGGCACTCACTGCTTTGGGCTGGGTGACAAGTTGGGCATCAGGCACAGGTTGGACTCGGTGATCTCAGAGGTCTTTCCCAACCTCAGTGATTCTGGGATTCTGTGACTGAGGCACTGGGGAATGAGGCAATTAACGATGACAGGACCTGTGCCAGGGGAGGTTTAGCATCGACATTATAAACGATATCTCCACAGAAAGGGTGGTCAGACATTGGAATGGTCTGCCCAGGGAAGTGGTAGAGTCCCCGTCCCTTAAGTGTTGAAGGCAAGGCTGGACGTGGCACAGAGTGCGGGCGGTGTTCGATGACAGGCTGTGCTCGGGATCCCGGGGTGTTTCCCGGGCTCTGTGTCCGTGATGTTTCTGTGACCTTAACGTTTCTGTGACTCTGACTGAGACACCCGCGGCTGAGGCGGCTGTCAGGCCCGCGCGCACGCGCAGAGCGGCCCCGGCCGGCGCAGGCGCCCAGGTTCCCCCCTCGCGCGCGCGGAGCGGCTGCGCGCGCACGCGGAGCGGCTGCGCGCGCACGCGCAGTTTCCCCGGCGGCTCCCGGCGTGCGCCCAGCACTGTGCCCCCTCCCCGCCCCCGCTAGGGGCCGCGCCGGGAGGGGGGGCAGGAGGCGCAGCAGCGCCTGCGCGCTGCCGGGCGGGTCCGCGCGCGCGAGCCCGCGCGGGCCTCCCCCCACCCCCACCGCCAGGCCTGTGGGGGGGGGGGGGGACGACGACGACGACACATTGCCGGCATCATCATCATCTTCTTCTTCCTCCTCCCCTCCCGCCGCGCCCCTCCCGCCCGGGGGCCCCGCCGCGCTCTTCGCCCCCGGGGGGGGCTCCCCCGCGCTTACCGTGTAGCGCGGGGCCGGCGCGGGGCCTCCGGGCTCGGCCGGCCTCGGTTGGGTCGGTCCCGGCGTCACACAATGAAATCAGCGGCCCTGATCATTAATTCTCATCATGATCGTGACGTGCGCGCAGACAGCGGCCAATGGCGCGCTGCAATCAGCGCGGCCCGGACGGCGCCCGCCCCCGCCGCCCGCTGTGGGGGCGCGCACGGGAGCGCCAGCCCCGCACCGGCCCCCAGCGGCCCCAGAATCCCGCACCGCCCCCGGGCCGCGGGCCCGGCCGGCATAACCCTTGGGAGTGCTCCTGGAAAGCGATCCCTGAGATTCCGGGGAGAGAGGAAAAGAGAGAGAGGGAAGGAGTCCGCAATCCCTGTAAATGTCTCCAAGAGGGTGATGCCAGGCTCTGTCCAGGGACAGGACAAGGAGCAGTGCCCATAAACTACAATACAAAAAGTTCCACCTCAACACGAGGTAGAACTTCTTTCTATGAGGGTGGCAGAGCCCTGGGAGGGTGTGGAGTCTCCCTCTCTGGAGACATCCCAAACCCACCTGGACACCTTCCTGTGTCACCTGCTCCAGGTGACCCTGCCTTGGACTGGGTGATCTCCAGAGGCCCCTTCCAACCCCAGCCATCCAGTGATTCTGTGGATAGCCATCACTGTGACCAGATTGTACAGCCTGGGCTCGCAAGGAGGTTGTGCCCAGTGAAACCCAAAAAGCTCCATGAAGGACCAGGGCTTCATTTGCATCAATATTATGGTACTCAAGAAGTAAACCTTTTATTTCCTAGGATGGATACATTTGGTCTGGGAAGGGAGGAAATGCCAATGTTTCCAGGTGGGCAGCACAGGGCAGGTACCCTATGGTGCCAGACACCTCCTTGGGGCCGAGGCCAGAGCTGGTGACAACACAAACCACACTCACTCTCTGTCTTTACAGGGATCCAGGTACAGCCAGGTGCATCAGTGCCAGACCTCCTTCGGGCTCCATTTCCCTTCCAAAAGGAAACCTCCTCAACAAAGGAACAGGAAGGACACTGCTGACCCATTCTGGTGGATTGTGTGGTAGAAATCATGTAAAATCACTGTTTATTGGCTCGGCTATAGGAGCACTGAGAAGTCAGAATCAGATTTGAGACTTGTGTCCATTACAAAGCCTCTAGACAGACCATATCCCTACTCCAAATAGTTTCCTCTGAAAGTCACAATGTTAAAATATTTAACAGGTAATTAATTTTGTGATGCTTTAATCAGAAATACCAGTAAATATTTCTGCAGGACTGAAATAAAAGAATCACTGCTGGTTTTCTGTAGGCAGGGAGGAGAAAAGAAGACAGTGTTTATGTTTATTTTAAAATGGCAAGAAGTTGTTTACATAGTTTAAAAATGTTTACACTGTCTTCTGAACTAGTGGTGGCATCCCTTTGGGGAGTTGGGAACAGATAATCTTTAAGGTCCTTTCCATCTGAAACCATTCTATAATTCTATGTTGTGGTAAAAATCCTGAATTTAGTAACAGAATTTTAGGGATAGCCCATATATTTAAACCCTAAATCTTCTGTTGTGCTGCTTTGTCTCCTGGATATGTTCCCTTCCTCTGTGTGCCATCAACACTTGCCCTGTAAAAATTAAATACAGCAACCACAAAACCTCTACGCCACCACTTTTATAGAAAATGATTGGTTTGGAATTAGCTATGGAACAATTCCTGAGAAACTTGGTATGTTTTTTTCTCACGTTATCTGCAGCTTGGGAAACAAAAATGATGAGACAGTCTCTCTAAAATCCCTTGAACAATACAGTGGTGTTTGATAAAATGCAGCTTATTAAACTCCTTTAAAATGGTGAACCATAGAAAGTAATATTTCAAGGGCTCTAATTTGACTAACAATGAGCTCACAGGTGCTTTTTCTATAGTTTTCATCAAGAAACTCAGAATTTTTCTTGAAGGAGACATGAGATGTGTATTTATGTTGTCAAAGAAACCAGTTTGCAGACTTGTGGCCCCCAAAAAAGATTGATTGATCACAGTAATGTTCTTTACAATATAGAAGAGGAGGTTGAACATACAGGTTAACAAAGCTGCTGCTGTTTGCAGCAGAGGAGTGACAAGTTCCAGAAAGAATCTCATGTTCTGTATTTCCCTCCTGGGTAATGCCTCTCAAGGAGCCAAACCTTTAGAAAAAAAAAACTATGGCAGGATGAAATAAACCAAATATTCTTCTCCTGCCACCAGATCCAAATGCTACCTCCTTCATTAATAACAGATTTAAATTAAAATGGGCTGGTAGATTGGTCTGGTGGTTTAAACAGTAGCCTGGGACATGAAAGGAATCCTTCCTTGAGGGAATTACCATCAAAGTGAGACTGTGCTGCAGTTCCTCTGTACAAGCTCATTAAACTGAGTAGCCCAGCTCACCATTAGTGACTTACCCTTGTTTGGTTCTACGGGCAGGGAAAGCATCTGGGCCACGGCTGGATGTGGGTATTTCCTGCTACAGCTGGGAACATCTGCATTGCTCCCTTGTGTGACAGGGAATAGATTCCACAGTCAGGAGCCCAGCTGTAGGGGCACGCCAATGTTCCTAGACCTTTCCCTTTTCCAGCAGTCTGTAGGTTCTCAGACTTTTGGCAGATTGTGCGGGTAAGAGAAGTCTGTAGGGATTTCTCTGAATTCCTAAACAAGGATTTGGGAGCTGGTGAGGAACCAAAGCCTGAATAGCTTTGGTGACACAGTTTAGAGCAACAGCTGCTCTTTCCATTTCTCTGGCTTTTTACAGAGTCTAGAAAACACTGAGGAAGCCACAAGGGCAAACCCACCTCACTCCACAGAACCTTTTCCCAGGGTAGCTTTACTCGCTTCATGATGCCGTTATTTAGGTGATATTTTAAAGGATGTAGCTCTAAGCCAGACTTTGGTATCACCTATAAAGTCAGAGGCCTTTCAAAAGGAGTCAGGAGTGTGGAAAAGAGCCCATTTTCACCTGGAATTTTTGTATTTGCAATTCCCCATCCCATCGAGTAATTTGGCTCTGACGCTGCTCCAAGGCATGAAATCATGTGGCTGCACTGCATCAGCCAAAAAGGGATCTGGATTGAATCTGTCCCTTTGTCCCCAAAGAATCCAACTTGTGCTTGGAAAAATGTATGGAGGATCCAATGTGGAAAAGCCTGCAGTTGATCTAGTGCTTGACCATCCTCCCTTTGGGAACTTCTTGCTATCATTCATCCTAAATCTTTGATAAGTTCAACCCTCATAAGAGATTTATTAAACTTCAGGTTAAAGAGTGCCACAGGAAAACCCTGCTTGTAGTGGTGCAAGAGTTGTTTTATTGAGTTATTAAGTTATTTTTGTAAAATTTATAAGTTATTTTTGTAATGGTTCAGTCCACTGTAACCCCCTGTGTTCTGTAATAGTTTTCCCCCTTTTGAGTTAGTTATATAACCAGACGTTTTATGCCAATCATTCCTCCCCTGCACCTGTCCCTGTCAATCCCCCTCCTCTCCTCTTAGTCGCCCTGTCTGTCACTTCAAGACCCTTCCCTGGATTCTGGAAAGATCCAGGAGAGGTGCTGAGTGATAGGCTGGTGCCTGGGGAATCCCCTCCTGTGATTTGTTAATGGTTTAGAAGTTGACACCCCATGTTACACCCCTGTGTTCCCTGGTTGGCTGACCCGTTGTCACCACCCCTGGATCCTCCCCTGTTTATAAGTGGCCGCCAGGCTTTGATCTCTGCTCTCTTTGGGCAGCAGTGGTCTGAGGCAGAGCTCCTTGCCGGACTCCCCTTAATAAACTACCTTCTACCCTGCTCAAGAGAGTCGATCCTTTTTCCGTTGCCACAGTCGCAACTCCATCAGGTCCACTCGCTGGCGTGGAGAACCAAGAACTCACCGGGAGGAGGTTACTCGCCCTGCCTGTAACCCTGACCAATCCTCGTTGTGGCAGTGCAGAACTGAGCTAGCCTGCACGCCTGCCAAGCGTGAGGGGACACTGCCATACCTGCTGGTCCTTTCATTTTGTTGGAAAAGTGTGCTAGCAGATTCCTGAGGAGCTCCTCAGGCAGTTCTGAGGCTTTGTCCCCTCAGTTTCTCTCCCAGAATGTCTGACCATTCCAAAAACCCTGCTAAAGCCAAGATATGTAACATTTACTGCTTCATGTCTCTACAAGGCTCCTTATTCTGCCACAAAAGGAAATTTGACATGATTTATTCTTGCAAAATCCGAGTTGTTTCCACCCAAATATGTGTCCTTTTTTTCCTATCGATGCCATTGGTTTTGCAGGGGTAAAAGTTGCTCTGAAAAGCAAATTCTTGGTTTAGGTGCCTGCTCTTTTCCAGGTTTTCTGCTCAATGAACACCTAAAATGACAACAGTGATGCTCATTTTACAGAAATATTATGAAGACATACTAAACATTGGGAGCACAAGGGTGTAATTAAAGATCTACTAAATCAGGAGGTTCTGTGAAAAATGGTGATGGAGAAAGGATTACAGTGTGTAAACCTTAGGAAAAATGTTAATATGGAAAATTCTGTGCGGCACATTTTCTGCATCTAAAAGCTCGGCCAGAATTAGTGGTCTTACAAGATTTACAAATTTTCTGCCTTCTTTGAACTTGTTTTTTCCATATTAATTAAAATTACTTGTTAATCCTCACCCAGTGCATAAACAAAGCTCCCATAAACTGAATCTGTAAATATGCCCTTTGTGCTGGTATGGAAAAAACAGCTCGTGCTTATGGGAAAAAAATGGAAAAGAGCCTGGCTAGGTAGATATTTTAAGGATTTGTCCCACTTTTTTATCTTAATGGGATATTTTTTAGAAAATCAGGGATACTGTTTCCTTGCCTTTTTATTGCCTTTGATAATTTTTATACACTGAGCAGGGAAAATTATGAACTTGAGGAACGTATAAAAATGCAAAACACCAAAAATTTTTAAAAAGAGGGAGATAGTTATTGTATATTTATTTTTCACCCATTAGTATTCCTAGCATAGAGTTTTATAGTACAAAGAAAATGTTAAAATGTTTTTTTAAATAAAAAGGAAACAAAACCAGTCATGAGGAAGTGAAGAATCTGCGAGAGAACCATCATTAAAAAAAAAAATCTATACAGTCCCTCCTTTCATCATTTATCTTCCCCCTACAAGCCCCAATTCAATTGTTGAGATGATTCACCTAAAGGTGATGCCCAAGCAATTCTTATTTCCCATGATTTTTTTTAGAAAAGCAGCCAAGAAAATGTTGAGTTGGAATCTTCAAAGTATTTTTTAGTTTAGGCAGCACTTTGGTTTTTTTTGACTTGTATTTCTCCAGAGGTTCAGATGGTTTTTCTGTTTGCTCAGGTCTACCAAAATCAAACATTCCTCTGCTCCTTTTCTTCTACCTGTGGGTCCACACTTTATTCTTTGTCCACCAAAGCTTGTGCCTGTTAGGAAAATTAATCCACAAACACCAGAGGTTTATGTCCAAAAAGGAGACAGAGGAGTCCTTTTACTTTATTTGAATAAAGGGAGAGGCCATGGGGCATTTCCCCTGGGGTCTCTCAGTTTTTCAGAGGACGAAGCCTCCTTTTTATCCTAATTTCCCGGCCGCATTTCCCTCTCTCTTTCCCCATTGGCTGAGCTACTTGAGAGGTACAGACTTCCCGAAATGCCTAAGATTCCCCTTTTAATGTATACCCCCCCTAATTTTTAATTTTTATGGGATTTATGGGTTTTTCCCCATTGTTGCTTTCATCTTTCAATATTCAATTTCATGGTTTGTTTGTAAAGGCAAGTATCTTCTTTTCCATTCATCAATCAGTAGAATCCTTCCCATTGTTTCTCTTATCTCCAGTGCTAGTTTTATCTACCAGCAGACCCAGGGCTTGTTTGTAAAGACAAATCTTGTCATTCCTCTCATGCCTATCCTCCTTGTTACCAAGTCCTTACTTTTCTCTGGTACCCCTGACTGGGCTGAAAGAGCCTGAAAAGTGGTTTGGTTTTTTTTCCTTTAAAAATAGGATAAACGTAGTGGTTGTTCCGAGTCCTTGGGAATAAAAATAACTATCACCCACCCATCAGTTCCTTCAAGTATTTCTCCTTGCTTCTGTTACCTTGTTTGATTTAGTCAAACTCATTTTTCTCCCCAGTCACAGCAAGCCAAAGTAAGGGAAAGAAATTATACAATAAAATATAATGTAGCTTTATGTTATAAATTGATAGCCAATTTGATTAATATAAAGAATTTATTCCATAGTAAAAATACAATCATAAAAAGCCACAAGTAAAAATTAGTTCGGTACTGTGCCAGGCGAACAGTACCGGGTGAGACAGGGAAGGGCTCTCTGGCACCACTCCACCGTGTTTCACGAAATACAGTTATCAGTGTTCCTTTTATACCCTCTCAATCCCTTTTGAGGGGTCCCTTCTTTTCGGTGGTCTTATTTTATATGTTGAGACATGTCTCTCTCTCTTTGTCATAAAGTTTCTTTGGGATGCAGTCCTTCTAGATGAATATTTATATTTGTTCCGGTAAAGATCAGATGAATATTCATATTGGTTCTGGTAACATCTCCTGAAATACACATCTCCCAGAGAATATTCAGGCTGGTTTCAATGTAATCTTGTGGATGGAGATTCTCTGGGATATACATCTCCCAGACAGATATTCATGCTGGGATTTTTTTATTAGACAACATTACTTTGGTTTCAGCATGAATTTTTATATCATGTATTACACTTTAGTTCTAAAGGAAACAGCACCATAGAATCAGAGATGAAGATTAAAACTTAGGAATCAATTTTACAAATAAAGTAGCAGTATGAAGCTGGTCCTCAATAGCTCCACATTCCTGTTGAAGAAGAAAGGTGAATATCTGAATTATTCCAAGGAAATCCTTTCACCAGTGGTAAACTGTTGCATCACAAGCACTTCCCAAAAGGAAAGCATGAAACTACTTGAACATTAACCCCACTGTGAGCCCTTTGGGTGTCCTGCTGAAAACATGCTCCTCACATGACCTCCCAAAAGTACAAGATCAGCTAAAAATGCCAGTTTTGGCAGTGCCAGATTTCAGCAAGGAGGGAAATCCATGAGACAATTCCCATCCCTGCTTGGCTGATCCATCCATCAGTTTGCAGGTGGGGTTTCAAGAGAAGGCAAAGAGTTGCTGGAGAATCCTGATCAGGGAAAGTGTCCTCCTTGGGAAGGAGCCACTGTCTTTTGTAGATGAAATATCCTACTTTGTTCAGTCCCATAGCACCACTTTTATTTTGCAACAAGACTTTGTAAGTTTAAATCTTATCACAGACTGCTATCATTCATTACAGAATCATCCTGTTAAGAAATATGTTTGGAAAGTAATCTTCCTTCTTTCTTTGAGATAACAATAAAATTGAAGTATCGATGGTTTGATGCCAAATATTTTCCCCTTTATTGTAACCTTGTTTTCTTTCATCTACAGAGGAATTTGTTTAAATGCAAATTATTTATTTCATGAAAGAAGACAGATTTTGTACAAATCACTATTTGTTTAAATAATTTCTTTAAATGAAGTCTTACTTGTGGTAGCACTACATTATTGTTATGGACAATAAATAGCCAATTTTATATAATTTTATTCTGCCATTTTAAAAATAACGATCTGAGACAGCCACAATAAAAGAGACAGCCTCGATCCCAGGTTATCGAAGTTGGGTGAATGCAGAGATGGCCACAACTGAACCAGTCCTCCCCGTTCACAAGCACTTAGATTCAGTGGGCAGGTTTTATACAGTTTTTCTTCCCTGAGGCAGTTTTATTGTTAGTTCATATCTGCTGCGCATATTCATGTGTTTTCTTTCTCTGCCCGCTTGGCTCCGAATGCTTCTTCCCGGCAGAATCAGGTGCTTGAATGGGGTTCCGAGAAGTCGGCATTGGGATACTGATAGCGACATCTCTGGGTCTTCCTCTTCTAGATTGGTATCATGTGTTAATCACTGGAGGAGGCAGATGGCTCTTCCTTGATGGATGGGACATCTCCTGTTTGGCCATTCCTTTTGGTTGTAATTTGGACTTCGTCCTGCCATTGTCTGGAATCTCTACGATTGCAAATTAGTCTCGGCAAGCAGAAAAGATTCCACAGTTTTGTGGAAACCTTCTGCTTGTAATACAGTTTATAGTTTATAACATATAAAACACGAATTTATCTCAAAACATATATCACATGTGGGCAGGGCTGCAATCTGCATGCCCTGTACCACAGAGTGAATCAATCGAAGAAGACAAGGTATCAAGCAAGGCAGAAATATTCCAGCGATGGAACATAATATAAAGAATGCCACCTTTTTCCACCAGGCTCCTTGTCCAAACAACTGATCCCACCAAGAGGCCTGGAGGATAGAATTCCATTTTTGCACAGGTACATGGGCTACCTTTTTAATTTCAGATGCTAGGCCCCTAATAGTCTCCCTATAGTCATCTATTTCTATACAGCATTCAGATTCATTGAACTTACCACAAACTCCCCCTTCCTCTGCCAACAGGTAATCTAAAGGTATTCAGTTCTGATATACAAAAGCCCTCATCTGGGAGTGTTGTCTAGCGAGCAACTCTAGGGCATCTGAGGTATGATTTGAAACAATCTCCACCACAGCTTGGAGTCTTATTAATCTATTCAATAAATAGATAGGAGTTCTATAACCCAAACTTCCATCATTGGCCCAGGTTGCAGAACCATAATATTCTATAATTCTTTCTGCTGGTCATTCTTCCTCTCCCTATCTTTGGTCTCCACCTGCCATAGGAAGTTCTTTCCTTAATTCTCTTTTCTGTCTATTTAGTGTTTCATACAGAGGGGTACCCAATAAATTGCTCTCTGTCCTGGGTAATGTGATGAAGAGAGGCTGAATCATTCCCAGTGTACAGGATCCTTTCCACTTTCTGGGTAATTCACTATAGGCCTTCTTTCCACATATCCAATATATACCATCAGGTGCCTTCCATCTCATATTTACCTTCTCTGGCTCTTTCCAGTACTCTTGCAGACCTTCCAAGGATTGGTAAGGGTTAGCTCCGGAAACCTTGTGCCAACATAATCTAATTGAGTCAAGCCACTGTTGGGGGTTAAGTTTTCCTATAGAATTTTTCCCCCCCATAAGTTGCTAAGAGACTGAATACTGATGCTTAAAGGGTACTTGACCCACACAAAAGAAGTGGTGAGGGTGGTAGATCACTTAGTTTGGGGAGGGAGGGAAAGGCTCGGGGGCTCCAGGAGCTGAGGGGTTTTTCTTCTGCTCCCGGTTTTGGAGAGGACGGTCTGGCGACTGCTAGCTGCGTGAGGAGTCCACTGTTAACGGAGGGTCCGGTCCTGGGAATTCTACCACCATCCATCATCTGCTGGAGTGCCCAGGAATTCAGAGCTCCTCACCTGCCCTGCTGGAGCTGGGCCAGCCCTGCCCATCCGTCATGGCTTCTTCAGCACTGCTCACTTTGACGGGACCCCCCCCCCCCTTTACCTGCCAGGACACCCCCCTGCCTGCTGGGGATTCTTGCCGTTCCATCCACCAGCCCAGGAGTTTCCACCATTCCAGCTTGGTGCTCTCGGGGTCCCAAGGGATCAGACTGCCCTGGACTTTGTGAAACAAAGCCCCTCAAGGTTCCTGGTTCTGTTTATTATTAATGCTGTAGTTGTTGTTGTTTGCTTGCCTTGTTATACTTACTAGTAAAGAACTGTTATTCCTTTCCCCATACCTCTGCCTGAAAAGCCTCTTTAATCTTCTAAATTATAATAACTTGGAGGGAAGGGATTAGAATTCCCATTCCTAGAGAGGCCCCGGCTCTCCCTAGCAGATACCTGTCTTTCAAACCGAGACAGCCACTCACAGGTTTCCTCTTTCCCTTGGCTCCAGTACCCAGTTGGGGGCTCTGGCTGGCAAATCTTGGTTTTGTCACTTGAGTTTACAGCTAGAGTGGATATACAGGGAGTATATCCTACTAACTCATTATGTTATTTGCCTTCTCTGCTTATACAAATAGTTCCAATTATTCTTTCATCCAATATCCATCCTTCAGGTCTTTGTATGGTTTTTGAAATGTGGGCATTATCCCATTTTAAAAGCTGTTCCAGAGTCAAACTCTCACCTTTCCATGGCCATTTCTCCGCTGATTTGAGCCCTCCACAAATCCAGCAATTGGATAGACTTAATTCTGTGGCAATCTCCTGCATCAAATCTATAAATAGATTCTGATTGGGAGCAGGTAATCCCCAATCACTGTATTGTTTTTCTAGTTGTTCATAATGTTCACTCAGAGTTTGTAACCTTTCTTGTTCCACCCTTTTCCTTCTTGCCTCTGATTCTTGCCTTTTAATTCTTGAGTTGTTGGGGAGGAAGAAGCCAAAAAACCCTATAAATATGATTGCCTCTATTCTGAGAATGAGAAACCTGTAAGTGAGATAGAATTGAAAGTAAGTTTTGATGTTTGAGATGTATTAGATACTGGATGTCTGGGAAAACAGTTATGTGACCATCTGAAGGTCACCTGCAGCCAGACCCAGAGGTCAAATGGAATGTTCTGTCTCACCCCTCAATGTATGGTTCATCCCACACCTGTACCCCTCCCCTGAAGTATCAGGTATCTGTAACCCCATTGGCCCAAGTCCTGTTCCAGCCCACCTTGAAGACCCCTGATAAGGGGTCCCGGGGGGCTGGACGGTCTCTTTGCTCTTTGCTCTCTTTTTGCTTGCACCCTTCCCTGAGGACTTTCCTCTCTTGGAATTTCCTCTCCCTACTTCTCCCTTCCCCCACCTTCCTAAGCCTTGCCACGAGCTGCAGCCTGGCAGCTCAGAGCAAGGCCCCCACATCCCTTACAATAAACCTCATCTTCTAAAACCTAACTTCAGAGATCTCTCGTCTACATTCATCTACACCGTCCTGGAGTCCTCAGCAGCAGGAGGAAGCTATTTCTACAATTGGCGCACAACGTGGAAAACGCCGGACCCAGCCTTTCAAGCTGTGAGAGACTTCCCCATGGACGGTAACTAAATTACCAGTTGTATGCTAATCGGTGTCGTGAGCACAGCATATCGCTGCAGGGCAGCGTGAGGCTGGAGCTCTTTAAAGTGGCTGAAGACAAAACCTTGAGCATGAGGATCGTTACTAAGCAGCGAACACTCGGAGCTCTGAGGAGGTTTTGTCTGGCGTCCCTCGAGCACAGACGGCTGCTGCTGAGCGGCGGCCACTGGGGCTCACGGAGGGAGTTTTGCCGTGGTACGTTGCCACGTGCGTTGAGCGTGTGTGGGCACTGCTTTGCGCTGCCCGCACTGAAGCGCCGAGGGGAGGTTGGAGTCCCTGAGCACGGAAGAGCTGTTCTGGAGCAGCGCCTGGAGCCGTGACTCTGAAGGGGACCCTGCGCAGTGTCCTGAGAGCCGACTGGAGTGTCTGGCCAACCCCTACGTCGGATCTCGAGTGAGGACCTGCTTCTGCGACATCGAGGTGAGCTACACTGGTGTAAAAATGGGGCACTGCCATTCTACCCTTGATAGAGATCTCTATAAGAAACTTAAGTATCTTTTACGCTGCAATCACAGTACTTTACATAAGCAAGAGCTGAAAGACCTTTTAGAATGGACTCTAGTTAACTTTCCCAATGCTGACCGTTCAGCCGTCTTTACCAGAGACTTTTGGGACTCAGTTGGAAATAGACTCTTTAATGATATTTCACTGAAGAATTTTGCTGCTGCTGAGCTCGTTCCAGCTTGTAGGGCCCTCGTTGAGATCTTTGCTACAAAAAATGCCTCTGCAGCCACGACATCTAGTCACGCCGCTCCCGGAGATCCCCTCCGCGTGGCCGCCGGTCTGCAGCGGAGCCCGCTCCCCTCCCCCCCCTCGCCGCGCCACGTGGTTTCGGTTTCCGCGGCCCCGCCGAGCGCCGCGGACCCATCCCCCACCCTCGTGGCTGCAGCACCCGTTCCCTCGGCCCCACCGCCCCCACCGGACCCTGCGGCCCCTCCCACCGCGCCCTCGGTCCCGTTCACGGCTGGAATTCCTGTTACCGGGGCTCCCTCCCCCTGCTCCGTTGTGCCGGGCCCCGTCCCCGTCTCTGCCCCTTCGAGCCCCCCCACTGAAGACATCCCTGCGGTGCTTCTCGCTGCCGGCACGGCGGCAGCCCCGCCCCCTCCATACCACGCGGCCCCGGCTCTACCCCCCCTCCCTGCCGCGAGTCCCGCCGCTCCGCCTGCCATGGCTTTTGCGGCTGTGGTTGCCGCCGTTGCCGGACTCCTCCACAACCAAGCGGCCACAGTCTTGCAAGCAGCACAGAGTCCCCTCGCAGCGGCCGACGCGGCGCTGGCGGCGCAGTCGCTCTCGCCTGTGCCCGCCGCTGCCTCGCCGCCGCCGCCTTTCTACGACCCGGTGGTGCCGGCTGCAGCGGTGCCGGCGCCCGCGGTGCCGCCGGCGCCGGTACCGGCTATCCCTGCAGTTCCCCTTGCGCCCGTCACTCCCCCGCGTGTTCGGGCGCCTGCAGACTGCCCCAGCCCCACGCCGCGGCGGATGCTCCGGCCCGTCCCAGTCCCGGCTCCGCGGCGTGTCCCAGCCCTGCCCGCAAGCTACGAGCAGCTCACTCCCGCGGCACAGACGGCGGCTGACTATGCACGCCCTGTCCCCGCTCCGCGGCGTGCCCCGGCCCAGCCTGCGAGTTACCAGCGGCTGAGTGCCGCGGCACAGACGGCGGATGGCCATGCGAGCCCAGTCCCGGCTCCGCGGCGTGTCCCAGCCCTGCCCGCAAGCTACGAGCAGCTCACTCCCGCGGCACAGACGGCGGCTGACTATGCACGCCCTGTCCCCGCTCCGCGGCGTGCCCCGGCCCAGCCTGCGAGTTACCAGCGGCTGAGTGCTGCGGCACAGACGGCGGATGGCCATGCGAGCCCAGTCCCTGCTCCGCGGTGTGTTCCACCCCGCCCCCCCCATCCCTGCCAGAGCGACGGCTGCACCGGAGGCTGGGGCTGTGGCCGAGTTCGCAGCACGACCCCCTGCCGACGTGTCCCCATCGCACGGTGACTCTCCGGAGCCCCCAGCCGCGGCTCCGGCGTGTCCTGTGCCCACAGGCTTCTTAGAGATCCCTCCCACGGTTCCTGCTGCGATCCCTGCGCCTCCGCCACGTCCCGCGCGCCCCATGCAGCCTGCCGCCGTGATAACTTCCTACGCCGACCCTGTGCACGCAGCGCATTCGCATTTCGCGCCAACGCGCCCGGCCGCGTCACCGCCTGTGATACAGCCCCATGCAGAAACCTACGCTCAGCCGGAACTTGTTACAGTGCCATCGCAAATAGTCCACACTGCCGCGCGTGCTGCACAGCCCCCGACGCCACAGACTTCAGCAGTTTCTGCACAACCACAGCCTTCAGCAGCCCCTCCCCCGTCCACGATCCTGCACACAGCACAACAGCAACATGATTCTACAGCAACTCATATGTATCCTTCCGCGCCTCTTCCACCGCCAGACCGGACGACTCCTCCCGCAGCTTCAAGTTCTTCTCAGATGTCTTCACTGACAAGCTCTCTGCCTCCTGCATCCCTGCTTCTGCCTCCTGCATCGTGCCCAAGCATGACAAAACCACAGCTTGGCACACAAGCCATGCAACGAGAAGGGGGAGGATGGAATGTGACAGCCACTTTAACAAATACAGGACAGACAGAGAACTGTTTTGCCCTTGCAGATGCCAGCCCTCTCAAATCTGAGGATCCACCAACACCAATCCCGATTTTGGAAGGTCCCCAGAAATGTTCTGATGACCTTCAACTGACAGACTGGCATGAAATCACACGAGAAATTTGCAAAGAAGAAAATCTAAATCCTCTAGCCATGCCTGTGATATTCAGCCAGCAAGCCGGAGGTCCCAGAACATGGACACCTATCCCATCTCAAGACATGAAAGAATTGCAAAAAGTGATAAAGGACAGTGGCATCTGCTCTTCATATTTTAAAGAACTGCTGAAAAATACCCTAGAAAGAACACAGCAAACCCTAAAACACATTTTAACTCAAGTGAAAAGGGGGAAAGCCCAAGTGACACCTCAAAAGAGATTGAAGAAAGCTCAGTATGTTTATAATTTTCTGAACAGCTCTGCAAAAGAGCCTCACCCTCACATTTACAGACATTTCTTGAACACTAAAAAGGTAAAACTGAAAGAACACCCCCCAGTTTCAATTAAAAATTTAAAATCAAGACAGTTAGAAAGACCATATAATCCTGTAACATGGGGGAAGAGGTTTGCATTTGCCTCCACAGAAAGAGGACTCAAGTGGGTTCCAGTGAAGAACGTGAAGCTGTACCACGCATCTAAGCCCGCTGAGACCCCCACATCAGCCAGTACTTCTGCAAACCAAGAAGCAAGCACCCAGACCTGAGCTGCGCAGAATCACCAGAAGATGATCTGCCAAGAACAGCCCAAGAAAAGACTGAAGTTTTATCATTTGCGCGCGTGCATGTTACTTTTGTTCCTTTGTTTTAGTTTTTGTAGTGAAGCTTTACCTAAGTCAACCAAAGACAAATGTCTGAGTTGTTTTAGCTAAGTCTGCAGGCTCTGATACCATCTGTCTATCCGACAGAAGCCCTGAAAAACCTGTTTAGTTAGAGTAACTTTTCCAAAAGATTTTGAAGGTTTGTGCTACATGAATTTATCTGATCACTCTGTTTCCATTCACAAACAATTGCAAGAATTGAGAGATTTAGCTGGCCAAATTACAATAGATGACCCATCTTGGCTAGACAATTTTTTTGATGGTATGAGCTTTGCACCTTGGCTAAAGGAACTTTGTAAGATAGGTTTGATCATTCTAATAGTAGTAGTTGTAGTTTTAGTAGCAGTTCCCTGCATACTTCAGTGTGTGAAAAAAGTAATGAGTAAGACAGTGTCTAGTGTTTTAGTTGTTAATAAGAACGGGGGAGATGTTGGGGAGGAAGAAGCCAAAAAACCCTATAAATATGATTGCCTCTATTCTGAGAATGAGAAACCTGTAAGTGAGATAGAATTGAAAGTAAGTTTTGATGTTTGAGATGTATTAGATACTGGATGTCTGGGAAAACAGTTATGTGACCATCTGAAGGTCACCTGCAGCCAGACCCAGAGGTCAAATGGAATGTTCTGTCTCACCCCTCAATGTATGGTTCATCCCACACCTGTAACCCTCCCCCGAAGTATCAGGTATCTGTAACCCCATTGGCCCAAGTCCTGTTCCAGCCCACCTTGAAGACCCCTGATAAGGGGTCCCGGGGGGCTGGACGGTCTCTTTGCTCTTTGCTCTCTTTTTGCTTGCACCCTTCCCTGAGGACTTTCCTCTCTTGGAATTTCCTCTCCCTACTTCTCCCTTCCCCCACCTTCCTAAGCCTTGCCACGAGCTGCAGCCTGGCAGCTCAGAGCAAGGCCCCCACATCCCTTACAATAAACCTCATCTTCTAAAACCTAACTTCAGAGATCTCTCGTCTACATTCATCTACACCGTCCTGGAGTCCTCAGCAGCAGGAGGAAGCTATTTCTACATTGAGTTATCAATTTCATTTTACCTTCTGGATCTAACCCTTCCTCATTCCTTGAAAAACAGAAAGTCTTATCGAATTGTAGGCATATTCTATCATCATCATTCCTGAGGAGGTCAAGTATGATGGGTTCATTACCTAGTGATGTCTTTCTTTCATGTTTCAAGTTCTTTCCTACCCAATACATCTTTCCACCCATAATACACATTTCAATTGACTTTTATCATAACATAACTTATTGACTTGGTAGTATGCTACAAAAGTAGATTTCATTTTTCCTCCTATCCACAGAGTTTGATTACACTGGTTACATGTGGGAATGGTCGGCATCCATCCAGTCTCCCATTTGTATATTGCATGGATGGATGCTTTCCTCCCTTTGGATATAGGCTGACTGTCCATCCTTAGGTACTGCTTTCAGGTTGTGGCATATCACCCCCTCTTCCAATTCACATAAATTGTATCGAGTGCCGTTGAAAGTACAATACCCATTCTCTTTACCCGGCTGACAATTATACTGGGCTTGGTATGTTATAACTTTTGTGGCAATTTGCCCTTTTAATGCTGTCTGCAGGCATTGCTCACATTCATTAGTGGGATTCTGCCTCAACGGATCCTTGGGATACAACCCACCCGCCTGGCACATGGCTAGGTTCAGGACCATCAGGATTCCCCACTGGTGTACTCCTCTGCCTTTGCCTGCAGGGTAGCAGCCAGCGGTGAGGTAAACCATCTTCTCGGCAGCAGGAGTAGTCTTCAGGGGTTCCAGTGCTGGTCTGAACCGCAAACCTCCTCTTAAAAATGTCCCACCTCGATAGCTTGACGGTGTCAGCTCTGCAGGGTACCTTATTAGTCCTTTGGCACTCGATTGCAAGGACCTCGGCCTTTGCATCCAATTTTCCCCTTATACCTTTTTTTATATCAGGTACCACTCTGGAGAATCTAACTCCAGCAAACCCGCCTGAGTAGCAAGCACTAGAAGGCGGCTAGTCTCCTCCTCCTCTTTCTCCAGACACTTGGTACACAAGCCCTTAGGTCTGTACCCCCCTCTACAGTGAGTCACCCAGATTTGTTTGCAAAGAACACATTCGAAATAAATAAAGGGAAAACATTCACAATCCTGTTCCTGGCAACTTATCTGATCTTCCTCTGTCATTTATGGTGACGCTGTAACCTGATCTTTAAGTCTCCAGGAGAGGAGGACACTTTCCACTCCGGGGTATTGTCTTGAGGCTCGATCTTCTTCACCTGTGATGCGTGAGTGCAACCCTTTTCTGCTGTTCTGATAGCTGTATCTGTGGTGAGAAGGACAAGAAAAGGGCCTTCCTAGTGAGGTGTCAGCGGGACTTCCCTCCAGGTTTTGATTAACACCTCATCTCTGGGTTGTATTTTGTGTATAGCAAACCCTAAGGGGTTGCTCTGAGTTATCAGTCAATTTCTATTTGTCTTGGGATCTCCCCACTGAAAGGCAAAGTAATCCCTACTTTCCTCAGCCAGAGGACAAGTCCAAAAGGCATCCTTCAAATCTATTACACTGTACCAAACATCCTCTGGGGAGATTTGGTTCAGAAAGGTGTATGGGTTTGTAACCACCGGAAATCGGGTCTTGGTTCTTTCATTTACAGCCCAAAGGTCTTGGACCAACCTGTAACTCCCATCTGCCTTCTTTACTGCTAGGATGGGAGTGTTGTGCCTTGACATACATGGTTCCAATGTTCCTTTTTTTACTAGATCATCTATCACTGGTTTCAACCCTTTCCTCCCTTCCATAGAAATAGGATATTGTTTAATTCTAATCGGGTCCTCCAGCCTTTCTATGTCTATTTTTATAGGAACTATGACCAGTCTTCCTGCTTTTTCTAACAAAAACCATACTTTAGGATCAATTTTATTCTCATCTCTTGCAGTCAATTTGTATAAACTTACCACCAATTGTGAATCCTTTACGGCCAAATTTATTCCTAGGGCTATAATCATATCTCTTCCTAATAAATTGTAGTCTGCTTCTTCCACTAATAACAGATTCCCCAGACAGATTTTGTTTTCAGATTCTATCTCTACATCTATGATAACAGGCACTTCGAATGGATCCCCCTTTGCACCTATTACCATCATTTCCTCATTACTTTTAAAGCACCCTAGGGGTAATTTTTGCAATGTAGTTTTTTCTGCTCCCGTATGTACCAAAAAGGTTATTACTTGTTTTTGGGGACCCACCTTTAACTTTATCAAGGGCTCATTCGATGTTCTGGTCCCTAAAATAAAGAGCCCCTGACATCCCTAATCTTGAAAAATCTTTTCATCCCTCACCTCTCGGTTTTTGTTCCCCGAGATTCAGGTGGTTTTAGAGTCTTTTTGCCTTCTGCAAAGCCCTGAGCCAGATGCAACAAAGAGACGGAGTCTTCAGGTTCTGATTTTTCAAGGTTGCATGCTTTGTTTATTTTTTTTATCTTACAATTTTCTCAGTGCCCAACTAAGGTCTGTGCAGCTGCTCGGGCATCTGGCGACTCCTCCCGCACTGGGCTGTCACTATCTTTTATACTAATTGTTACGTGTTCTTTATTTATCATTATTTGCCAATACCTATCACTTATACTAAACAGGTCATCCCTACTTTGACCCAATCTCTTTAAACTACTTTGTGCCACCATCACTGCAGAAAATGGAGTGAGGGAAGAAGAAAGAAGAAGCAGGAGACAACGCCCCAAAATCCTCCATCTTGCTCCCATTCACTTCCATACTAAAAACCCAACCCTACTGTCTTTTCACCCTGTGATAAGCTAAACTACTATCTTTCACACTCTTGTGGCTTGCAATCCTTCCAGCAGTGCAGGAAGCCTTTCCCATGGACTGGGATCAAAGCCAATGTCCCTCTGGGCTCTGTGCCAGGGTCCCAGACCCCCCTGTCCAGGTCTCTGACCCTCCAGGGCAGCCAATGGAATGCCCTGGACTCCAACACTCACCCTCTTTTTACAATCCCTTCTAAGGTGTCCTTTCTTTTTACAATAAAAATGCTCTGGGAGTTCCCTTTAAGTGTCTTTCCTCTTCCTGGGGAGAACAAACTGTCTTCTCTGAGTACTACAGTTCTGCATTGTTCTTACTTGGAATCGGGAACGTTCCTGCTTCTGAATTTCCTTGACAGCTGAAACCAGTATTTTTGCCTGTATTTTCTGGTTCTCCTCATCCCTTCTCATGTAAACCTTCTGGGCTTCCCTCAATAATTCTTGTAATTCTCTCTCCTGCCAGTTATCTATTTTCTAAAGTTTCCTCCTTATGTCCTCCCATGATTTGGCCACAAATTGAGTTTTCAGGAGCACTTACCCAATGGGGGAATTCAGGTCTGTCCCTGAGTGTCTTAGGGTGACTGTGTATCCCCCAATCGTCTATTGGGTGCAAAGGGGAGGGGAAGCACAGTTTGTTTTTCCCCAGGAAAACTCTGCTCCTTGGAGTGACCTTGAAGCGGGGGAGTTGGAACACTGCAAGATGAAAGAAGCTCTGTTGTTTTTTCCCCAGCAGTTAGTTAGTTAGTTTAGTGCTAGCGTAGTTAGATGCTGTAGAATAGCTGAAGCTTTTTTGCTTTTTTTTTTTCCCTCTTTTTTTTTTCCTTCTTTTTTTCCTTTTTTCTTTTTGCCCTCTCCTCGGAACTGTTCCAACCTCTCCGGACTAAGGACCTGGGGGAAGCACCGGGGGCCTCCACAGGGGACCCACCCCACCAAGGCCAGCCCTGCACATCTCCTTTTCTCCCAGCACCAGTGGAGACGGAGCGGCAGGGCACAGTGACTATCTTCAAGAGGAGACTTTCTTTCTTTAAGTTTGTTATCCCTCCATAAGCGGCACGAAGCTCTTGTCATCGGGTATTGTGCTGGGAGTGCTTTGCCTGTTTAATAAACAGGTTTTTTCCACTTCTCTCTGAGGAAGTCTTTTCCCGAACCGGTTGGGGGAGGGGAGGGGGGCCCCCTGGGAGGGTTTCTCCCAAAATCTGCCTGAAACCACCACAAACTTCCTGGTGCCCAAACGTGGGGCTCGAGAGAGTGGAAAAACCCCATACTGATTAGTATTTAGCAGTCAGTAACTATGCTGCTTGAACTCATGTCTCTTGGGGTGGGGGCCTTGGTGTGTTTTGGATCCTTAGGATTCTTTGAGGTCTTAATACCTTTGTGGTCCTTAGGTTTATTTGCATATGCAGAGATAGCCCCAATATTGTCACTAATACGCAGTTTTTACAGTAGAGGGATGTCACCCTGGTTTTTCTGAGTTTTTTAAAGCCTTTTGATTGTTCATAAAATGGAGTCAGACTTTTTAGCTACTGTACAATATTAGGAGCAGTTTTCGCTTTTTATCACACATGTAACATAAACAAATCCTTTGTTTTTCATTCTCTGTCCTCTGTTTGCATATTTCTAACCTGAAAACAATTGTAACTGACAGTTGGCCTGGCCATTCGGCTGGGAGGTGATAACTCCAGAAGCCAATCCACAGCCAGACCCACAAATGTATAAAAAGTAAGAAATAAACAGGCAGAGGGGTCTCGGCCTTGGCTCAGCTTGAGCTCTCTCGGAGGAACAACTCCGCCCTGCGAAATCTCTCGTCTCAGTGTGATTGCTTTGTGTATCCCGATCACTGAGGGACACGGATTAGAGTAGCTATTGGCCTTGGTTTAATGATAATAATTTGTAGGAAGTTTATAAAGGTGCTGAGATCTTTTCCTACTATGTATGGATCATGGTTATGGTTATTCACCCTGTTTGTGGGAGGAGGAGCAGAGGATGAAACGTTGCAGTCTTTCGTTTCCTTCTTCTCCTCTGAATCGGTTAAATCATTGCTGGAGAATGTTGAGTTTCCCCTGAGTGTTAAAGAGACCATCTTTCTGGTATGTCATCTGGTAAGCCTCCCCTATACAGTCTGCAGCTTCTCTAGAATATGGGCTGAGATTTCTAGAGGGGCTGATGAAACTCCTGACCCAGGCAGAGGAAATCCTGAGTGGTGTGGAGAATGGGAGGATATGGGCCAACTCCTCAAGGAATTCTATGACCCTGTAGTCTGGGATTTTCCACAGGAACAAATTCAGAATCCAGTGGAGCTGGGGAAATACCTGAAAGAGAGGTACCATGATGGCTCTAAGGGGGAAAAGGTGGCTGCAGTAAGCTGAGCCCTGGCATATGCTTATCGCACGTTGCTAGAGACTGTAGGGCAGCAGACAGAGGCAGGGGGGAAGGGATACAAATCAACAGCTACCCCCGTCACTCAGGCTGCAGCCAACACCCCAGTTATGAAGCCAGCAGCTAAACTAGAACCTGAGCCTGAGTCGGCAGCTAAACCAGACAGTAAGCCTAAGCCCCTAGCAGTTGCTCCAGGAAAGAAGCACACACTCAATACTGATCGACCAGTGGACGATGATGACCCAAGAGAAGGACCTTCACCAAAATCAGAAGCCAAAGCTTCTAGCACAGGATCAGAAGCCAATATTGATTCATTTTCCCTGAAGGACCTTCAGGGCCTAAGAAAGGATTACTGGTGACAACCTGATGAATCTATAATTAGTTGGTTAGTCCATCTTTGGGATGCTGCAGGTAAGGCTACAATTCTGGACGGCACTGAAGCGAGGCATCTGGGATCCCTGTCACATGATCCAGTCATCGACCAGGAGATGATGAGAGAGGCTAGTCCTTGCAGTCTCTGGATACGGGTCCTAGGAAGTGTGGCAGAAAGATATTTGTGAGCAGATGATCTCTATATGCAGCAAACCCCATGGAAGACCGTAGAACAAGGGATTCAACGCTTGAGAGAAATGGCAGTGGCTGAGATGGTCTTCTCAGATGACATAAACACTAGGAACCCAGACTTGGTATCATGTACATCTGTGATGTGGTGAAAACTTATACGACTCGGGCCATTAGAATACGCTTCTGCTTTAGCAGTAATGAAGCGGGAGGACATGGAGGAGACGGTGCTTGATATGGCAAAGAAGCTCCGAGCACATGCAGATGCTGTGCATGGCCCAACACACGCCAGAATCGCAGCTGTGGAAACACGTCTACAGAAACTAAAGGATAAGATAGATGAGAATCATAAGAAACTCAGGGAGGAGATTAGAGAGGACCTTCTCCAAATCTCAGCAGTACAGATCAGAGGTTCTGGTACCCAACGTAGACGCTCCCCGGGTAGGGAGAGAGGATACACTCCACGTGCTGAGCTGTGGTTCTTCCTGCGGGATTGCGGAGAAAATATGAACAGATGGGATGGAAAATCTACGGCTGCCCTGGCACAATGGGTGCGTGAATTGAAGGAAGTCAAGACTCAAAGAGGGAGTTCCACCAAAAGGGAAGCGGCTCCAGTTGCCCGTAGCCAAACTGCCAGGTATGACGATGATGACATGTCCGACCTCCTTGAAGGAACCTCTAAGACATATGCTCAAGGAAAGAAGGATAACCAGGCTTAGAGGGGCCCTGCCTCTAGCCAGGTAGAGGCTAGGGAAAACCATGTATTTTGGACTGTGTGGATTCGTTGGCCTGTCACATCTGAACCACAAAAATACGAGGCCTTGGTTGATACTGGTGCGCAGTGCACATTAATGCCGTCAAGACATGTAGGGGCAGAATCTGTCTCTCACTGGAGTGACGGCGGGATCACAAGATTTTACTTTGGTGGAAGCAGATGTGAGCCTAACTGGAAAGGAGTGGAAGAAACACCCTATTGTGACTGGGCCAGAGGCCCCATGCATTTTGGGCATAGATTACCTCTGAAGTGGGTATTTCAAATACCCGAAAGGCCTCAGGTGGGCATTCGGGATAGTGGCTGCAGTGACAGAGGGCATCCGGCAATTGAACACCTTGCCTGGACTGTCTGAGAATCCATCTGCAGTAGGACTCCTGAAAGTACAAGAGCAACGGGTACCAATTGCCACTTCTATAGTGCACCGCCGACAGTATAGGACAACTCGAGATGCTGTGATTCCCATCCATAAGATGATTCAAGAGCTGGAGAGCCAAGGGGTGGTTAGTAAAACCCACTCACCCTTCAACAGCCCCATCTGGCCTGTGCGCAAGTCTGAAGGAGAATAGAGATTGACTGTGGACTACCGTGCACTGAATGAGGTGACACCACCACTGAGCGCTGCCATGCCAGACATGTTGGAGCTCCAGTACGAGCTGGAGTCCAAGGCAGCAAAATGGTATGCCACAATTGACATTGCCAATGCATTTTTCTCCATTCCTTTGGCAGCAGAATGCAGGCCTCAGTTTGCCTTCACATGGAGGGGAGTGCAGTACACCTGGAACCGACTGCCCCAGGGGTGGAAGCACAGCCCCACCATCTGCCATGGACTGATCCAGACTGCACTAGAAAAGGGTGAGGCTCCAGAACATCTACAGTATATTGATGACATCATTGTGTGGGGGAACACAGCAGCAGAAGTGTTTGAGAAGGGAAAGGAAATCATCCAGATTCCTGGAAGCCGGTTTCGCTATCAAGAAGAGTAAAGTTAAGGGACCAGCTCGTGAGATCCAGTTCCTGGGAGTAAAGTGGCAAGATGGACGGCGGCAGATTCCTACTGATGTCATCAACAAGATTACAGCAATGTCTCCACCAACCAATAAGAAGGAGACACAAGCTTTCCTCGGTGCTATAGGTTTCTGGAGGATGCATATTCCCGAGTATAGTCAGACTGTGAGCCCTCTTTACCTGGTCACCCGCAAAAAGAACGATTTCCACTGAGGCCCTAAGCAGCAACAAGCTTTTGCCCAGATCAAGCAGGAGATCGCTCATGCAGTGGCCCTTGGCCCAGTGAGGACAGGACCAGATGTGAAGAACGTGCTCTACTCTGCAGCCGGGAGCCATGGCCTGTCCTGGAGCCTTTGGCAGAAGGTGCCTGGTGAGACTTGAGGCCGGCCACTACGATTTTGGAGTCGAAGCTACAGAGGGTCTGAAGTCAATTACACCCCAACTGAGAAGGAAATCTTAGCAGCCTATGAAGGAGTTCAAGCCGCCTCGGAGGTGATTGGTACAGAGGCGCAACTCCTCCTGGCATCCCGACTGCCTGTGCTAGGGTGGATGTTCAAAGGGAAGGTCCCCTCCACCCATCATGCCACTGATGCCACATGGAGCAAGTGGATTGCTCTTATTACGCAGCGCGCCCGTATGGGTAAACTGAATCGTCCTGGGATTTTGGAAATAATTACCAATTGGCCTGAGGGTGAAAATTTTGGTCTCACAGATGAACAAGAGCAAGTGACACGGGCTGAAGAGGCTCCACCATACAACCAATTGCCAGCAGAGGAGACGCATTATGCCCTTTTCACTGATGGTTCCTGTCGTATTGTAGGGATGAACCGGAAGTGGAAAGCAGCTGTGTGGAGCCCCACACGACAGGTTGCTGAGGCCACTGAAGGAGAGGGTGGATCAAGTCAACTTGCAGAACTCAAGGCTGTTCAATTGGCCTTGGATATTGCTGAAAGAGAGAGGTGGTTGAGGCTCTACCTCTATACCGATTCATGGATGGTAGCCAATGCTCTGTGGGGATGGCTGAAGAGGTGGAAAGAGGCTAATTGGCAGCGTGGAGGGAAACCAATTTGGGCTGCTGAGGAGTGGAAAGACATTGCTACCAGGGTAGGGAGACTACCTGTGAAAGTCCACCACGTAGATGCCCACATCCCCAAGAGTAGAGCTAATGAGGAGCATCGAAAGAATGAGCAGGTAGATCGGGCAGCAAAAATAGAGGTGTCAAAGATTGATTTAGATTGGGAACACAATGGAGAGTTGTTTTTAGCTCGATGGGCCCATGATGCCTCAGGCCATCAGGGTAGAGATGCCACCTATAAGTGGGCCCGAGACCGAGGGGTGGATCTAACTGTCACCCTGGTTTTTCTGAGTTTTTTAAAGCCTTTTGATTGTTCATAAAATGGAGTCAGACCTTTTAGCTACTGTACAATATTAGGAGCAGTTTTTACTTTTTCTCACACATGTAACATAAACAAATCCTTTGTTTTTCATTCTCTGTCCTTTATTTGCATATTTCTAACCTGAAAACAATTGTAACTGACAGTTGGTCTGGCCATTCGGCTGGGAGGTGATAACTCCAAAAGCCAATCTTCAGCCAGACTCACAAATGTATAAAAAGTAAGAAATAAACAGGCAGAAGGCTCTCCGCCTTGTTCTCCACCTTGGCTCAGCCTTGAGCTGGCTCGGAGGAACTCTCTGCCCTGCGAAAATCTCTTGACTCCGTGTGATTGCTTTGCGTATCCCAGTCACATCTAACCTTGGACAGTATTTCTCAGGTTATCCACGACTGTGAGACATGTGCTGCCATCACACTGGCCAAGCAGGTGAAGCCCCTATGGTATGGTGGACGGTGGTCTAAATATAAGTATGGAGAAGCCTGGCAGATTGATTATATTACCCTACCCCAGACACGTCACGGTAAGCACTATGTGCTCACAGTGGTGGAAGCCACCACGGGGTGGCTGGAGACCTACCCTGTGCCCCATGCTACTGCCTGAAACACCATCCTGGGCCTAGAGAAGCAAGTCATGTGGAGGCATGGTACCCCTGAGAGAATTGAGTCAGACAACGGGACTCATTTCAAGAACAGCCTTATTAACACCTGGGCTAGGGAACATGGCATTGAGTGGGTGTACCATATTCCCTACCATGCACCCACTGCAGGGAAAGTGGAGAGGCACAATGCATTGTTAAAAACCCAGTTGAAAGCATTGGGGGGGGGATCTTTCAAGAATTGGGAGCAGTGTGGGAGATTAGGGACAGGCGGTCGGAAGATATCGCGTTGTACGGGAAGACAGATCCCCTCCCTCAATTCTTAGTTGGTTAGTGTCCTTGATAAGGTAAGCAACACCTAACTTGTAACGTAAGCAGACGGAAGTGACGTAGCAAACAGAGGTTTTATAACTCCATGTAACCAGTTAATAAACACCATTAGCCGTCCACCACATTGGTGTCTGTGAGCTGGTGGTCCGAGCAGCCTGGGTGTGGCTGCCGTGTCGTTCCTGAACCAGGTCGCTACGCCTCAGCGGAGGTAACAGAGCAGCATTTGGCAAAGGCCACCTGGTTGGTCAACACCCGAGGCTCCACCAACCGAGCAGGCCCCGCCCAGGCTGAGCCTCTGCGTACAATAGATGGAGATAAAGTCCCAGTGGTGCATGCCAGAGGTCTGTTAGGGAAGACAGTGTGGATCAAGTCTGCCTCAAGTACAGACAAACCCATTCGTGGGGTTGTCTTTGCTCAGGGACCAGGTTGCACATGGTGGATAATGCAGAAAGATGGAACAACACGATGTGTACCTCAGGGAGATCTGATTGTTGGGTGAGAATCATTTGTAAACATCACTGTCTACTGAATGCTATTGCCATTGTCTATACATTAAACCACGCAGAATGAAATAGAAGGAAATGTGTAAGTGAGAGGGTATGTGTTAAGTGTTGAAAGTATGAGCAAGTGTTGAAGGTATGAGTAAGTGAGAGAGGAATCCTGCTGCCCTGCAGCCTGGGGCCTGGATTCAGTGTCTCAGTGTGGAACATGACAGGAGCATGACAGGTATTGATTGTATTTTTTTTTGTGGGGAGAACAGATGGAAGTTTTATGTGGATAAATACACGATGTGGAATATACGTTGGTTCTGTCCGTAAGTCAATGATATGGGGATAAGGGGTGGAAAATGTCCTAGGGTGACTGTGTATCCCCCAATCGTCTATTGGGTGCAAAGGGGAGGGGAAGCACAGTTTGTTTTTCCCCAGGAAAACTCTGCTCCTTGGAGTGACCTTGAAGCGGGGGAGTTGGAACACTGCAAGATGAAAGAAGCTCTGTTGTTTTTTCCCCAGCAGTTAGTTAGTTTAGTGCTAGCATAGTTAGATGCTGTAGAATAGCTGAAGCTTTTTTGCTTTTTTTTTCCCTCTTTTTTTTTTCCTTCTTTTTTTCCTTTTTTCTTTTTTGCCCTGTCCTCGGAACTGTTCCAACCTCTCCGGACTAAGGACCTGGGGGAAGCACCGGGGGCCTCCACAGGGGACCCACCCCACCAAGGCCAGCCCTGCACATCTCCTTTTCTCCCAGCACCAGTGGAGATGGAGCGGCAGGGCACAGTGACTATCTTCAAGAGGAGACTTTCTTTCTTTAAGTTTGTTATCCCTCCGTAAGCGGCACGAAGCTCTTGTCATCAGGTATTGTGCTGGGAGTGCTTTGCCTGTTTAATAAACAGGTTTTTTCCACTTCTCTCTGAGGAAGTCTTTTCCCAAACTGGTTGGGGGAGGGGAGGGGGGCCCCATGGGAGGGTTTCTCCCAAAATCTGCCTGAAACCACCCCACTGAGTATATCTGCAAGCTTTTTCGTAGTCTATCTAACCAATCTGTTGGTGTTTCATCTTTCTTTTGGCATTCCCCAAACACCCTGCTGATGTTTTGCCCCCTTGGCACCACTTCCCATATGCCCTGGATTATAATGTGTCTTACATCTATCATATTTCGCCTGCCTTCCTCTGATTGAGCATTCCACCCTAGATTTTGGCTAGGCCATTTCTGTTCACCTGATGCCCCCTGGGGGTTTTGATGTTCCCAGTCCCGAATGCCAGCTTGCCTTATCATTTCCCTTTCCTCATTATTAAACAATGACCTCAATATAGAGGTTAAATCCTCAAGGGTAAAAATACTATTGCCTAAAAATTCATCCAATCTATCTGCAACCCCAAAAGGATCATCCATCAGTCGGCCCATTTCTTTCTTAAAGGCTCTCACATCCCTGGTGTTAATTGGCATGTTCACATAGCCAATAATCTTGGTGCAGTCAGAACTTTTCTTAGGGGGAGGAGATTATACCTCTCCTCTTCATTCTCACTATTTTCATCATTTACTTTCCTAGTCTTATGCAGAGTTCTGCTGGCTGGGGGAGAGCTTACTGTAACTTGCTTTCTGGTTTCCGTTGGCTGTGGGGCCAGTTGGGGCTGGGGAATCGGCGGCAAGAGTGGGGAGATGAGTGTCCGTGCCAGGGAAGGTGGAATTTCTGGTGGCTGGGAGGTAAACAATGACAGGGGTTGCGCACAGACTTGTGGGAGCTGTAGTCCCAGATTTTGCAAGGGTGGGTGTTGTGTTCCTCTGAGGAATGGTTTTTCCCCTCAGAGTCCCCCTGAAACCTGTGCTATGTAGTTCAACCCTTTTTCCCTATCATACCTACTCCTGACCCTATTGGCTCAGGGCCAATATCTTTCCTTGGCCCAAAACTAGATATACCCCTGTTTCTTCCTGGTTCGCTCTCTCTCTCCTCGGCCTCCTGGAACATTACATCTAGAATAAAGCTTGGACGGAAGCTGGGGGTGAGAGCCACTCTTTTGAAATCTCTATTCTGTCTCTCTGAAATATATTTCCCTAAAACCCCTGAATAACTGAGCTAGCGAGAGCCGGGGGGTGGCTAGAGGGAAGTATATTTTCAGGTGGGATCTCTGGGGATTGAGGTAACAGGGGCGGGGGTTGCGGAGAAGTCGGACAATCCTCCCAGTGTTCTAACATCCATCCCAATGGACTATCTCGTAGAATTTCGAGAGCCGCTCTCTTCTTCTAACACGTTTTTCCTGTGTCTTTTTCTGGGGTTTGCTCTTTTTCTGTCCCATCCTTTTCTTAGATTTAGAAATTCACTTACCTTTTAGAGATCCTGCGTTGTGTTTTTCTCAGCTGCCTGAACAAAGTTCTCTACCTGAATCTTTTAACTAAGTGGGGTCTAAATTACCAGACTACTTACCCCTTCAGTGAACTGGACTGCGGGTTTTCGGCCGGTAATGAGCTCGCTCTCTCTCTCTCTCTCTCTCTCTCTCCTCCTCGTTCCAGACTTTACTAAATTCCCATTTCCTGGAACTCAGTTTATCACCCTTATGGGCCTGTTGGGTCACTCTTGTGATTAAAAGCCAATCATGATTATTTGAACATTCCAGTCAGTCGTGTCCCTTCTGTGTCCCAGAAATTTCAGCTGGATCACATTTCTTAGTTGGCTCAGGAAAATAATACCATTCTGTATTAAAAACAATCATAGGAAAGCTACATTTATGTCCATGAAGAATTTTGTTGCCTGGAATAAAAAACTCTTTGAACTCAGAACTTTCCCTTCCCTTCCTACAGACACAAACGTGGGGCTGTGGCAATCAGAAAGAATTCATGTATTAAACCACTTAAGCACAGCATAAGGGCCTGCTCTGACTTGGAAAGTGGTTATGTTAATTAGCTTAAATTTGCAAGAATTTGACTCAATAGGAACAACTTGACATTTAGTTTGAAAGGTCTAAATGTTTTTGTAGAGTTGAGAGGAATGAGATTTGTCTTTACAAACAAGCCCTGAGTCTGCTGGTAGATAAAACTAGCACTGAGAGATAAGAGAAACAATGGGAAGGATTCTACTGATTGATGAATAGAAAAGAAGATACTTGCCTTTACAAACAAACCATAAGTTTGTTTGTAAATGAAATTGAATATTGAAAGATGAAAGCAACTATGGGGGAAACCCATAAATCCCATAAAAATTAAAAATTAGCAGGGGATTATACATTAAAAGGGGAATCTTAGGCATTTCGGGAAGTCTGTACCTCTCAAGTACCTCAGCCAATGGGGAAAGAGAGAGGGAAATGCGGCCGGGAAATTAGGATAAAAAGGAGGCTGCGTCCTCCGAAAAACTGAGAGACCCCAGGGGAAATGCCCCATGGCCTCTCCCTTTATTCGAATAAAGAAAAAGGACTCCTCTGTCTCCTTTTTGGACATAAACCTCTGGTGTTTGTGGATTAATTTTCCTAACGGGGGGAGAGCTGACCCGAGGCCTGGCCGGGCTCAATCGGCTCCCAGCAGGGGAGGAGAGGTTGCAGCTTAACATCAACTACTTTTTAAAACTTCCCCAGAGCCCCGGAGCAGGGAGAGACCACTGCCGGGCCCCTGATAACAACTATGGGCCTGGTTGGGCCGAAGCCGCCCCAGTTGTCACCAAGGGGTGGGCAGAGCTCTTCCCCCCTCCCCTCCTCTGGTGATTCCCAGGTGGAGAAGAAAGGAGTGGAAGGGAAAAGCCCAGAGGATCTGAGATGCTTCGGGGGAGAGACTGCTGCCCCTGCCTGGCAAAAAAATCACATGGCCAATGCAGGCCTGGGCAGATTTAACCCTTTCCTGTCAACATGAAGCTTCCAAGACTGTTTTTGTCTTGTGGCAAATGTCTCCATAAGACTCTAGAGAGACTCCTCTCCCAAAGTGATGAAAGATTATGTTTAAATGGTAAAATTGACTGAAAATCACAGGTTGTATCTCTCTATGTTGTTTGTAAGAAAGTTAACGGTTTGTAAGGGAAGGGAAGAGTGTTTTGAAGTTTCATTTTGGTTTTGTTTTGTTTTTCCAACTTTTCCATTCTTTTAGTATGTGTTAATAAACTATTTGTTTATTTTTAAGCTTAAGCCTGCTTTCCTTCTCCTGATCTTCTCCCACAAAAAGAGAATAAACACTAAGACCACTACACTAAATTTGGCAAACAGAGTTTGGCAAATGTGAAACCACTACAATGGGTTAACACAGTTTGGTTTTTAGTTAAAGAGGACTATAGAATATTGCCCTGTCAGGACCTTGGAATTGTTTTGGAAAGGACAGGGACCTATCAGAAGCTAATTTTACATACTGACCTATGCTTTGACCATTGAGAATGTTGAATGCTACTTTGGGAAGTACCCATATGAATCCTGATTTTGTTTAAGCTAGCCCTTTTCCTTTCAGCCGGAGAGAAAGGTAACATCGTACGGCAGCCAGGGGTTGGGCGGGCCGGGCTGCCCTGGTTGGGCAGCCGGGGTCAAAGCTTACCTGGACCCAGAGGAGCGGCCCTGGCTGGGCTGTGCCTCTGGGCCCCATCAGCGAGGGGGGGCGCCGGGCAGGCCTGCCGGCTGGGCCCCTAATACCACCTAGGGGCCTGGCCCAGCCAGGCCCTGCCCTGATTTAAACTGAGGGGTGGGCAAAAAAGGCATTTATGATCCTGCCTGGGTTTTGATTCTGGACTGCCTGGGTGCTCTGATCTTTGATCTCTCGGTGTGAGTTCTCCCCCCCTCACTAGCACTGCCTTAAAAATCTAATACCATGAGCTGCAGTCAGAGAGAAAGTCTGTAAGCAGATTTAACCCTTTCCTGGCAAAATGAAGCTTCCAAGGCCTAACCCTTCCCTGAGAGAGAGAAGAAAGAGACAGAGTGGACCTAGAAAAGGCACAGCATGAAGTCAGTGGAGCAAGAGTGAAAGAACTGATAAAGATTATTGGAAGAAGGGACTGAGGAAGTGGACATTTTTAACTGGACTTCTCTGGTGTAAACTATGGAGAAATGGACTGTATCTTGTAATATCTTAATGTTTGGGGGAATGCTTGTTCTAGTCAAAAGTTGGGGATTGATATAATTGAGATTTAAGTGAGAATCTTGAACAGGGCAAGCCTCTCGCTCCTGGGGTAAAAGGAGGTCTAAGCCTTTGAGACAAAGATGATTTTAGAGAGAAAGTGATTTGACGCCCCCGGCTCCTGGGGTAAAAGGAGGTCTCTGTTCCTTTTGAGATTGGGACAATTTTGGAGATAGAAGAAGAGAATCCTTGTTTTATACTAGAAGAAGCATTCTTAAAACGGTACCCCAAATACACTGAGAGGCTCATGAGTAGCCAGGGGAAAGGCTGCTAATAGGTGGGACAGCACAATCTGCAAAAACTCCAGGCGGTTGCAGATTTGTGACATTGGGAGCCACAAGACTGTTTTTGTCTTGTGGCGAATGTCTCCATAGGACTCTAGACTCTTCTCCCAAAGTGATGAAAGATTATGTTTAAATGATGAAACTGACTGAAAATCACAGGTTGTGTCTCTCTATGTTGTTTTGTAAGAAAGTTAGCAGTTTGTAGGAGGAGGGAGGAGTGTTTGAAGTTTCATTTTTTTTTCCCATCTTTTTTTCTTTTCCATTCTTTTAGTATGTTAATAAACTATTTGTTTATCTTTAAGCTTAAGCCTGCTTTGCTTCTCCTGATCCTATTCCACAGGGGCAAAAAGAGAGTAAGACCACTACACTAAATTTGGTAAACAATTTGACAAACATGAAACCACTACAGTCACTTATAATTTTAGGGGAAAAAGCTTTCAACTAAGTTTTCAGCCTAAGCTATTTTTAATCATAACATTTTCTGTGAATAAGTAGAAATAAGAAAATGAATTGTGCTGTGAAAAGCCACTAAAACAGTTTCCCCCCCAGGAGATTATAAATATCTATATATATAGGCAGAATGTTCAATTAATATGAGAAATGCCCTGCTAAGTTTCATGAATATGTACTGGGAAAGAGCAGCAATGCAGCAAAACTGGTGAGCTATATAAAAGGAGTAAGAACTTTCTTAGCAAGATACATGATTGCAGAAATTAGACATTTGTTAAAAAGATGTGATGCAGAAATGCAGCAGATATGGCACTTCATCAGGAAAATGGGCAGGCAGCATTAAACATAAGTGACAGTGTGGGGTTTAGTTTAGAATGCAAAATGAATTTATTAATAATAGATGGAGATTATATGTATAGTTTTAGATAGATGAATGGAACCATTTTTATTTTCTAACTCTTTCAAATTAATTTAAGACAGCTGCACAGTTACACCCCTTCCCCAAAGAGTTAAGAAAATGTTAAATGGGTAGCTCTCGTGATGGAAAGTTATTATCCCAAGATGAGCCGTGGAGGAATTATGGGGAAGAGGGAGATAATATTGGAATATATGACTTTGATTTTTATTTAAACATTATAACTTGAAATAGTTGCTAAAATCCCCAAGCTCTTCCAGGCAGAAGACCTGGCCTTGTCTGCAGGGACTAGGAAATAAGGGGCAAGTTCTTAACAGGTTTCTCACCTGTCTCACCTTTTCCCAGCACTGGCTCACAGCAGTAACACCTGCAGAGAGGCTTTGTAGCCAAAAATTGCTGCCTCTGCTACTGCACTGAACAGAATAATAAACCTGCAACAGCTCAAAGTGCAGGAGAGGTTTTCCTTGGGAGAAAAGCTGAGTCCTAGATTCAACTGGGAAACTGTTGGGGGTTAAGTTTTCCTGTGGAATTTCCACCCCCCCCCCCCCCCATAAGTTGCTAGGAGACTAAATACTGATAGTTAAAGGGTGCTTAACCCCTACAAAAGGTGTGGATCACTTAGTTTAGTGGGGAGGAAAAGGCTCCTGGGAGCTGAGGGTGGGGGTTCCTTTTTCGGCTCTCGGTTTTCCGGGGAGGACTGTCGGGCGACTAGTAGCTGCGTGGATTCCACTGTTAACAGAGGGGTTCGGTCCTGAGAATTCTATCACCTGTTGGAGCGCCCAGGAATTCGGAGGTTTTTTTCGCCTGCCCTGCTGGATTTTGGGTCAGCCCGGGTCCAGCTGCCGCGGCTTCTTCAGCACTGCTCACTTTTGCCTGCCGGGACACCCCCCTGCCTGCCGGGACAACCCACCGTTTCCAGTCATCAGCACCGGAGTTTCCACCGTTTCGGTTTGGTGCTCTTGGGATCCCAAGAGATCAGACTGCCCGGGACTTGTGAGACAAAGCCCCTCGGGGTTCTTGGTTCTGTTTTATTATTATTATAATTGCTGTTGTCGTTTGTCTGTCCTGTTATATTTACTAGTAAAGGACTGTTATTTCTTTCCCCATAGCTCTGACAGAAAAGTTTTTTTTAATCTTCCAAATTATAATAACATGGAGGGAAGGGGTTGGAATTCCCCATTCCTAGAGAGGTCTGCTTCTCCCTAGCAGATACCTGTCTCTTCAAACTGAGACAGAAACGAACAGAAGCTTGAGGAACAAAACTGGTGAAACTCAGTGACCTTGGGAATTGCTGGTGGACATGCAGGAGACTCCAAGGGCAATGCTTGGTCATGGTCATGTCTATGTCAAAAGTCTTGGCTCCTTGTTTTAGGATGAGATATTTTGATATGTGCATTTCTAATCATACAGGCAAAACAAGCCCATCTAAGGGAAGAGTTAAAAATGCAGGTTTTTCTCACTCAGAAGAGGCTGAAAAAGAGAAGACAGACTGTTGGGGAGGAGGAAGCCAAGAAACCCTATAAATATGATTGCCTCTATTCTGAGAATGAGAAACCTGTAGGTGAGATAGAATTGAAAGTAAGTTTTGATGTTTGAGATGTATTAGATACTGGATGTCTGGGAAAACAGTTATGTGACCAGCTGAAAGTTACCTGCAGCCAGACCCAGGTCAAATGGAATGTTCTGTCTCACCCCTCAATGTATGGTTCATCCCACACCTGTAACCCTCCCCCGAAGTATCAGGTATCTGTAACCCCATTGGCCCAAGGCTTGTTCCAGCCCACCTTGAAGACCCCTGATAAGGGGTCCCAGGGGGGCTGGACAGTCTCTTTGCTTGCACCCTTTCCTGAGGACTTTCCTCTCTTGGAATTTCCTCTCCCTACTTCTCCCTTCCCCCACTTTCCTAGGCCTTGCCACGAGCTGCAGCCTGGCAGCTCAGAGCAAGGCCCCTACATCCCTTACAATAAACCTCATCTTCTAAAACCTAACTTCAGAGATCTCTCGTCTACATTTATCTACACCATCCTGGAGTCTTCAGCAGCAGGAAGAAGCATTTCTACAACAGACTCCTCATGGAGACCTGAAGAAGAAAGTAGCTGCTGGAAGGCTTGAAGGACATAGGTCCTGAGGAAATGCTCAGTGGGTTGGATATATCAGAAATCAGAGAATATTTAAAGAACTGCTGTTGCAATAGCTGTTGAAAATCCCTAAAACAAGGGATCTATCCCTGGATTTTTATGGCAGGGCTGTGGTTGGTGTTTGGTGGCTGCAGAACATCCCGTCCTTCCCTCCCAGGGGACAGGAGGTTCGAGAGATGTTGGGATGCACGACGGAAGGAAAGAGCACTGGGAGCAGGAAGGGGAGCAAGAGCTGCAGATGGCTGATAATTCTGACAGGCCTTCCTATAAACAAGGTTTCTGGATGGCAGGTCTTTAATTTGGAGCTGAGCTGGTGCAATTTGTGACTACAAGAAAGTGAGAGAGAAATGAAAGCTGGCTCTGAAGCACAGCTACAGAGCTTCCCAGCTCTTAGCAATTACTTTATGCCTTCCTCATCTTGATCAGAGCACATCTTGTCACCATCTAACATGGTTTCAGGTTGTCCAAAAGGAAAACATTGTGTTGTTTGGTTGCCAGGCTCTTTCAAAATAAAGCTACCGTTGCATGTAAGAGAGAGCAGAGCTGTTTGGAATGGAAAGAACAGGGGAAGAGCCCTGAGAAATTAATTACGGGAGGAAAACTGGTTGCTGATGCAAAGCTCCTGGTTAAGAGCAAAGGGCATGCTGCTGGGATGCGGAGGAAAACACAACAGGACACATCACCATCATCTCCTCGATCTCTAAACAGCAAATCAAGTTAATTTGGAGAGACAGGCTGAAGGGAAGAGACCTTTTTATTCTGCATCCTTCTTTTGGTTCAGTGTTTAACTCGTGCCAGTGTGTGACTACAGAAAGGATGAAAAATGTCCAGCTCTGCATTCAGACCTGAGGTTTCATCATTCATAGATGTATCAAGGGCAGGATAGGAAGCTTCACACACTAAATTCTCTGAAGTGCCCATGGTGGAGGCTGCAGCAGATGTTTTCATGACAGGTGTTTGTGGCCCACATAAATTTTCTTTTTCTCGCCTTCAGATTCTTGTATCTCTATTTCTGTTCACAGTATTAAGGCAACACAAAACTTGGCTTCAGTCACACACTGGGAATATCTCTGTAGTCACAGCCAGTCCTTCAAGCAAATATTGAGTCTAACTAAACATGGAGAATGAAGAGGCTACTGGAATATAAAGCAGGAGCATAATCTCTGAGGTTTTAACCAAGGCATTAGAAAGACCTAATAATAGCAGGGCTTTTCAGAGATGCTAAGATAAAGAAAAAGCCATCTTGAGAATGCCTTGAAGAAAAGCTTTTGCTGTCACCAGTCACTTGGCAACATGAAAGACGAGCTTGGACCGAAAATCACAGGGGAAAATGAAGATGGCATGATAATAATTGTCACAATTTCATGAATGACATTCCCCGTGCCAGCACATCCTGGGTCACCCCAGCAAATATCTCTACAAGGCAAAATGACTCTATGAATACTGAAGCCCATGCTCAAACATTTCTGTAAGGCACACTTTGCTGTGGGATGGTGGAGAAGGAGATAATGATGGAACACAAAAGAATAGTGTTTTTTCTCAGTGGAATAGTTCTCCACACCATTGCCCAGAGTGCACCCAGACTCTCCTGGACACTTGAACATGAGCTTGTCCCTCCTTTCCTACCACACTGAGGGTCCCGCAATGGCAAAACAAGTCAATTTCCAACATTGCTGGATATTTTCTTCACACCGTAAATGTCACACAGAATATACAGCCCAAGTTTCACAGAATCACTGAATATTCAGAGTTGGTTCCCTGAATGCATTAGGAAAATCAAGAGGCACTTCTGCTTCAAAGCCAACTTTCCAGCCAGCAAATAATGAATTACAAGGGAATCTGGTATCAATACCTTGGCAGTTTTATTACTGTTGTCAAGTTTTCCATTATTACTGGTTTTTTTCCAAAGTAATATTGTTTACCTAATGTAGTGAGAAGCAGATGATTTATTGCTTAAAAGTTATGTGATTCTTGCAGAAGAAGTATATTGAACATTTATTGTGTTTTTATCAAATAAATATTTTCCATTTATTTACTAGAGAAAGAGGAAAGGAAACTACCAATCATATTGTATGTAAATGAGTATGGATATATGTCGCGGTGTCCACTGTGTGCATGGAAGCGCAGGCTCACGGGCTAGCTCAGTCCCACACCACGGCACATGCGCTTTTAGGTCGGAATCGCTAGTTCGACTTGCTCTCTCCTCCCTGTGGGATCTTGGTTCCCCACACCCTGCGACGGACTTGATGGTAGTCACGACCACGGTGACAGATAGAAAGGCGACTCTCTGAGCAGGGTTAACAGGGTTTTATTGAGGGGGAGACCAAATGGGAGCTCTGCACCTGACCACTGCTGCTCAGGAGAGACCCCAAACAATGGTTGTGCAGTAACTTTTAAACGGGGGAGGATCGAGAGGTGGTAACAACAGATTAACCGACCAGGTTAACTCAGGGTGGAACTAGGGGTGTAAACATTCAACAGGGTAACCACTCCGCGATGGGAGAAAGGGGATTTCCCGGGCACCAGCCTATCACTTGACACCCTCCCTGGAACTTTCCAGAATCCGGGGAAGAGTCCCGAAGTGACAGACAGGGCGCCCAAGGAGAGAGAGAGGGGATTGACAGCAATATATAACAAACATAAGGGGTAAGAACCATTGGGAAGAATGGGGGTACAGGGAACGAACCATTTTTCAAAACTTCTTATAAAAAACTGTAAATTAATTATATAAAGCACGTAAAACCTAATAGAATAACTTTTGCACCACCACAGATATATGGACAGGAAATTAAACATATTGTAGTAATAAATATTCCAATTTTTTTATTTTCTTCAAAGAAAAGGAGCTGTAGTTAGAAGCACTCAAATTTTTAAATTCCTATGATTTTAGGGCCAAAAAGGACAGTTATGAAAATTTAGTCTGATCTCCATTGACGTAAATGCTGGAGAAACCCCAGCTAGCTCAGACTCCTCCGGCACACGTCGTGTGGGGCTGCCCCCGCCCCGATTCCGGCCCGGGTGGCGGTTAGAGCAAAGCTGCTGAGTCCTGCAGGAGCTAGGCTGCTCTCAAACAGCAGTAGATTGTGCTGTGCTGTGCTGTGGGCTGAGGCAAAGAACAATGAGAGAGTCCCTCGGGTGCATCTCAGAGGTTTATTCCCCCAAAGTATACCACCCGGAAAAAGCCGGAGGAGGAACGGGGGGGGGGGGGGGGGTGTGTACATTTTTCCAACCGATCAGGGACACAACAGAGAGGGGAGAGAGGAGGGACCCACAGTCTGACAGCCAATCAGGAAGGCAAGGGGAGTGGAAAGGGTCATGTGGACCAACGGGGGTACCGTGGAAAAGGGTGTGAAAAGTGCATATTATATGGCTCTACGCAAGATATTTACTATATGCATTATGTTGTATTGATTAGTAATGCTGTATTAATATTTTGATAGTATGGTAAATGTAGTTTTGTAGTTAAAATGTAGTTTTTGTAGTTAAAATAGAAATTATGTATTTTTTTTAGAGAGGAAGGGAGATACTCGCAAAGAGATAGCAGCCACAGGAAAATGCAAATCTTTCAGAGAAAAAGAATTTATTACTTCTTTATCAGAAGAGACCAACTTCTCCTGCCTTGCTCAGCCCTGAAGACGCCATAGGAAAAAAGTGACACTGACCAGAGAGAATTCTTTGTTTGAATGGAATTTATGCATCATGTATGAAATGTATGAATATTCAACAGGCAATTGCTTTAAAGAGATAATCCTCTGTTAACAGGTGTAGTGGTGTGGGATTTGTTTTTGGTTTTATTGTATGTGCTGTTAATTTATGGTTCGTTCTATGTACCCCAGTTTGTTCCCCCCAATGGTCTTTCCCCATTTTTCTCCCCTCCAACCGTTATATGTCAATCCCCCACTCCCCCCTCCTCTGGGGTCTGCCTGTCATCTCAGGGCCTTCCCCTGGAGCTAGAAAGTTCTTTCAAGGGCATCGAGTGATAGGTCAGATCCAGAGGGGGTCCCTCCTTATAATTTATGTTTGGTTTATGAAAATATCATTCATCCATGTGACCTCTCCCTGGTGATCCCTGATTTGCTCACCCCCTGCCTCTTCCCCTTGTTCCACCCCCAAATAAAAGGTGCTGGCAAGCAGCCTGGGGGGCTCTGCCTGGGCAGTTACCTGGAGGTCAGGAAGTCCCACGCTGGAGCTCCAATAAAATCTTGTGACTCACTCAGCAGAGTCCACCTTTCTATCTCCGCCATTGTTGCCTTGCACCACCTGTGCTTGCCGCCGAGGTCACGTGGGAGCCAAGACCCCACAGGATCGGATGAGCTGTCCGTACCTTTCCATGCCACGGTGCCTGAGCTAGCCTAGGCGTGCGTGGAGACCAAGCAAAAGGCACCACAACAAACAGGGTCCTTTTTCGGAGCTTATTTGCCCAGAAAGGCACCCACATGTCTCTTACTTTGTTTTTTATTGTCTCGCATTGTCCTAACCCTAATTGTTCAATTTTTTATTACTCTAATTCTATTTTTATAACCATTTTATTACTATTAAACTTTTAAAATTTTAAAACAAGTGATTAGCGTTTTTCACAAGGGGAAAACCCAAGCGGGGCTTAGGATGGACAGAGAACAACGTGGAAATAGGGGAAGGGGCTTAGGGGGATTTACATCAGGTGAACAAAGCAACAGGTGTGTCTGGGGAGTGATGGACTGCCGGGAGAGGGAGAGGAAAACCTGGGGTAAGACCAAACCATCAGGGGGTTAACAGGAGCAAACCATTGGGATAATAACTTAACAATAACTTAACAATAACTTAACAATAACTTATCACAACTTATCAAAACCCACCACCACACTCCATAACACCTACAAAATAAAGGCCATTGATCCATGTGTAATAAATTTGGCATCACACAGATGATTTCTGTTGAGCTGGAACTTATTTTGGGAGATATTGTCCAGTTTTACCCTAAGAAATTCTCATGCTGGCCCCATGACTGTCAGTACTGTAAGCTCCATGTCATGGTGTCTTGGTTTGAAAAGACAGGTATCTGCTAAGGAGAGGCGGGGCCTCTCTAAGAATGGGGAATTCCAATCCCTTCCCTCCATGTTATTATAATTTGGAAGATTAAAAAAAACTTTTCAGTCAGAGCTATGGGGAAAGGAATAATAGTCCTTTACTAGTAAATATAACAGGACAGACAAATGACAACAGCAATAATAATAATAATAATAATAATAATAATAATAATAATAAACAGAACCAAGAACCCCGAGGGGCTTTGTCTCACAAGTCCCGGGCAGTCTGATCTCTTGGGACCCTGTAATATATGTCCTAAAGTTAATTCATTGCGTCCGGTTGTGTCCCCGCTCCGGGTGGGAGCTGACCCCCAGCTAGCTCGGGTCAACACAGACACAAAGTTTCCAGTTCGTTTCGGCTTCTCGGCTTAGCAGCTGGACCCAAAGGTGACAGTCAACAGCAGCAGAAGAGAAAAGGCTGGCTCTCAGCTTAGCAGGTTAAAGGATGTTTATTAGCAGAGATCTCCAAGCTCCGAGGCGAGCGGCTGAGAGCTTCCAGGCTGAGAACCCAGCGGCTGAGAGATTCCAGGCTGAGAACCCAGCGGCTGAGAGCTTCCAGGCTGAGAACCCAGCGGCTGAGAGAGCTTCCTCCTCCCTCCTACCCCCTATAAGCGGGGGAGGGTCCCAGGGAGGATACAAAAAGACAACATATCAGGGGTTTCAGGGGGTAACAAGGTGTGCCCACCCCCAAGCTTCAGACCACTAAAATCCAGAGCCAAAGGAATTTCCCCCAGGCTACCTATCACCTGAAGCCCTCTGCCGGAGATTTCACAATCCGGGAGGGACCCCGGGAGTGATAGGCAAGCTGCCCCAGAGAGGGGGGTTGGGGCAGAGGGGATGTTACATGTCATGTGAGGTATGGGATGATTGACACAAAACACCTTATTATACAGACAACACAAAAGGGATACAGAATTGGGGATACAGTGAAACGAACCATAACATAAACTTCTTACAAAAATCTAATAAAACAGTTCTGCACCACCACAATTCATGTTGAACAATAAATAATGTAATTGAATATATCTTGTAACAAGATTTTAGTTGAAATGGAGTTTAAAATCTATAAACCAAAAAGTGTATACAGGGTTAACTGGGACGACAGCTGCACAGGGGAGACACGAGTAAATCGCTGCCGGGAACCTTGCAAAGGCAACACAAAAGGATGGAAACGGGAGATGGGTGCTCTGATGATCCCCTGATTGTATCAGATCACTGTCTTATCTGTTCCGGCCCGATGTTACCATCTCCAAAAACTTCTCCGGACACGGCCATCAGGACATTGTTCTGCCTTCGAGAAACTATTCATCGGACCCCGGACACAGACATGAATATCTAATGAAGCTACCTCAAGGCACGAGTCTCACAGTCTCAGCTGGTCCTGGTTTGGGACAAATTTGGGGGAAAACCTCTGTGTAGGATCTCTCTAAGGAAGCAAACTCAAGTGGCTCTTCTCTCTAACTGGTCTGGTAAAAAAAAACTTCTTTGGAGAAAAGTGGAAAAAACTATTTTACTAAACAAATGAAGTGCATACAAGTATAAAGAATGAATAATATGAAACAATAAAACCTCTCCTTCTGAAGTGAGATGGCAAATTGAGAAAGTCCTTGCCGTGGGTGTAGCTCGGCTCTCTCTCTCAGTCTCTCCTCAGTCCCAGTCTCTCCAGCGCTGCTGGAAAATGCTGAGGTCCAGGCCCTGGTGGGCCGCAGGTGCAGTCCCCAGTGCTCCCCTGGGTTTTTTTAGTCTAGAGCAGGTTTAAACAGTTTCAAGGAAAAGGAAAAAAAACAGTCCAGGGATATTCTCTGCCCTAGCTAGCTGAAACTAACTAAAAGCAAAAAAAAAATCTCTGTCCTGCAGTCTCTCCAAGCCTCCGCCAAACACCCCGTCCGCAGAAGAATGTGGAGGAGTCAGGTAGTTTTCTCAAAACAAAATCCGCGCTTCTCCTTGCTCTTAGAACCAGTCTTAAAGGCACAGGACTCAATATACAGCACAAACAGAACAGACGATTGGGGATACAAGCATCATAAAGTTACCCTAGGACATTCTACCCTTTATCCCTATATCGTTAATTTACTAAAACTAATATATACTCTAGCTCTACACACACATACATCTATATAAAAACAATATGCAATATACAGCTACATACAGTGGCAGTACTATTTAGCACACAGCGATAATTACACACGGTTCTCACTTAACAATCAGATCTCTCTGCGGTACACATTGTGTGGTTTCATCTTTCTGCATTACCCACTATGTGCAGCTTGGTCTTTGAGCAAAGACAATCCCACGGATGGGATCTTCTGTACTTGAAGCAGAATTGATTTAAACTGTTTCTTAACAAACTTCTTACATGTACTACTGGGACTTTCTCTCTATCTACTGTATATAGGGGCTTAGATTGGGCAGGGCTTGCTCTGCTTGTGGAACTTCGGGTGTTAACTAACTAGGTGGCTTTTGCTAGATGCTGCTCTTAGTTTTTGAATGATCTCTTATTCAGTGCTTTCAGGGTGGTTTTTAGCAGTCTATTGTATTTTTCTATTTTTCTTGAAGCTGGTGCATGATAGGGGATATGGTACACTCACTCAATGCTATGTTCCCTAGCCCAGTTGTTGATGAGGCTGTTCTTGACATGAGTTCTATTGTTTGACTCAATCTTCTCAGGGGTACTATGCTTCTAAAGAACTTGTTTTTCAAGGCTTAGAATGGTGTTATGGGCTGTAGTATGAGGCACAGGGTAGGTCTCTAGCTATCTTGTGGTGGCCTCTACCATTGTGAGTACATAGCTCTTGCCTTGGCAGGTTTGGGGAAGGGTGATGTAGTTAATCTGCTAGGCTTCTCTATACTTATACTTGGAGTATCGCCTGCCATACCATAGCAGCTTCACCCGCTTGGCTTGCTTGATGGCAGCACACGTCTCACAGTCATGGATAACTTGAGAAATACTGTCTATGGTTAGATTCACTCCTCGGTCTTGTGTCTACTTATAGGTGGCATCTCTGCCCTGATGGCCTGAGGCATCATGGGCCTATCGAGCTAGAAACAACTTTTTTTTGTGTTGCTAATCTAAGTCTATTTTTGACACTTCTATTTTTGCAGCTTGATCTACCTGCTCGTTGTTTGGGTGCTCTTCATTAGCCCGACTCTTGGGGACATGGGCATCTACATGACGGACTTTGACAGGTAGTTTCTTTACTCGAGTGGCAATGTCCTTTCACTCATCTGCAGCCTAGATTGGTTTTCCTTTACGCTGCTAGTTGGCCTTTTTTTATTTTTTTAGCTATCCCCACAGAGCATTGGCTACCATTCATGAATTAGTGTAGAGGTAGAGCTTTGGCTACTTCTTTCTTTCAGCAATGTCTAGGGCCAGTTGAACAGCTTTGAGCTCAGCGAGTTGGCTTGACCCACTTTCTCTTTCAGTGGCTTGTGCAACTTGTCGTGTGGGGCTCCATACGGCTGCTTTCTACTTTCGGTTCATCCCTACGACGCGGCAGGAACTGTCAGTGAAAAGAGCATAGCGTGTTTCTTCTGCTGGCAGTTGGTTGTATGGTGGAGCTTCTTTGGCACGTGTCACTTGTTCTTGCTCTTTTTTATTCATGAGACCAAAGTTTTCACTTTCTGGCTAGTTTGTAATTATTTCTAAAATCCTAGGGCGATTTGGGTTTCTAATGCAGGCACGCTGTGTAATGAGGGCAATCCATTTGCTCCATGTGGCATTGGTGGCATGGTGGGTAGAGGGAACCTTTGCTTTGAACATTTATCTCAGCACTGGTAGTTGAGGTGCCAGCAGGAGTTGTGTTTCAGTGCCTACTACTTCTGAGGCGGCTTGAACACTTTCATAAGCGGCTAAGATTTCTTTTTCTGTTGGAGTGTAGTTGGCTTCGGATCCTCTGTAGCTTCGGCTCCAGAATCTTAGTGGTTGGCTCCGAGTCTCCCCAGGAACTTTCTGCCAAAGGCTCCAGGACAGGCTATTGTTCCCGGCTGCTGAATAGAGCACGTTCTTTACATCTGGTCTCGTCCTGACTGGGCTAAGGGCTACTGCATGAGCGATCTCCTGCTTGATCTGGGCAAAGGCTTGTTGCTGTTCAGGGCCCCAGTGGAAATTGTTCTTCTTGTGGGTGACCAGGTAGAGAGGGCTCACAATCTGGCTGTACTCAGGAATGTGCATCTTCTAGAAACTTATGGCGCTTAGGAAAGCTTGTGTTTCCTTTTTGTTGGTTGGTGGACACATTGCTGTGATCTTGTTGATGACTTTAGTGGGAATCTGACGCTTTCCATCGTGCTACTTTACTCCTAGAAACTGGATCTCTCGAGCAGGTCTCTTAACTTTGCTCTTCTTGATAGCAAAGCTAGCTTTCAGGAGAATCTGGATGATCTTCTCTTCTTTTTCAAACACTTCTATTGCCGTGTTTCCCTACACAATGATGTTATCAATGTACTGTACATGTTCTGGAGCCTTACCTTTTTCCAGTGTAGCCTGGATCAGTCCATGGCAGATGGTGGGGCTGTGTTTCCACCCTTGGGGCAGTCGGTTCCAGGTGTACTGCACGCCCCTCCAGGTGAAAGCAAACTGAGGCCTGCATTTTGCAGCTAGAGGAATGGAGAAAAATGCATTAGCAATGTCAATAGTGGCATACTATTTTGCTGCCTTGGACTCCAGCTCGTACTGGAGTTCTAGTATGTCCGGCACAGCAGCACACAATGGTGGAGTCACTTCGTTCAAGGCACGGTAGTCTACAGTCAATCTTCATCTTCTATCAGACTTGTGCACAGGCCAGATGGGGCTGTTGAAGGGTGAGTGGGTTTTGCTGACTACCCTTTGGGTCTCTAGCTCACGGATTATCTTGTGGATGGGGATTACAGCATCTCGAGTTGTTCTGTACTGTCGGCGATGCACTGTTGAAGTGGCAATTGGCACTTGTTGTTCTTCTACTTTTAGAAGACTTACAGCAGATGGGTTCTCTGATAGTCCAGGCAAGGTATTCAACTGCTTAACACCCCCTGTCTCTACAGCTGCTATCCCGAATGCCCACTTAAATCCCTTTGGGTCTTTGAAATACTCATTTTGGAGGAAGTCTATGCCCAAAATGCATGGAGCCTCTGGGCCAGTCACAATAGGGTGTCTCTTCTACTTATTTCTAGTCAGGCTTACATCAGCTTCTACTAAAGTAAAATCTTGTGAACTCCCTGTCACCTCAGCAATGGAAACAGATTCTTCCCCCACATGTCTTGATGGGAGTAATGTGCACTGTGCACTAGTGTCAACTAAGGCCTCATATTTTTGTGGTTCTGATGTGCTAGGCCAACGAATCCACACAGTCCAAAAAACACGGTTTTCTCTAGCCTCTACCTGGCTAGAGGCAGGGTCCCTCTAAGCTTGATTATCCTTATTTCCCTGGGTAACTGGAGCTGCTTCTTTCTTGCTAGAATTTTCTCTCTCAGTCTTGCTATCTAACAATTCATGCAGCCGTTGCATCATAGCATCAGTAGATTCTCTATCCCATCTTTTTGTTTTCTCTACAATCACGCAGGAAGGACCACAGCTTAGCCCATGGGATGATTTTTCTTTCTTTATCTAGGGAACGTTTGCGTGTGGTGCCAGAGCCCCTAACTTGTACTGCAGAGATCTGGAGAATGTCCTCCTTGAGTTCTTTGTGATTCTCTTCTATCTTGTCTGCTAATCCCTGCACTTGTGTTTCTAGAGCTGTAATTCTTGCATGTGTTGGACTATGCACGGCATTTGCATATGTTCGGAGCTTCTTCGCCATATCAAGCACGGTCTCTTTTGTCTCATTCTGCTTCATTATTGCTAAAGCAGAGGAGTATTTTTGTGGCCCAAGTCGTATAAGTTTTCGCCACATCACAGGTGTACATGGTACTAAGTCGGGGTTCCTAGTGTTTATGTCATTTGAGAAGATAATCTTTGCCACTGCTATTTCCCTCAAGCGCTGGATCTCTTGTTTAATGGTTTTTCACTGGGTTTGCTGCATATAGAGATTGTCGGCACACAGATATTTTTGTGCCACACTTTTTAGGACCTGTTCCCAGAGACTGCAAGGACTAGCCTCTCTCATCATTTCTTGGTCAATAACTGGATCATGTGACAGGGATTCAAGATGTCTTACTTCAGTGCTATCTAGCATTGTAGCCTCGCCTGCAGCATCTCAGAGACGGACTAACTAACTAATTATAGATTCATCAGGTCGTTGAGTATAATCTTTTCTTAGGCTATGAAGGTCTTTTAGGGAAAAGGACTCAATAGTATTTCCTGCTCTTGCAGCAGTTGGTTGGGCTCCTGATCTTGTGCTAGTTGATTTGGTTTCCGATTTTGTATCAGTTGGTTTGGCTTTTGACTGTGTATCATCAGTTGCTTCAGCTTCTGATTGTGCGTCAGTTGGTTTGACTCCTGATTGGGTGTCAGGAGGCATTGAGGATTCTTTACCTGAATCATCGTCTACTGGTCGATCAGTTTTGTCTGTGTGCTTCTTTTTTTTCTTTATTGCAGCAACTGCCGGTGTCTTAGCCTCACTGTCTGGTTTAGCTGCAGCCTGAATAGCTGTGGCATTGGCTGCAGCCTGAGTGACTGATTTATTTCTCTGCTTTTTTGCTTCTATCTGCTGCCCTACAGTGTTTAGCAGTGCGTGACTCATTTTAGAAAAGTTATAAACTATATAGAGGAAGGTCACCAGGTGAAATACCAGGAAGGTGGTGTCTTCAACATTCAGGAGACCCTGAACATTCTCCAAAAGTGATGTAACTGACTCAAAAGAGAAGAAGGAAAGAAGAGGCTGAAGAGCCTCATCTCTTACTTCTCTTCTAACAAACTGGGTGCAATTGTTGATAAATCCCCAAAACATGCTGCTGGAACTAGGACGCAGGGTAGGATGAAAAAACTATAAACTGAACATACTCAGAACAAACTCTAGTATCTTTATAAGCCTTTATTAAACTATAATCACTGAACCTAGCAAAATAACTATTCTAATTTGTGCATCCCTAGTGTAAAAGCTGTATCTTAGGGACAATATGGGAGCTATTTCTGGGTAAGAAAACAAACCTAGGGACTAGAAAGGTATTAAGACCTCAAAAAAGCTTAGGGAACAGAAATGCAGAAAAGACTCTATTCTAAGAGACATTAGGAATTCAAGAAGCAACATGGCTACTGACTGTTTAATTCCCACTCAAAGGACAACTAAAAAAATGCAGTTAATAATAATTAATACAAGTTTTTTCTACTCTCTTGAGCCCCGCAGTGGGCGCCAGTTAGAAGTATGTCCTGGTTTGGGACAAATTTGGGGGAAAACCCCTGTGTAGGATCCCTCTAAGGAAGCAAACCCAAGTGGCCCCTCCCTCTAACTGGTCTGGTAAAAAAAAACCTCTTTGGAGAAAAGTGGAAAAAAACTATTTTACTAAACAAATGAAGTGCATACAAGTATAAAGAATGAATAATATGAAACAATAAAACCTCTCCTTCTGAAGTGAGATGGCAAATTGAGAAAGTCCTTGCCGTGGGTGTAGCTCGGCTCTCTCTCTCAGTCTCTCCTCAGTCCCAGTCTCTCCGGCGCTACTGGAAAATGCTGAGGTCCAGGCCCCGGTGGGCCGCAGGTGCAGTCCCCAGTGCTCCCCTGGGTTTTTTTAGTCTAGAGCAGGTTTAAACAGTTCCAAGGTAAAGGAAAAAAAAACAGTCCAGGGAACTTCTCTGCCCTAGCTAGCTGAAACTAACTAAAAGCAAAAAAAAAAAATCTCTGTCCTGCAGTCTCTCCAAGCCTCTGCCGAACACCCCGTCCGCAGAAGAATGTGGAGGAGTCAGGTAGTTTTCCCAAAACAAACTCCGCGCTTCTCCTTGCTCTTAAAACCAGTCTTAAAGGCACAGGACTCAATATACAGCACAAACAGAACAGACAATTAAGGGTACAAGCATCATAAAGTTACCCTAAGACACACAGACATGAATATCTAATGAAGCTACCTCAAGGCACGAGTCTCACGGTCTCAGCTGGTCCCCAGCGAGAGACTGTATAAAAATCCGCGGCTTGGAGACCCAAATTGTGAACTTAGGGGGTGACATACTGACAGAGTGTGTTACCGTGTTCACCCAGCGCCGAAGCCCCGGGGTTCGACGCTGTCCTTTTAATGTTGGCTATCGGAGACCGTTATTTTGTCTCAAAATAAAATTCTAAATTTTGATTTACTGAATTTGGTCTATCGTATTTATTACAATCTGGTGACCCCGGACGTGATGGTGTTGGAAATTAACCATGTTACCAGGAGAAGTACAAGAAAAGAATGTGCTGACAAACGAAGCATGAGGAATGGACTAAGACGTCGCGGTTAGGTGATTGCGATAGTCAAACAAGAATAGAATTTATGGTGGGAGCCTTTTGTGTAAATAAAGATAAGGGAAGTAGATGTTGGGGGAACGGGATAAGGAGAAGTAGATTAGGGAAGTAAATGCTTATGAAAATTTATAGCCTATAGAAGTTAGAAGATTAATGTTAAACTGAAATGTCATGTATAGCACGTACGATGATGATGTAATCTGTAAGAAATAGTATAAAAACTGTAAGAAAATGAGGGTCGGCGGGATTCTGATTTGGGACACCAGTCCCCAGGTCCCCGGGCCCGAATAAAGCACCGCATAAACTACTTTGTTAGTTTGTGTTTCTGTCGTTTGGGCAACAGTTTTCTGGCGACCGCGGCAGGACTCCGAAGGTTGCTGGGGTGGTTCGCGAGGTGATCTACTCCACGCCGGCACCAGGTGATTTCTGGGGAGACATCAACCCATGCCCGACCCCGTGCCTGTCGGACAACTACGAGGTAAGCCCAAAGGTGCTTTATTCTTAAAGGATATTAGACGCCTGCCGGTTAAGACGGACCTACGATCCGCACGGTTGGGCTTGGATGTCCCAGGTTGGTGGAAAAATTGACCGTAAATCTCGACGAAAGTTGAGTAGGATCAATACCTGCTAGCAGGATATAAGGTGGCAAAGGACATAAGGTGGTAAAAGATGCCATTTAAAGGGTTTAAAACCTCCTCGGCAGGGATTGAAATCCCGGAGGACTCACCACTAGGTTGCTTAATAAGGAAATGGAAAGAAGGGAATTTTGGTCAAGAATTAGCTAAAGATAAGTTGATTGATTTTTGTAATCATGTTTGGCCACAATACGACACCGCGGGAATGCAATGGCCTAGGAATGGGACCCTGAATCATGACATTATTACTCCAATGATGCATTATTTACAGGATAATGGTAAATGGGAAGAGATACCATATTTAGATCTGTTTTATTACTTGGGACGGAGAACGGATTGGCAAAAGGAGTGTGGAATAATGGTTCTAACTGTGACGACTGAGAAGTGTCGGGGTTGCGAAAATCGGGATCAAAAGGCGGACAATTTAATTAAATATAGGGACCATGAGGAGGATGTATCCCTACTGGTTTCCCCTAGCGCTCCCCCACCTGAAACCGCTTCAGAAGAAGAGGGAGAAGAGGGTGGAGAAACATGGGAGAAGGGGGATGGCAAGAATAAACGGCATACCCCAATATCTAAGCGAACAAGGGGTCACCTAGTCTCTAAGAAAGGGGGCCGGGAGGGGGGAACACACGTAATGGCCCCTTTGAGAGAAGCGGTGGGACCCCAGGGGGATCGGGTAATGGTGAAAGTTCCGTTTTCTCCGAATGACTTGATGATCTGGAAGCAATCTGCAGGATCTTATAGGGAAGATCCTGACCGTACGGCCAGGGTAGTAAAGATGGTAATAAAAACTCAGAACCCTGATTGGAATGATTTACAGGTTTTATTAGATACATTAATGGACTCTACTGAAAAGGAAATGGTGTTGCGGGCTATGACGGAAAAGGCGAGAGAAATGATAAGGTTGCGGGTGGCGGATGGAACTCTGAATGAATTAGTACCAAGGGAAGACCCTGAATGGGACCCCAATACATCACGGGGACATCAAGCATTAAAAGGATACCAGGAATTGTTAATTGAAGGAGTTAGAACAGGTATTCCAAAGATGGTAAATTGGTCCAAACTTTATTCAGTAAAACAAGAAAAGAATGAATTGCCTTCCGCTTTCTTAGAACGATTGAAGGAAACTGCGAGACGATATACTAGTCTGGAAGTAGAGGGGGAAGCGGGAAGGTTACAATTAGCATTAATCTTTATGGGGCAGTCCCAGGAGGACATTAGAAAGAAATTACAGAAGTTGGAAGGCGAGGATACCCGTAATTTAGAAAAATTGTTGGAAGTTGCCTGGAAGGTCTATAACAATCGGGAAAAGGAATCAGTCAGGAAGCAACAAGCTAGCATGTTGGCAGTACTCCAGCAAGCTGTGGGGAGAGGTAATGGAAGGGGGCGTGCTCGAGGCAGAGGAGGATTTGGTAGGGGTCGTGGTGGGGGCCAGGTGAGACTGGGATATGACCAATGCGCCCTTTGTAAAAATAAGGGACATTGGAAAAATGAGTGTCCATTGAATAATGGGGTTGGGATTCCGAGACAGTTTGGGAATTTGACGGCAGAGGTCACCCAGGCGTTGGTAATGGGAGAGTATCAGAATCAGAGCTGACTAGACCGGGATCTCAAGGTCATCATGGAAGTAGAGGGAGAACCGTTAGAATTTAGAATAGATACAGGTGCCACATACTCTGCAGTTAATACGCGGGTAGGGTCATTAAGTGACACAAAGATACAAGTAGTGGGGGTTACTGGAAAAATTGAAGAGAGGGCGTTTCTCCGGCCAGTAGATATAAAATTTGGGGGAAAGGAATTCGATCACCAATTTTTGTACATGCCAAATAGCCCTGAATCATTGATAGGACGAGATCTATTGTCAATGTTACAGGCCAGAATTATTTTTGAAGGGGGTAGGGTCAAGTTAGAAATTCCAGAAGAAAATATTGCTAAAATGTTTATTATTAAGGAGGTAGAGCCCCAACCCATTAGAGAAGAAATTGAGCAAGCTGTAGTTCCCTGGGTATGGGAAACTGGGACCCCCGGAAAGTCAAAGGCAGCACAGCCAGTAGTAGTAGAACTAAAAGAGGGGAAAGAACCAGTACGACTGAAGCAGTATGCAATCAAACCTGAGGTCAGGCGAGAGGTAGCCCCAATTATTGATCAATACTTAAGTTTAGGCATTCTGCAGGAGTGCGAGTCCGAATATAATACTCCTATTTTTCCAGTGAAAAAGCCTAATGGAAAGTACAGGTTAGTGCAAGACTTAAGAGCGATAAATGAGATAACCAAGGACATTTATCCAGTAGTTGCTAATCCTTATACCTTGTTGACATCTGTATCAGAGAAATTTGAATGGTTTACCGTGATTGATTTAAAAGATGCCTTTTTCTGCATCCCATTGGCACTTGAAAGTAGGAAATACTTTGCATTTGAATGGGAAAATCCAGACACAGGACGAAGAAGGCAGCTGACTTGGAGCAGACTACCACAGGGATTCAAGAACTCCCCCACCATCTTTGGAAATCAATTAGCTCGAGAACTAGAGGAGTGGAAGACAACCCAGGTAACAGTACCAAGCATGCTCTATGTTATTCTCCAATATGTGGATGATATTTTTCTAGCAACTAAGGAACGAGACATCTGCTCCCAATTAACCATAAGTCTTCTGAACATGTTGGGACAAGGAGGATATCGGGTCTCGAGGGACAAGGCACAGTTGGTAAGAACCGAAGTTGTCTATCTGGGGTGTGAAATCTCTAAGGGGGTGCGGAAATTGGGGACTAACCGCGTAGCGGCTATCTGCGCCATACCCGTCCCCCGAAACCATCAGGAACTCCGATCTTTCCTCGGAATGGTGGGGTGGTGTCGGCTGTGTATTCTGAACTTTGGACTGCTAGCACGGCCCCTATATGAGGTCCTCAAAGAAGCGCACTGGAATTGGGGATGTGCACAGGAAAAGGCCTTCCTAGAACTGAAACAGGCCTTAAAGGAGGCCCCTGCGCTGGGATTGCCAGATCTGAGCAAGGAGTTCCAGCTATATGTTACTGAAAGACATAGACTGGCATTAGGGGTATTGACACAGAAAATAGGGCCATGGAAGCAGCCTGTGGGGTATTTTTCTAAACAATTGGACACAGTTAGCTCCGGCTGGCCAGGATGCCTACAAGCGGTAGCGGCAACGGTGTTGCTAATACAAGAAGCAAGAAAGCTAACTTTGGGAAGGAAGCTAGAAGTGTATGTGCCCCATATGGTAATTGCAGTCTTGGAACAGAAGGGAGGTCACTGGCTCTCATCCAGCCGCCTGTTGCAATATCAGGCGTTGCTGTGGGAACAAGATGATATAGAACTGAAAATAACCCCCCATTTAAACCCAGCAGAATTCCTCAGGTCAGATTGAGAGGAAGGGGAACTGGTCCATGACTGTGTGGAGATAATTGAGCAGGTCTATGCAAGCAGAGAAGATTTGAAGGATGCACCGATCGATGGCCCAGACTGGGAGTTGTTCACCGACGGGTCCAGTTTTGTCGAGAACGGCACCAGGTATGCGGGTTATGTGGTAGTCACAACTCTTCAAGTAATAGAAGCAAAGGCTCTTCCCCCTGGAACCTCGGCTCAAAAAGCAGAAATTAGAGCCTTAACTCGAGCCCTCGAATTGAGCAAAGGAAAGAGGGTCAATGTTTGGACTGATTCAAAATATGCCTTTGGGGTGGCGCATGTACATGGAGCACTGTGGAAAGAGCAGGGATTGTTAACGTCTCAAGGATCAACAATAAAACATAGGGACGAGATACTACTCCTGTTAGAAGCTGTAAGAGAACCCGCGGCAGTGGCAGTAATGCATGTGCCAGGACACCGAAGAGAAGATGGAAAGATATACCAAGGTAATCGATTGGCAGATAAAATGGCTAAAAGAGTAGCGAAGGAAATAAGGATTCAATCAGCTCTCATTCCAGCTAGGAGAAATCCGGTGAATTCCTACATGAAAGATGAGCCTCCATACCTACCAGATGATGTGAAGTTGGCCCACTTGGTGAAGGCTCAGAAGAATGACAAAGGGTGGTATGTAACAGCGGCAGGGCAAGTGGTAGTACCTGTGAAGATAATGCGAGCAATCTTAGAGACCGAACATTACAAGTGCCACTGGGGAGCAGAGGCCTTGGTAAAATTTTTAAAGAATGAGGTAATCTCTAATCAGATGTTAACAATGGCAAAGCGGGTTAATGCAACCTGTCCCATTTGTGTGAAAAATAATCCCCTAGTGCGAAAACAGGTTCAAATGGGAGGGTTAAAGATAGGCCCACAACCCGGAGACTACTGGCAAATAGACTTCTCAGAGCTGCCTAAAGCCCAAGGCAATAAATACCTTTTAGTGTATGTATGTACCTTTTCAGGATGGCCGGAGGCGTTTCCTTGTCGTATGAATCAGGCAAAAGAAGTAGTTAAAACCCTTTTGAAAGAGATAATTCCCCGTGAGACGTTAATTTTGAGGAACTAAGGATTTTTTTAGGAAAGTTAAGATAATAAGTTGCTGAATTAGCTGAAGTAGATAGGTAATCTTTGTTCGCAGTTAACAGAAGCCGGATCTTAGATAAGCTACCCCGGATCTTGTAACTCATTTCTTGTCAGGTTTATGTTTATGTAGTTGTCCTTGTCATGAAAAACAGAATGTGGTAAATAGGACATAAGATAGCTGCAGATTTCCTGCTTAAAGGACCCATTGAACACAGGAAACTGTAAGTTCTACCAAGGAATCATTTGTCACGAATGCATTGAAAAGGTAGAAAGGTCAGGACGAGGAAGACTCATCTTACTTCCTCATTTTAGGTGACCCCTCCCCAAAATAGACCCCCGACTCATTTTAAGAAACAAAGTACGCATGCTTAATAGCCTTTTTGTCAATTAGCATATGAAGCGAGGAATGGGAGGTGACAGGGGTATGAATATGTATTTGTATTTTGGATATTCAACACTTTTGTAAATAAAAGACTTTGTAATTACCTGTGAATTTCGCAGTGCGAATTAGGGAAATATCCCGCGTGCTGCCCGGCCGTACTAAACATACACTTTCTAACTTTAAACTGTTAGAGAGTTTTTGTCCGTCACAGTTGGATATCGATACTAGATCAATACCCATATTTCTTTAATAAATCACCCGGTTTGGAATCCCGTTAGGAATGTCATCAGATAGGGGACCGCATTTTGTAGCAGGAATCATTCAAAGTGTAGCCAAGGCATTAGGGATTAGATGGGATTTACACACTCCGTGGAGACCGCAGTCTAGTGGCCAGGTAGAAAGGATGAATCAAACATTGAAGAATAAGTTAAAGAAGATTTGCCAGGAAGCCAAAGTTCAGTTGCCCCAAGCTCTGCCAATAGCATTATTACGCATCCGAATAAAACCCAGGGAAAGGATAGGAGTCAGTCCGTATGAAGTGTTGTATGGCAAAGCTTATCATGCTGCAACCTATCAGGGGGACCCCCACTTAACAGGGGACCAAGTATTACTAAATTATGTGTTATCTTTGAATAAGACTCTTGCAGCTGTACGGGGAGCCTTGCAGTGGAATCGCCCGCTACCACTAGAGAACCCAGTTCATGACATCTCTCTGGGAGACCATGTGTATGTAAAAAATTGGAGCGTGGAGCCTCTAAAGGAGTCATGGAATGGCCCCTACCAAGTGCTGATGACCACGTATACCGCCGTCAAGGTCGCTGGGATTGATAACTGGATACACTACACCAGGGTGAAGAAGGTACCGACGAGATGGGAGGTGCAGCCCATAACGGACACCCGGATGGTATTCCGAACAAAGCCCTGATCATCTTGATACTGATTGTTTGTCAGTTAGTAGCCTCAGCAGTTATAATTCATGTACCAGACCCTTTAGTCTTAGTACCGGAAAGTGGAAATGTTGAATTAACCTGTTTGTTTTCTGACAACCAGAAAGCTGGATCCCATGAGATTAATGTGAGATGGAGAAAAGGCCTTGACACCGTAAGTAAAGGAATAATGACACTTTGGGATGACCATCAGCAATCAGGAAACACTACCTTAAGGATTCCTAAAATCACAACTTCTGGAGAAGGTAGATACACCTGTGTAGTATGGATAAAAGATAGTTTTGATTATGGGGATTTCGAGTTGGAAATTATAAATGAAAACTATACCAGTGCAGGTTCGGTAATAGTAGCGCCCTTGAGAACGAGCCAGGATATATGGTTGGGTTCGCCATTGAAAATTAGTTGTCAATATACCTTGAAGAATAATTGCAAAAGGGGAATAGGAATTAGCTGGTGGAAAGAGAGAGAGATGGAATGGGACCAATTGAAGGAAGGAAGCAGTGAGTGGAAGAAAGGGTCTGAAGGGATCGGATGGTACAATATTACATCCTTTGCCTCAACAACTATGGCAACTATGTGTATAGTTAAGTGTGGATTGGATGGAGGGTTTGGACTTCTGGAAGTAGTAGCTAGAACAAACCCGGATCAGGGAATAAAAGCAACTGAAGGAACAGTCTTAGCAGCAGAAAGGGAGGATATTGCTCTACTCTGTACAATATCACAAAATTATACTGAGTATGGGTGGTGGCATAAAACAGAGATTAGGCCGGGATCAAAGTATAAAATTAAGATGGAAAAAGGGAAGATAGTGTTGCAAATTACTAATGTACAGAAAAGGGATGACGAAGGAAAATATTGGTGTTGGATAGCCCGAGATAATTGGTGGGGTCACAGTCAGGTAACGTTAAGAGTAAGGGACATACGAGTTACCAGACAGGTCCCAGAGAGAAATCAAACCTTAAAAATAAGAGAAGGACAGGAAAATTTAATAGTAGGACTAATTCGAGACTTCGGAAGGATGCAAAATACAACTTCAATAACAGCATGTCTGCCTCTTCCCCAAGCGGCTGGAGACCCGATCCCGTGGGGAATTATACCCATAAGGGAGATGCCAAGCGCCACCGCGAATGTGACCTGGAACTGTGAAATAGTGTCTAAGGAGATTTTAGACTGGGTAGAGGCTTGTATGTTACTAAGAAAGATTAGTAAACAAAATTGTCAGCGAACACCAGGATATTATGCGTGGGTAGAGGATCCCAAGCTTAAGGGAAATTGTTTGGTGATTGGAAATGTGTCCGAGCCATGCGATAAGATCCAAGTTCGGAATAAGAGAAAGAAGATAGAAGAAGTATGTCAGAATACCACTGAGACAATGACAATGGAGGAGTGGAAAACAATCTGGGGACCTAGTCTGTTAGAAACTTATAGTTACCTAGGGAAAGTGAATTGGTGCATAATGTGGGAAGGGAAAAAGAATCAAGATTTTGGGCAGAAGTCATTATTCAAAGAACAATATAGGAAAAAGGTGGAGATGATGGAGTTATGGAATTGTACACAGATACTAACCTGTGACACTCCACCAGTGCAGATTGGACTTGAACCAGTACGAGTGTTGTTGCAGTGGGGATGTGAATGTAGAGGATATAATCACACCCTTGCAAAGAAAGAAAAGGAGCCCTGGGATTGCAAGATGACCACGGTTAGGAGCCCAGGAAATTTAGTTTGGGTTATGGGACATGGATTATGGACTACGCACATGCCCATAGATGGTGCAGTTACACAAATTACATTAGGGGTTCCTACCTTATGCCCATTCTGGAAAACTTCTAAGCTGCAAGAAAAGGAATTGGTAAGCAGAAAGAAAAGGGAGATAGAAGATGATGCTTCGATTCAGGGAGATTGGCATGAACCTGATGATGGAGTAAAAGTAGGATGGATGTTAGAATCACTGTTTGCCCCTATATCATCTTACAGAAATAGGGAAATGTACCGATTATTAGGACAGACGGAGAGGCTTGCAGCTACAACTAAAAAGGGTTTCAGAGACTTGAATCTTCAGCTGCAAGTGACTACTAGAATGACATTACAAAATAGAATGGCATTAGATTTGCTGCTACTTAAGGAACATGGGGTTTGTGGATACCTAGGGAACAGAGTGGATCATTGCTGTGTGCACATCCCAAACGTGACGGAGGAAGTAGAAAAAGATATAGATCAATTAGAACAAATAGAATCCAAAACAAAGGAGATACAAAAAGATGCTGAGCATAATTGGGTAGGAGCCCTGTTGAGCTCCTTAGGGATCCAGGTTTCCGGTTGGGTATCATCTATAGTACAATATGTAATAATGTTTGTAATCATGATAATTGTAGTGATCATTGTATACAGATGTCTTTTAGGAATGATTCTGAAAGAAGGGGCTCATACCAAAAGGGTAATACAAGCAGTTACCCGAAGAGAAGTGATACAACCTCGTGTAGCTGAGACTCAAACCTAAGAAATTGAGCATCCTTGCAACGGAATTGAAGAATGCTCAAGAGGGGGGACTTGTTGGAAATTAACCATGTTACCAGGAGAAGTACAAGAAAAGAATGTGCTGACAAACGAAGCATGAGGAACGGACTAAGACGTCGCGGTTAGGTGATTGCGATAGTCAAACAAGAATAGAATTTATGGTGGGAGCCTTTTGTGTAAATAAAGATAAGGGAAGTAGATGTTGGGGGAACGGGATAAGGAGAAGTAGATTAGGGAAGTAAATGCTTATGAAAATTTATAGCCTATAGAAGTTAGAAGATTAATGTTAAACTGAAATGTCATGTATAGCACGTACGATGATGATGTAATCTGTAAGAAATAGTATAAAAACTGTAAGAAAATGAGGGTCGGCGGGATTCTGATTTGGGACACCAGTCCCCAGGTCCCCGGGCCCGAATAAAGCACCGCATAAACTACTTTGTTAGTTTGTGTTTCTGTCGTTTGGGCAACAATGGTGTGATACTGGGACCCTTGGACCCCTGTCTCTGACCAGGAGGCGCCCTGCTGAATTCAGCAGCCTGGCAGAGCCGGGAGACCTTGTGGAACCGATCAAACTACACGACGAACTTAGGCAAAAGCCACACTTAAAAGGGGTTTAGGCGAGGTCAGAGCTCTTGGGGAACTCGGGGAGGTCTGGGGTACAGGACCTCCAAAACCGCGACGAAGAAAACACAACTCGTAAAAATCTACGTGCATTAAGAATCCACGCAGGAAAAGGATCGTAAGTACTGCGTGGTTGAGTGGGGGTGACCGAGCGTGTGAGATGTGATTTTATCACGAAGCGAGTGGGACCCCAAGACTGCAGTTCCACTTCCCCGTGAGGGGTGTGGTCAGTCGCGGGGGAAGCGAAAGTTTCGGGAGCAAAACGCACCTCACACGTCAAGCCCAGAAACTCGGGGAGTTTCAGAAGGGGGATCGGTCACAGGAAGGCTGGAAGGGAAGGGTACGTCCTTAAGAGTTCCGGGGACTGGTAAACCTTTCAGCCTAGGACCAGGAACGGTCCAGGGGAGAGAGTAAACAGGAGAAAGAGAGCTCATAATCACCAGAAAAAAACCCGGGAGGGATCGATCACCCTTAAGGGCCAGTAGCTGGTGACTCTATACAATAGGACAAAGGAAAAGCAAAGTACAAGAGAAAGCCACAGGAAAATCCACAAAGGGAGCAGCTGGGGACATTCCAGAGATTCCACTTAAAAGTCCTTTGGAATAGATGTTAAAACACTGGGAGGAATATCCTATACCAAAGAAAAAGTCTAAGAAACAAATGATATATTATTGCATAGAGGCGGGGGGGGGGGGGGGGGGGGGGTGTTTGAAGCACGAGACCACGTAATATAGCCCGTCTTCGGGACATTTGAGGGGAGGATCTGTACTGCTTTAGTGAATTACATGAGGAGGGGAGTATGCTCGAGTTTGAGAAAGAACCGATACTAAAACTTTTACCGGTGGAACTTAAAGGTCCCACGGGAACCTCAGGCGATAAATGGGAACCTTTAGATAATCTCCCTCCACCATACCTCTTGCCCCCACCAAACCCGGGAAACCCCCAAGAACCCCCAGGGCCCGGGCTTCCCCCTTTCGCAAGGGACCCCCGCCCCTTCGCTGAATGCGTCAGCGCCGACACCTGGGCTACAGCTCCTGCAGGCGACAGCCCAGCCCCCGCCGTCTGGGCTCCCTCCCCCGCTAGAACCCACGCCGGCTCCACGGCTCTCCTAGCAAAGTGCCCAGCTTCCCAAACCCCAAACCCCGCTCCTTGATTCACCACCACTCGATTAGAATTGGCCCCGTTTCTAAGCCTCGCTGTCCCGGCTCCGCAGAATTCATTAAAAGTTAAATACACTCCACCCGCCAGGAGAACCAGGAGACGGTTAAAAAGGGTTAAATGAAGCGGAAACTGAAAATGAGGGCAAAAGAGATAACCTCTTCCCTTCTGAGGGAGGTGCCCACGGCCCCAGGAATCCTCGGATACTTAAACGTACCGATCAATACAAGTAATGTGAGAGCCTTTAAAAGGGAAATGGGAACGCTTATGAATGACCCTTTAAAAGTATCAGAAGTTTCTAAAAACTAGCATATACTCATATGAAGACCTTACTGCAATTTTAAGGTCATTATTTAATACGGAAGAAAGGGAAATGATAAGGCAAGCCGGGATGAGGGAGTGGGAACACAGGAACCCCAAAGTACCCCCGGGGATCAAAAAATAGGCAAGCCAGGATGAGGGAGTGGGAACACAGGAACCCCAAAGTATCCCCGGGGATCAAAAAATAGCCAAGCCAGGATCCCCGGTGGAATGCTCAAACAGAGGAAGGCAGGAGAAGTATGATTGACATGAGGAATATAGTAATTCAAGGCATCAGAGAAGCAGTACCCAGGGGACAGAACCTAAGCAAGGTATTCGGGGAATGCCAAGAGAAGGAGGAAACCCCTACTGAATAGTTAGAGAGATTAAGAAAAAGCCTGCAAGTGTATTCTGGAACAGTGAAAATATACTTCCCTCTAGCCACCCCCTGGCCCGGCTAGCTCAGTTAGTAGAGCATGAGACTCTTAATCTCAGGGTCGTGGGTTCGAGCCCCACGTTGGGCACCAACTGAAAATATACTTCCCCCTAGCCACCCCCCGGCTCTCGCTAGCTCAGTTATTCAGGGGTTTTAGGGAAATATATTTCAGAGAGACAGAATAGAGATTTCAAAAGAGTGGCTCTCACCCCCAGCTTCCGTCCAAGCTTTATTCTCGATGTGATGTTCCAGGAGGCCGAGGAGAGAGAGAGAGAACCAGGAAGAAACAGGGGTATATCTAGTTTTGGGCCAAGGAAAGATATTGGCCCAGAGCCAATAGGGTCAGGAGTAGGTATGATAGGGAAAAAGGGTTGAACTACATAGCACAGGTTTCAGGGGGACTCTGAGGGGAAAAACCATTCCTCAGAGGAACACAACAGAACAGATCCCGATTCTCCCGTGGAAAAGTTTTATTAAAAACCCAATTTGTCGCAAAGCCATGAGAGGACATACGGAGGAAACTGGAAAAAAATCAAAAATTGGCAGGAGAAGAAGTTACAGGAGCTACTGAGGGAAGCTCAAAAAGTATATATGAGGAGAGATGAGGAAAAACAGAAAATGAAGGAAAAGGTATTAGTAGCAGCTGTAAAGAAAGCCCAGAAGCAGGAGCATCCCCAAGATTCGGGGATAGCACCAAAAAGCCCCCCCCCCCCCCCCCCAAAAAACCAGGCCTTCCTCTAAAAAGGACCCCTGGTAATCAGGACGAGAGACCCGAATGCTTCTATTTTAAGAAGAAAAGCCACCTAAAGAAAGACTGTAAGAAGAGAATAAGGGATGAGAAAATATTCCAAAAAGATTAGGGATGTCAAGGGCTTTTTATTTTAGGTAAAACTTAAAAATAAGACCCGAAAAGAAGAAGATAAAATTTCTAGTAAACTCTGGGGCGGAGAAAAAAGTTCTTTTAAACAGCTGCCCCCAGGGTGCAAAATCAGTAAGAATTCTGTAGTAGTCATAAGAACAAAAGGGGAGCCTTTTAAAGTCCCCCTAGTCAAAAATGTAAAACCTAGTAAGCAAAGAATGGCCCACATGCCTACAGGCAATTGGAGCAGTAACCCTGCTAGTAAAAGAAACTAAGAAAATTACCTTTGAGGCCCCGTTAGTAGTTTACACTCCCCACAATGTGAAAACTATCCCGCAGCAAAAAGCAAATAAGTGGCTTACTGATGCTAAGCTTTTAAAATACGAAGCCATACTCATTCATACACCTGAATTAGAACTAAAAAGAACTACAGCCAAAAACCCAGCTGAGTTCAATTTTGGGGAAGCATCAGAAGGGCTCACTCATAATTGCTCTGAACTAAAACCAAAAGGTTAGGGCAGACTTAAAAGATGAGGAACTAGAGGAGGGGGAGAAATAAGTTGTAGATAGTTCTGCCTGAGTTGTGGAAGGGAAAAGGAAGTCAGGTTATGCTATCATAGATGGGAAAACAGGGGAGGTAATTGAATCAGGCCCTCTAAGTGCATCCTAGTCAGCCCAAACATGTGAACTATATGCAGTCCTAAAGGCTCTGAAAAGACTAAAGGGAAAGACTGGGACCATTTACACTGATTCAAAGTATGCTTTTCGGGTAGTACACACTTTTGGAAAAATTTGGGAAGAAAGGGGATTAATAAACACTCGAGGAAAAAAAAAATCTAGTGCATGAAAATTTAATATGACAAATCCTAGAGGCCATAAGGGAACCAAAAGCTATTGCTATAGTATATGTAAAAAGACATCAAGTGGGGTTACAGTTCAAGACTAGGGGAAACAACTTAGCAGATCAGGAAGCAAGGAGGGCGACACTTCTTACCCTGACTACCCCAGAAAATCCCAGAAGTGAACCCCAGGAGTTCCCCCCCTTGTCCCACTGAAAAGGAGATGGAGGAATTCAAGAAGATAGGGGGAATACTAGTCGAGGGGAAGTAGAAACTACCTGATGGTCGAGAACTAATACCCAAGGCCTGTGCCAGGAAGATACTGAGGAGGCTACACTTGCAGACCCTCTGGGGAACTCAAGCCCTAGTGGAGCAATTTTTAAAATTCTTTGGATGCAAAGGTATTTATGAGTAAGCAAAACAAGAGGTCCAGGGATGTATTATATGCCAGAGAATAAATAAATCTAGAATCAAGCAAGCCCCACAGGGAGGATGTCCTTTAGCCTACCGCCCCTTTGGGAGGGTCCAGGTGGATTTCACTGAGTTACCTAAAGTAAGGAGGCATAAGTATCTGTTAGTACTAGTAGATCAATTAACTCACTGGGTAGAGGCATTCCCCGGTCCCCGGGCAACTGCCCAGGTAGTAGCTAAGAAATTATTAGAGGAAATAATACCTAGATATGGGATTCCTAATTCCATAAATTCAGACCAGGGGACACATGTCACTTCCAAAATCATAAAACACTTAGCAGACGCCCTGGGGATCTGATAGGAATACCATACACCATGGCAACCCCAAAGCTCAGGGCAGGTGGAACGGATGAATCAAACATTGAAGGCACAACTATCAAAGCTTATGTTTGAAACCAGGATGTCCTGGGTAAAGTGCCTCCCCTTGGACCTTCTAAACATCAGGACCCAACCACACTCAGGGTCTGGACTATCTCCTTTTGAGATGCTATATAGAATGCCATATGAGCACGGAATGCCTGTGGGACATCCTTGAGTCGAGGATGGACAAGTACAGTCTTATCTTGTTTCAATTAATAAAGATTTACAGGAACTTCGAAAACGTGGACTAGTGTCACAGAGCACACCCCTGGGATTAGCCATCCACAAGATCCAACCAAGTAATAAAGTGTTAGTCAAGATGTGGAAAGAAGCACCGCTGACTCTTGACTGGGAGGGACCCTTCCTCGTCCTCCTGACCACTGACACCGCAGTAAGAACCACAGAAAAAGCTGGACACATTCTTCTCGGGTAAAGAGAGCTGAGCCACGAGACAACCCTCCGCAGTAGAAAGTCACCTCTGCACCAGGGGATTTGAAGCTGAGGATTCACCGACAGACCAGATGACCAGCGACTACTTGATAAGTTATATCCAAGCAGGGGGTACCTGCTATCCTTTTGTTCATTTTAAGTGTGCTCATTGTAAAGAAATTTGGGTAGCTCATTGTTACAGGGGAGTCAAGCCTTGGAGCCTGTGTGAGAATTGCTTAGAGGAGAAAAGGAGGCTCACAGACCTTTTTCTATATGTTGCCACTGAAGCAGGTATATTGGAATTGGATTCCCCGGGCTGGTTCCATTTATACACAAACGGATTGAGGGGGAAAACTAAAAATAAAAGCTGAACTTCTAGTAATTGAGTGTAGGAGGACAGTAAAAGTACCCTGTATAGCGGACCAAATAAAATTGGCCAGGTGGAGCACGTACAAAAGGCAATATGCTCACAGGACAGACTATGGAGGCCCGGAAGAATACCCCTGCTGCTGAGAAGATGGTTTACCTCACCGCCGGTAGCAACCCGGTGGGCAGAGACGAAGGCAGAGGGGTACACCCAGGGGCAATCCTAGTGATCCTGAATCTAGCCATGTACCCCACGAATAGCCTCCCCAACCCTGAGGGGCAAATGGGGCAGGAAAAAGAATGCCTAAAGGAGACTCAATGAGAGCCTACCTGGGGCCAAGATAAGATTTTCAAAGTACATTTTAACTGTCCAGAAATCCAAAAAGGGGAAATTGCTCTCACAACAAAAGTTAGTTTAAAATATGTGAATTAAAAGAAAAAACAACATACCTCAACCCAGTGGCAATGTCTAGAAAGAGGAGAGAGCTAGGTAGTATACCCGTAATTCCTAGATATGAACAATGTAACAAAACTGTGTGACTTAGGAGTAAGAAGGAGTCCACCTTTGTAGCCTATTTGCAAGTAAACAAGCTGTGCTACGATCAGAATAATCTAGGAATGTGCACCCTGAACGGAAAAACCTATTAGGTGGGGCAGAATACAAAACCCCAGACAGCTGCTTTAAACAGCGGGCCCATCATCCTAAATATGTTAAAGTGAGAACGATAAAAGGGTCTGTCTGAAGTTAGAAAGAACCTTCTGTTTCTCTAACAATGAGGAGGGGATGGACCCAGAAAGCAAGATACAGAAATTAGCTCAAGAATTAAAAAGACAAGAACTAGAGGCAAAAAGAAAAAGATGGAGCAGGAAAAGACGAGATCACTTAGTTAACAGTACAAAGAAACAATCTAGTGATTGGAGCTTGCCAGCCTCTAGCAAAAACCTGTTTGTAAACCTAGTGCAAGAAATTGCCACTGATATAGGGCTGTCAAATTGCTGGATTTGTGAGGGATTAAAGTCAGCTGAGAGATGGCTCTGGAAGGGGGAAGTTTAGCACCTGAACAACCCCTAAAATAGGATAGCAAAATCCTAAAAACAATGTCCCGACCTGAGGGGTGGACCTTGGATGAGAGAATAATAGGGACAAATTGCATTAGCAGAGGAAGGAGGTGTGTGTGGAAAATTCAATGAATCTGAATGCTGCATAGAAATTAATGACTATGAAGAAACGATTAGAGGTTTGGCTGCCGAAATTAAGAAAGTAGCTCATGTGCCAGTTCAGAAATGGAATTCAATATTTCAGGCTTCCTGGTAAGACCAATTGTTTAGAGCAGGGGATTGGTAGAAGAAAGTGGGATTTTTCATTTTATGCTCGGTGGCTGGGTTAATCTTCTTACCAAGTTAGATACCTTGTTTTATCAGATTGATTCACACGGTAGTCCAAGAGATGCAAATCGCATCACTACCCGTAGATCCTGAATTGGCTTCAGGGGGTCTGACTAAAAATAATGCAGTACCAAAAATCATGAAGTTAAATGAGAAAAAGAGCAGAGCCGCTGAAGTACTTGCAAAGTTCGAAGCTCGAGTACAGGAAGGGAATGAGGAGAAAACTTATTAGGGTGAATCAGAGGAAGGAATGCAGCAGGAATAATGTACAAGGTTGTTAAAACAGTTGGTTAAGAGGCTTTTTTATCTTGAAAAGAAAAAAAGACTATAACCGAAACACAAATTAAATAGGTTAAGATAGAAGGGGGGGGATTGTAATATATGTCCTAAAGTTAATTCGTGTTGAACAATAAATAATGCAATTGAATATATCTTGTAACAAGATTTTAGTTGAAATGGAGTTTAAAATCTATAAACCAAAAAGTGTATACAGGGTTAACCGGGACGACAGCTGCACAGGGGAGACACGAGTAAATCGCTGCCGGGAACCTTGCAAAGGCAACACAAAAGGATGGAAACGGGAGATGGGTGCTCTGATGAACCCCTGATTGTATCAGATCACTATCTTATCTGTTCCGGCCCGATGTTACCATCTCCAAAAACTTCTCCGGACACGGCCATCAGGACATTGTTCTGCCTTCGAGAAACTATTCATCAGACCCCGGACACAGACATGAATATCTAATGAAGCTACCTCAAGGCACGAGTCTCACGGTCTCAGCTGGTCCCCAGCGAGAGACTGTATAAAAATCCACGGCTTGGAGACCCAAATTGTGAACTTAGGGGGTGACATACTGACAGAGTGTGTTACCGTGTTCACCCAGCGCCGAAGCCCCGGGGTTCGACGCTGTCCTTTTAATTGTGGCTATCGGAGACTGTTATTTTGTCTCAAAATAAAATTCTAAATTTTGATTTACTGAATTTGGTCTATCGTATTTATTACAGACCCCAAGAGCACCAAGCCAAAACGGTGGAAACTTGGGGCTGATGACTGGAAACGGTGGGTTGTCCCGGCAGGCAGAGGGGTGTCCCGGCAGGCAAAAGTGAGCAGTGCTGAAGAAACCGCGGCAGCTGGACCCGGGCTGACCCAGATCCGGCAGGGCAGGCGAAAAACTCTGAATTCCTGGGCGCTCCAACAGATGATAGAATTCTCAGGACCGAACCCCTCCGTGAACAATGGAATCCACGCAGCTACCAGTCGCCCAACTGTCCTCCCCAGAAAACCAAGAGCAGGGCAACCACCACCCTCAGCTCCCGGGAGCCTTTCCCTCCCCACTAAACTAAGTGATCTACCTCTTTTGTACAGGTCAAGCACCCTTTAACTATCAGTATTTAGTCTCCTAGCAACTTATAGGGGGGAAAAATTCCACAGGAAAACTTAACCCCCAACACATGGAAAACTGATTTAAAAGAGTGAATCCATTCTGAGCATGGAATTGCCTGCACAGTGCTACAGGATCCCTCTGAATCTACATTGAGGCTCAAAGAGAGTTGCTGCAAGATACTTCCCTGTTTCTCTTTAATTTAGTTACATTCTGTAGTCAGTTCTGAACTGAGCAAAACTTTATAGCTGTTCCTGGAGGAATTCTGTGCAGGAAATTGATAACAAAGGATCTGTCTGCAGTTTTCCCCTGCTTGCCAAACTGGTGATGGCACACTGAAGAGATCAATGAAGCAGATGAGGCCCCTGTGCTCTGTGTTTCCCAGCAGCTCAAAATTAAGACTTACTCAAATATCTGGGTCCTTATGAATGTTATAAATGAAATTGACCAAATTCGATAAATCAAAATTTGGAATTTTTATTGTGAGACAGAATGACAGTCTTGGACAGCCACAATTAAAAGGACAGCGTCGAGCCTGGGGTCACCGCTGGGTGAACAATGGTAACACACTCTGTCAGTTTGTTACCCCCCAAGTTCACATTTTTGGTTTGCAGCAGTCTCTTTTTATACACTGGATTGCGGAGAGAGTCTTGGGATGTCGACGGTCCTCCCTCTGAGGCATCTTCATTAAACATGCAGGTTTCAGTTCTAAGAGTCTGAATGGATCAGCGGAGGAGGACAATGCTGTTAATGGTTGGGTCCAGGTGTGGTGTGGAGATGTTAATTCCAGACGGAGACCATCTAGATACGGATCTGATACAATCATTGGGTCCTCCGGGCTATCATCCCCGTTTTCCGTTGCCTTTTGTTTCTTTTCAACGATTCCTGGCAGTGACAGTTTTCTGTCCTCCTTTCTGGTAATTCCAATCAAGCTTTCCTCGTGTCCCTCCCATGCCTTTTCAGGCTAGAGAAATTCTTGCATTTTATTAAGCCACCTTCCCCTGAGTTAACTCACAAAATGCTATTTTAAACAAAACTTAACTTCCGACATGCTAGTTTATACAGAACTTATATAGTTTGTATTACATTTTATATTCTATTAACATGAATTAACTTTAGGACATATATTACATTCCTTTTTAATGATTCCCAGCAGAGGCATGTTTGTGTCTCCCTTTCTGGTAATTCTAATCATGTTTTGTCTCGTGTCCCTCCCCTGTCTTTTCAGGCAAGAGAAATTCCTGTACCTTTACTGAGCTACTTTCTTCTGAGTTAACTCATAGCATATTGGATTAAAATAAAACTTATACTTATAGGGATGGTATTACATTTTATATCTTTTAACACAAATTAACTTTAGGACATATATCACATGAAGTTTATTTGGGGAGGAAGCTGGGACTTGTGGTGGTGGCACAAGAGCCCATATGGAAACTTCTTTGCCAAGGTGGAAGCCTCTTCCACTGGCACTGCTTCAAGGGACTTTCTCCTTGTATCTCTGCTTTGAAGATTGTCACTAGGATTCCCAGATGGGAACATTCCCTCTTATTTGGGGCTCCTTGGGAGACTCTAAACATGTTGGTGATATCAAGAAACAGGCTGAAAACAGAGGATCCTGTTTCCCTTAATATGAAAATATTTCAGTGTTCTCTGCTCATTTGCAGCCTGAGTCAAAGAACACAAAGTTCATCTTCTACGAGCAAAAATTACCCCAGTTCTAACTTCATAGTGTCTTCACTGAAATCAGTAGATTTCTCTTAGAGAAGAATTAGATTTTTTCGGTTAATTTTTCTACATTATATCTTTTACATTAATACACTTAAGTTGCATTTAAAACTCTGGAGAGCACTGTGAAAAGTGATAGTTTTTCCAAGAGATGTGTAATCTAGAGAACCTGTTTTATAGAAAAGCTACTCTTGATGTCAAGGAAGTGTAACAACAGCTAAAGGGAAGCTCCTGAAAAAAAAGGGTGATGTTATGATGAAAGTGATGCAAGAAAGGAGGAAGTTTACAAGTGCCTCTGTCCATGATGTACATGTTCTGTGGCTAAATAGAGACTTTCAGTCCCAAGAGAGGTCAGAGTAGGAGCTTTTGTGAACACTAAAATACACCAAGCACAAAGCAGTGCACAAAACCATCTCAGCCATGTCAAGACATATTTTTAAGCAGGTGATAATGAAATAATTTCTCTACATTCCTGAGAAACCAAGTACTTCTTGCATTTTTGGAATGTTAGCTTGATTTCCAATTCATTTGTTAAGGGTGTTTTAATATCCAATTAATGTAAAGTGTCATAAATTATGACTAACATACATTAATAAAGCAGTTTTATCATCTAATGGAGCATGAAAAAATATAAATTTTTAATGAGGCTCCATGGAAAAACTGGGATATTAATACCTGCGATGGAAGAGCAAAGACTACAGTGGGTTCTTGTGGGAAAAAAACCTTTAAGTTGATACAACAGTAAATGCCAGAGTGAAAATTAACTGCAATTAATTAATTAATTAATTGGGGTTTATTAAAAAGGGAGGCTGCGGTGGTGCCGGAGCTGCCGCCGGGTGCGGTGCCAGCAGATGGCACTCCAGAATGTGGAACTCCATCCTCCCCATCCCAGGGCTCTACCACACGGACCCAGGGCCTCGCCGGCGTCACAGCCCACAGAATTCCACAAAGGACAGTCGGGGCTGGTGCCTCCACTGGGAGAAAGTACCTCGGCACCAGCTGCGGGGCGTGTTGGAGAATCACAGGATCGTGGAATGGTTTGGGTTGGAAGGGAGCTTAAAGCCCTGCCATGGGCACAGACACGTTCCACTGTCCCAGGGTGCTCCAAGCCCCATCCAACCTGGCCTTGGACACTTCCAGGAATGGGGCAGCCACAGCTTCTGGACACAACAATGCAATACCCACCCAAGAGATCGGCTCAGTGTGTTGGAGTGTGGTGCTGAGAACACCATGGGTGTGGGTTCAGTCCCTGGATGGGCCATTCACTTAAGAGTTGGACTTGCTCCTTGTCCCTTCCAACTCAGAATATCCTGTGATGTGCAATAAAGACTGATGGATCATGTAGAACCTACCCTCTCTGGGAGATAGGAATGATCCAGACCCTTACAGCCCCTGTTCGGGCTGCTCAAAGCACAGGAGCTCTCCTGAGCTGAGCTGTCCTGGGAGAACAGTCAGAGCCCAGCCCCTCAGTTTGTAAAGCCAGGGTTAAGTAAGGCCAAGGTTTATCCTTACAAAGGAGGATCTGTCAATCCCTGTCCCAAAGCTAAACTGGGTTTTGTTCCTCCCAGCACATCTATTGCTCTCATGCAACTTCACCAGAGGCATTTTTCTTGCCGTCTCTCAACAAGTGTCTCATGGGTTGGAGGCAACATCAGACAGAACCTGGCTTAGAACAGAACCGATCAAAACAAACAATTTAGCTCCATTATGTTTTTTAAGAATATGTTCTTTTCCACAAAAAACAGCTGTATAATATATGAATGCTACATGATAAAAAGCCTTAATAACTGAGAGTTCAACAGTCATTTCCTTGGAGATTTTGCTTACATTTCCATTAATAATATGAATTATAGATGTTCTATGTTATAACATTACATACCACTTTTCCAAGGCATTCATGACCTATTTAATCTGGAACTGCATGCTCTTGTTTTTCCATAATGGACATCAAATGCCATGTGAAGATTTTATTAAACTAACCCGTTCCTAAAGGACTTATTTCACAACATGCAAGTTATTTCTTCATCAAAGAAGATGAGAATAATTGTTACCAAATTAAAACTGCAAGAAATACATGATTGTTCTAAGTATTAGAGTGACTATGGTACCAGATTTGAGCATAATCCTTAATTGGAAAGTTATCCCTGGTCATGAAATACACAAGAACATTTAACTGCCTCCCACAGTGACCATGAAAATACGGACACTGATGGTTTAATTAGCAATCCCAGAGATACCAGGCAGTGCCTAAAAGCTACAGTACTCTCAGCATCATTGCTGGGAAGGAAGAGGGACTCCAAACCTTTCCACAAGTCTGTTCAGCTTTAGGCTTTTGCTGTCAAAGGCAGCAGGGATGATTGTGATCGGGATACGCAAAGCAATCACACGGAGACAAGAAATTTTCGTGGGGCAGAGGGTTCCTCTCAGAGAGCACAAGGCTGCGCCAAGGCCGAAAGCCCCCTGCCTGTTTATTTCTTACTTTTTATACATTTGTGGGTCTGGCTGTAGATTGGCTTCTGGAGTTTTCACCCCTCAGCCAAATGGCCAAACCAGCTGTCAGTTACAATTGTTTTCAGGTTAGAAATATGCAAATAAAAGACAGAAAATGAAAAACAAAGGATTTGTTTATGTTACATGTGTGAGAAAAAGGTAGAAACTGCTCCTAATATTGTGCAGTAGCTAAAAAGTCTGACTCCATTTTATGAAAATCAAAAGGCTTTAAAAAACTCAGAAAAACCAGGGTGACAGATGATTATGGGCTGGAATTACCAGATTATTTTATATAGGCCTTTGACAACAACGTTGCATCGTAGTGAAAGCTCTGCTTCCTTCCTCCCTTTCAAATGCCTCACTTTGCTCCGATGCTTATGCAGACTTCAGTCAGAAAGTATTTCTCATTTACATGACCTAGACAGAATAATAGTGAGAAAGATGTTCCTTGATCTTTTTTCTCTTGATTTGCTACATTCAGCCTGGAAGAAAAACAGTCATGGGAATGCATTGTTGCTTTTATGTTGGCATTAGGAAGCAGTGCTAGGTAGGTTGAGGGATAGATCTAGGCAGAAGCCTTGCAATAAATGGGCAGAAAAACACATGTCACAGCTTCAGGGATTACATAGTTTTGCCTATTTTTAAAAAAATTGCCTTGTTTAGTGACTTTACATACTTGATCCCACTGCAGTGCCCCATGGTTGACAGGAATGGTGAGGGAGGAGGTTTAGAGCTGTGTCAGGAGCGAGGATGACAGCTCAGTGCACGGGAGTGTATTCTATGATTACTCATTCCAGAGTCATTACCTCAGCAGGCAGAGTGGATAACCTGGATCAAAAAGTGCTCTGAACTGACTTGAACTGTGATTCCAGAAATAGGCTGGACTCCATTTGGCCTTTCTAGTGCTCAGCTGGATCCATCACTGAGCCCCATGGTCTGCCACAGGCTCCTTTCCTGACCTTGCCATGTTCCTGTGACATTCCTATGGGTGTGAGGAATAAATCTTTCTGGAGACAACACAAGAAGAAGCAGAGGAAATCCCCAGGTAGAACCACCCATGGGCTGCCACACTGAACATACCCATGGGAGTAGTTGAAAGAACATTTCCCTGGGGTTGGAATGATTTGTGATGAACCATGGCCATGTGCATTGATCTTTGTAACAGAGAATGGACCTGAATAAATCATCAGGAAGGAGAGAAATTGAGCTTTTTTAACAGCTTTGAATATTTTATTCCAAGAAGTAGAACAAAAAAGTAGATTGTTGTCCTGAAGGTTGTAAAATCCCAAAATACAGGCAAACTGTGGTAATGATAAGGAAAATCACAGGAGTTTATCTAACAACCAGGGTCTTCCAGCCAAATTATAGTTACTGCCTGAGCCAGCACCATGAATAACAGTGGGGATAAATAAAAATGCAAACCATCTTTGTGGAGAGGAGCCTCAGTAACAAAACATGAAAGATTTAGAAGGTTCTCATTGTGAAAATGGAAGTCCTGATTCCAAAATAATAGTTTGAGGCCTCTTTTGTCATCCAAGGACAATTTAAATGAATGGAATTATGCCCATTGACATTGATGAGCTTTGAATTCAGGCTTCATCCTCTTTCAAAAATATGTCCAAATATATTTTAAAAAGTGGCCAGTCAAGCCTGGATAGGAAATGTGAGACAAAGGGGCATTGACAGAATGTCTGTCAAATGACAGGAATTAGGGAAATAGTCCAAACAATCATGAATGAAGATTTTTTTTTGTGCAAATGTGTCAAAATACCAAGTTTATATACAACATAGCTTATCTCAAATTCTTCCATGCTGGTATTGAACTTAAATAAATTAAGAATTTGAAGAAAGAATAGCCCCTCCAACAACTTGTACAGTTCCCAATAGCTAATAGAAATAGTTATTCTCAATTCTAGCCCACTGTTGCCTAAAAAGAGAAGTATTGTGTCTTTGAGAGCTTTGTCATTATTATGTCCATTGTAAACAGCTATTTAGACAGAACTAAAGCTACTGAAAGTGGTCTCCCAAAACTCAGGAAGCTGACATGTTGTTCAGCCTTCTTGAAGGAGAATTGATGTGAATCCTTTTGCTCTGAGCACTCCAAATACATCATAGAATACTAATCACACTATTTCCCAAAACTAAAGAAAAATAAAAAAAGTATGGAGTACATCACTGAGCTGAGAATGGCACATCTCTTTGGAGACTCTTTAGTGGGGGGAAAGATGCCTGTCTGCATCCTAACTATATAAAAAAGAGCCCTCAAAGGGTAGAGAATAAACTGCCAGAGAGTAGGTTTAGATTGGATTTTAGGAAGGCATTCTTCCCTGTGAGGGTGGGGAGGCCCTGGCACAGGGTGCCCAGAGAAGTTGTGGCTGCCCCTGAACCCCTGGAAGTGTCCAAGGCCAGGTTGGATGGGGCTTGGAGCAACTGGAAGGTGTCCCTGTCCATGGCAGGGGGTGAAATGGGATGGGCTTTAAGGTCCCTTCCAACCCAAACCACCCTGGGATTCTGTGATAAATATTCCATTGGTATTTCATGTTCATTTCATATGAGAGAGGGAGGACAGATCTCAGCCTGGGGACTTCAACCTAGCCTCAGGAGGAGCAGACATGGGAACATCACCATCCTCTGCCCCTGATGTGCTGGGGAAACTTGGAGAAAAAGGCACAGAGGAAAGATCACTGAAGAAAAAGGTGGAACTGCTTTGTTCTGCCTTTTTTTCTGGACTCTGAGTTTCTCCCCTTAGCATAAAATAGTGGGGCTGCAGATCTCAGACAAAAGGTTGGAGCCAGCAGTACCTTCTCAGCCACAGGATGCAGAATTTGTGCTGCATGAAGTGCAGAGAGTCACAAATGAGTCCAAAAAGTGCTGTTTGGCACATCTCATTGAAATGTTTCACTTTCATCTGTCAGAAGGGTAGTAAACTTTAGGATTAGGAATACTTGAAACATTCTTTTTTTTTTTTCCTTTATAACAAAAGGGAGACATTGACTAATGATCCCAGTACTGAGAGTCAAAATACTTGCTGTACTTGTCTATCCTAAAGTGCTGTAGTAGTACAAATTGACTCCTCAATGCTGTCATTCTTTTTCTACAAAATGAGCAGCTCATAGGAGGAAATATCTTGGCTCTGAATGTGGCCAGAAAAAAAGAGCTTTCTCCCAGTAATTTTTTCCTTGGGTAAGACTTTTCATACTGTGTTTGACATTCTGAATTACATGATTACACAGTACAAGACTCCAGCAACATTTTGCATTGTAAAGATGGAGATGCTCAGCATTTTGCCAGATGCCAGGTGATATCCTGACATTTCTATCTTCACTTTAAGCCGAGTGACAGTCAGCATATTCACAATGAAGCCAAGACAATCTGCTATTAAGTTACAGTAGTGACATTTTCTCTTGTGAAGATCCCAGGGCTCGTTGGAATAAAGCAGCTCCGCCAAACGCAGTGTGCGGAGCAGCTCCGGCGCAGATTGCTCCGTGTATAATGCCATGTTTTATCCATGCCGGTGGCTCAGCGGGCAGAGGCTTTGGTAAGTAAGTCTGTACTGCACCATTTCCTGGCTCGGTGCTCCGGGTGTTGCAGTCTGTGTGCAGTGGGGGAGGTACCAGAGCTGATCAAGCAGTGTAATTTTATACATTACTGAATCAGTGCTGGAGGAACCTGGAGGGACAAAGCATCATCTTCTCTTTGAACTGCACTGTAAAATCTGACAGTACTTGTAGCCCAGCCATGCTCTGATACAATTTTTCTCTCCTTTTCCCCCTGATTTTGGTGTGAATGATAAAGTGATCTGATGATGGCTCTCATTATGGAACCTATTAGCAAGTGGACACCCAAGCAAGTAGTGGATTGGATGAAAGGTAAGATCGTTTACTGCCGTGTATTGTCTGTACTTTGGATCCTGGCAATTTGCATCCGTGCTCCCGCATTCTTTGTTTTCGGAAGAGTTTATTCAGTTCTGATCATCCCTGTGCTGCTTTGCCCAGTAGTTGTTAGAGACAGGGCTGAGGAGAGGCTGCTCGAACTGTGCTGTGGGAATTGCTGCCGACAACGGAGCGGGGATCAACTGCATTCGTTGGACAATGCAGACAGAAAGTGTTTGTGTCTTACGGCTCCATTATGCCTCGCACAGGGTAACGTCGGGATGTTTGGCTGCTTTAAATTTGCCCTGATTAGGTCTGGTTTGCTCATATCAGGTGATCTGATGCAGTGGCTGTACACTGATTGTCTGTAGTTTTGGGTACCACAAGGAGCACCAGAAGCCGGGGGCTGGACTGAGGTATCCTGCTCTTTCAGGAACGTGTCCTGCCCTGTCCAGGCTGCCAGCCGTGGGAAGGCGCAGGGCTGAGCCCGGCTCCGTGGGGAAACTCGCCGGGATAACTTGACAGGAATGATGATTTCCCTGCACATTCGCAGTTTCACAACACAGCCATCAGCTGTGATATGTTTTGCCTGACAATGCTCGGCTGTGCTGCAAACAGACCGGGATGGATGGCAGGGCGAGGGATTGTTCTGATGATAAGTGGTTTAAATTTCTCCGGAGTGGGAGGAGAATGTATTCCCACAGTGGAATGCATTAGTGTTGTTATACAGTGCTTCTGATGAGTTGTCTGTCTTTGAGACAAATAATTCCTGCCACGGGGGATCTCTTATATAAGGAGAAGAGGTGCAAATGTGGGGTGTAGGATACTCATGGAAATTATTCCTGTAATGTGATGACTGAACTTATGGGAGGGTTGAATTGGATGCCCACTCGAATGTCCTTAAAGCTTTCAAAGTATTCTCATTAATAAGAGAATGGTTCTGATCTCATTTTGCTAAGCTACATCTCCACACCACTAAAATTGGGCTGTTTTGGTGCTCATCAGACACGTTGCCATTATCAGCTAATTATTCTTTTACAAGCACAGTCTTGTGAAGCAAACAGTGTCTAGGGGAATGTATGTACTTTTTTTCTCAGGTATTTGGGAACTCGGGGCAATTGGGAGGGCTTAAGCAGGTCATTGGGATGGATCCTAAACCTTTAGATATAGGATTGATTCCCAGGCTCCAATGTCATTAGGTGATATCAAATCCTAATGTATTTGCAGAGGAGTTTTCTGATCTACACTTTCATTCTCAGTACATAAAAGAGTTAAAAATGGGACAGATCACTCTGCTATTTTAGCTTCTTACTTGAATTATAATGTAAATTAAGTGTCAAAGTGTGTAGAATACTTGTTGATAAATTTAAAATTACTTCCTGCTACTTTTTTATCCTTTCTGATGCAAACTAATTACATCTTGGGGAAAAGTAATCCATCATGTGCAGTGGAGGAAGGTCATACAAGCAGCAGGTTTTTAAATGTCTGGAGTTGCCCGACAGTTGGATTTCCATACCAGACTGCACAGTGCGCCAGCCACAGGGATATCTGGAGTAGGCAGCATTGCCAGTACTGTTCCTCTGTGTTCAAGCATAAATAAAAATAATGCAATGAACACTGAAGTATTCACAATGTTGATATTTTCCTTGGTAACGTGAGCTGCATATCCACAAACAGGAAAGTTGCACATTTGTTCATTTTCCCCATGTTAATATTACAAGCCTCCTTTTTATCCCAGTATTTACCTTTGCAGATGCATTGTTCAGTTGCAGCCAAAGAAAAGACCTAACCCACACAAATGGCAGACTGGAGGCAGTTTAAAACTACTTGTAAGTACCTTACTTTGCAAAAATTGCCCAAGTGTGGCCACTGTTTGCCTGTAATTTCCATGTGTTGTGTAGCTCAGCTCTGTTGGCTACAGTCACTCTGCTAAATCCATGTGCCAGGGATGTCAAAGATCTGCACAGGCAGTGATTTTCAGCGATAAGGTAGTTTTTATGTAGTTCTCCTATTCTGAAAGGTCACTTCTTTCACAGCATTAAAAGATAAATTAAGGACCCTTTCAAAAAATTACCACTTTAGGAATGAGTATTATCATAGTAACATGTTAATAAACAATGGAACAAATAATGTCACTGTAATATACCTTTGGGGGGCTTAAAATATGTAAGCAATTAGTTTTATTTGTGGAGATCGTAAATGATAAAATATTTCACAGGGAAATGATGGCAACATGCTTTTAAAACTTGCATTCATCATATCCCTTGAAGCTATTAGAATTTACTTCTAAAATCTGTTAGCAAAGCCCATAATTTGAAACTAAGTAGCAGTGAGTAGCAGAAGCATCAAATAACTGTAGAAAAGGTCGAAGGAAGCCAGGAAAATGATGTTAATGGTTTGAGACTCAGGTCCCCAGAATGTCCTAGTTGCAGCATCCGATGAGAGCAGCAGCTGCAGTTTGAATTCCCCCTCAAGAGGAGACACCCTTCTGTTCTTTTCCTTTAGGAAATGTTACTTGCCAAAAAAGTAAAATTGGTAGGCTATAAGAACCATTGTAATGACAAGTTGGCATCTTGTATTTGTCCACAGTTCCTTTCTTGGGAATACACTCAACTGCAATTCAATTAGGGAACTGCATCTGATGGTGTGGACAACCTGAAAAGGCCATGCAAGTCTGGAGAAATTGATTCCTGAGGCTCTCAGAGGTTCTAGAAGTTAAAACTAGATACACTTTTGTGTTAAAGAAACTGTCTTTATATACAAAAATATTTTGTAAAGTTGAGCAGATACAGCAGAAGGCACTGTGGTGAAAAGGGAAAGTTTCAAAGGAGATGACAACATTAACTGAGAAGGTATTTTTAACAACAGTTTTTAGTCAGTATTGTTTTTTTCCCGTCAAATTTTCCAAAATGTTAAACATCTCCAAATGGTTTTCAGATGTTTCCCCTGGTATACAGCCATTTCTTACATAACTTACTGTCCTAGGGTGACTGTGTATCCCCCAATCGTCTATTGGGTGCAAAGGGGAGGGAAAGCACAGTTTGTTTTTCCCCAGGAAAACTCTGCTCCTTGGAGTGACCTTGAAGCGGGGGAGTTGGAACACTGCAAGATGAAAGAAGCTCTGTTGTTTTTTCCCCAGCAGTTAGTTAGTTAGTTTAGTGCTAGCATAGTTAGATGCTGTAGAATAGCTGAAGCTTTTTTGCTTTTTTTTTTCCCTCTTTTTTTTTTCCTTCTTTTTTTCCTTTTTTCTTTTTGCCCTCTCCTCGGAACTGTTCCAGCCTCTCCGGACTAAGGACCTGGGGGAAGCACTGGGGGCCTCCACAGGGGACCCACCCCACCAAGGCCAGCCCTGCACATCTCCTTTTCTCCCAGCACCAGTGGAGACGGAGCGGCAGGGCACAGTGACTATCTTCAAGAGGAGACTTTCTTTAAGTTTGTTATCCCTCCATAAGCGGCATGAAGCTCTTGTCATCGGGTATTGTGCTGGGAGTGCTTTGCCTGTTTAATAAACAGGTTTTTTCCACTTCTCTCTGAGGAAGTCTTTTCCCAAACTGGTTGGGGGAGGGGAGGGGGGCCCCCTGGGAGGGTTTCTCCCAAAATCTGCCTGAAACCACCACAAACTTCCTGGTGCCCAAACATGGGGCTCGAGAGAGTGGAAAAACCCCATACTGATTAGTATTTAGCAGTCAGTAACTATGCTGCTTGAACTCATGTCTCTTGGGGTGGGGGCCTTGGTGTGTTTTGGATCCTTAGGCTTCTTTGAGGTCTTAATACCTTTGTGGTCCTTAGGTTTATTTGCATATGCAGAGATAGCCCCAATATTGTCACTAATACGCAGTTTTTACAGTAGAGGGATGTCACCCTGGTTTTTCTGAGTTTTTTAAAGCCTTTTGATTGTTCATAAAATGGAGTCAGACTTTTTAGCTACTGTACAATATTAGGAGCAGTTTTCGCTTTTTATCACACATGTAACATAAACAAATCCTTTGTTTTTCATTCTCTGTCCTCTGTTTGCATATTTCTAACCTGAAAACAATTGTAACTGACAGTTGGCCTGGCCATTCGGCTGGGAGGTGAAAACTCCAGAAGCCAATCCACAGCCAGACCCACAAATGTATAAAAAGTAAGAAATAAACAGGCAGAGGGGTCTCGGCCTTGGCTCAGCTTGAGCTCTCTCGGAGGAACAACTCCGCCCTGCGAAATCTCTCGTCTCAGTGTGATTGCTTTGTGTATCCCGATCACTGAGGGACACGGATTAGAGTAGCTATTGGCCTTGGTTTAATGATAATAATTTGTAGGAAGTTTATAAAGGTGCTGAGATCTTTTCCTACTATGTATGGATCATGGTTATGGTTATTCACCCTGTTTGTGGGAGGAGGAGCAGAGGATGAAACGTTGCAGTCTTTCGTTTCCTTCTTCTCCTCTGAATCGGTTAAATCATTGCTGGAGAATGTTGAGTTTCCCCTGAGTGTTAAAGAGACCATCTTTCTGGTATGTCATCTGGTAAGCCTCCCCTATACAGTCTGCAGCTTCTCTAGAATATGGGCTGAGATTTCTAGAGGGGCTGATGAAACTCCTGACCCAGGCAGAGGAAATCCTGAGTGGTGTGGAGAATGGGAGGATATGGGCCAACTCCTCAAGGAATTCTATGACCCTGTAGTCTGGGATTTTCCACAGGAACAAATTCAGAATCCAGTGGAGCTGGGGAAATACCTGAAAGAGAGGTACCATGATGGCTCTAAGGGGGAAAAGGTGGCTGCAGTAAGCTGAGCCCTGGCATATGCTTATCGCACGTTGCTAGAGACTGTAGGGCAGCAGACAGAGGCAGGGGGGAGGGATACAAATCAACAGCTACCCCAGTCACTCAGGCTGCAGCCAACACCCCAGTTATGAAGCCAGCAGCTAAACTAGAACCTGAGCCTGAGTCGGCAGCTAAACCAGACAGTAAGCCTAAGCCCCTAGCAGTTGCTCCAGGAAAGAAGCACACACTCAAAACTGATCGACCAGTGGACGATGATGACCCAAGAGAAGGACCTTCACCAAAATCAGAAGCCAAAGCTTCTAGCACAGGATCAGAAGCCAATATTGATTCATTTTCCCTGAAGGACCTTCAGGGCCTAAGAAAGGATTACTGGTGACAACCTGATGAATCTATAATTAGTTGGTTAGTCCATCTTTGGGATGCTGCAGGTAAGGCTACAATTCTGGACGGCACTGAAGCGAGGCATCTGGGATCCCTGTCACATGATCCAGTCATCGACCAGGAGATGATGAGAGAGGCTAGTCCTTGCAGTCTCTGGATACGGGTCCTAGGAAGTGTGGCAGAAAGATATTTGTGAGCAGATGATCTCTATATGCAGCAAACCCCATGGAAGACCGCAGAACAAGGGATTCAACGCTTGAGAGAAATGGCAGTGGCTGAGATGGTCTTCTCAGATGACATAAACACTAGGAACCCAGACTTGGTATCATGTACATCTGTGATGTGGTGAAAACTTATACGACTCGGGCCATTAGAATACGCTTCTGCTTTAGCAGTAATGAAGCGGGAGGACATGGAGGAGACGGTGCTTGATATGGCAAAGAAGCTCCGAGCACATGCAGATGCTGTGCATGGCCCAACACACGCCAGAATCGCAGCTGTGGAAACACGTCTACAGAAACTAAAGGATAAGATAGATGAGAATCATAAGAAACTCAGGGAGGAGATTAGAGAGGACCTTCTCCAAATCTCAGCAGTACAGATCAGAGGTTCTGGTACCCAACGTAGACGCTCCCCGGGTAGGGAGAGAGGATACACTCCACGTGCTGAGCTGTGGTTCTTCCTGCGGGATTGCGGAGAAAATATGAACAGATGGGATGGAAAATCTACGGCTGCCCTGGCACAATGGGTGCGTGAATTGAAGGAAGTCAAGACTCAAAGAGGGAGTTCCACCAAAAGGGAAGCGACTCCAGTTGCCCGTAGCCAAACTGCCAGGTATGACGATGATGACATGTCCGACCCCCTTGAAGGAACCTCTAAGACATATGCTCAAGGAAAGAAGGATAACCAGGCTTAGAGGGGCCCTGCCTCTAGCCAGGTAGAGGCTAGGGAAAACCATGTATTTTGGACTGTGTGGATTCGTTGGCCTGTCACATCTGAACCACAAAAATACGAGGCCTTGGTTGATACTGGTGCGCAGTGCACATTAATGCCGTCAAGACATGTAGGGGCAGAATCTGTCTCTCACTGGAGTGATGGCGGGATCACAAGATTTTACTTTGGTGGAAGCAGATGTGAGCCTAACTGGAAAGGAGTGGAAGAAACACCCTATTGTGACTGGGCCAGAGGCCCCATGCATTTTGGGCATAGATTACCTCTGAAGTGGGTATTTCAAATACCCGAAAGGCCTCAGGTGGGCATTCGGGATAGTGGCTGCAGTGACAGAGGGCATCCGGCAATTGAACACCTTGCCTGGACTGTCTGAGAATCCATCTGCAGTAGGACTCCTGAAAGTACAAGAGCAACGGGTACCAATTGCCACTTCTATAGTGCACCGCCGACAGTATAGGACAACTCGAGATGCTGTGATTCCCATCCATAAGATGATTCAAGAGCTGGAGAGCCAAGGGGTGGTTAGTAAAACCCACTCACCCTTCAACAGCCCCAGTTGGCCTGTGCGCAAGTCTGAAGGAGAATGGAGATTGACTGTGGACTACCGTGCATTGAATGTGGTGACACCACCACTGAGCGCTGCCATGCCAGACATGTTGGAGCTCCAGTATGAGCTGGAGTCCAAGGCAGCAAAATGGTACGCCACAATTGACATTGCAAATGCATTTTTCTCCATTCCTTTGGCAGCAGAATGCAGGCCTCAGTTTGCCTTCACATGGAGGGGAGTGCAGTACACCTGGAACCGACTGCCCCAGGGGTGGAAGCACAGCCCCACCATCTGCCATGGACTGATCCAGACTGCACTAGAAAAGGGTGAGGCTCCAGAACATCTACAGTATATTGATGACATCATTGTGTGGGGGAACACAGCAGCAGAAGTGTTTGAGAAGGGAAAGGAAATCATCCAGATCCTCCTGGAAGCCGGTTTCGCTATCAAGAAGAGTAAAGTTAAGGGACCAGCTCGTGAGATCCAGTTCCTGGGAGTAAAGTGGCAAGATGGACAGCGGCAGATTCCTACTGATGTCATCAACAAGATTACAGCAATGTCTCCACCAACCAATAAGAAGGAGACACAAGCTTTCCTCGGTGCTATAGGTTTCTGGAGGATGCATATTCCCGAGTATAGTCAGATTGTGAGCCCTCTTTACCTGGTCACCCGCAAAAAGAACGATTTCCACTGAGGCCCTAAGCAGCAACAAGCTTTTGCCCAGATCAAGCAGGAGATAGATCGCTCATGCAGTGGCCCTTGGCCCAGTCAGGACAGGACCAGATGTGAAGAACGTGCTCTACTCTGCAGCCGGGAGCCATGGCCTGTCCTGGAGCCTTTGGCAGAAGGTGCCTGGTGAGACTTGAGGCCGGCCACTACGATTTTGGAGTCGAAGCTACAGAGGGTCTGAAGCCAATTACACCCCAACTGAGAAAGAAATCTTAGCAGCCTATGAAGGAGTTCAAGCCGCCTCGGAGGTGATTGGTACAGAGGCGCAACTCCTCCTGGCACCCCGACTGCCTGTGCTAGGGTGGATGTTCAAAGGGAAGGTCCCCTCCACCCATCATGCCACTGATGCCACATGGAGCAAGTGGATTGCTCTTATTACGCAGCGCGCCCGTATGGGTAAACTGAATCGTCCTGGGATTTTGGAAATAATTACCAATTGGCCTGAGGGTGAAAATTTTGGTCTCACAGATGAACAAGAGCAAGTGACACGGGCTGAAGAGGCTCCACCATACAACCAATTGCCAGCAGAGGAGACGCATTATGCTCTTTTCACTGACGGTTCCGGTCGTATTGTAGGGATGAACCGGAAGTGGAAAGCAGCTGTGTGGAGCCCCACACGACAGGTTGCTGAGGCCACTGAAGGAGAGGGTGGATCAAGTCAACTTGCAGAACTCAAGGCTGTTCAATTGGCCTTGGATATTGCTGAAAGAGAGGGGTGGTTGAGGCTCTACCTCTATACCGATTCATGGATGGTAGCCAATGCTCTGTGGGGATGGCTGAAGAGGTGGAAAGAGGCTAATTGGCAGCGTGGAGGGAAACCAATTTGGGCTGCTGAGGAGTGGAAAGACATTGCTACCAGGGTAGGGAGACTACCTGTGAAAGTCCACCACGTAGATGCCCACATCCCCAAGAGTAGAGCTAATGAGGAGCATCGAAAGAATGAGCAGGTAGATCGGGCAGCAAAAATAGAGGTGTCAAAGATTGATTTAGATTGGGAACACAAGGGAGAGTTGTTTTTAGCTCGATGGGCCCATGATGCCTCAGGCCATCAGGGTAGAGATGCCACCTATAAGTGGGCCCGAGACCGAGGGGTGGATCTAACTGTCACCCTGGTTTTTCTGAGTTTTTTAAAGCCTTTTGATTGTTCATAAAATGGAGTCAGACCTTTTAGCTACTGTACAATATTAGGAGCAGTTTTTACTTTTTCTCACACATGTAACATAAACAAATCCTTTGTTTTTCATTCTCTGTCCTTTATTTGCATATTTCTAACCTGAAAACAATTGTAACTGACAGTTGGTCTGGCCATTCGGCTGGGAGGTGATAACTCCAAAAGCCAATCTTCAGCCAGACTCACAAATGTATAAAAAGTAAGAAATAAACAGGCAGAAGGCTCTCCGCCTTGTTCTCCGCCTTGGCTCAGCCTTGAGCTGGCTCGGAGGAACTCTCTGCCCTGCGAAAATCTCTTGACTCCGTGTGATTGCTTTGCGTATCCCAGTCACATCTAACCTTGGACAGTATTTCTCAGGTTATCCACGACTGTGAGACATGTGCTGCCATCACACTGGCCAAGCAGGTGAAGCCCCTATGGTATGGTGGACGGTGGTCTAAATATAAGTATGGAGAAGCCTGGCAGATTGATTATATTACCCTACCCCAGACACGTCACGGTAAGCACTATGTGCTCACAGTGGTGGAAGCCACCACGGGGTGGCTGGAGACCTACCCTGTGCCCCATGCTACTGCCTGAAACACCATCCTGGGCCTAGAGAAGCAAGTCATGTGGAGGCATGGTACCCCTGAGAGAATTGAGTCAGACAACGGGACTCATTTCAAGAACAGCCTTATTAACACCTGGGCTAGGGAACATGGCATTGAGTGGGTGTACCATATTCCCTACCATGCACCCACTGCAGGGAAAGTGGAGAGGCACAATGCATTGTTAAAAACCCAGTTGAAAGCATTGGGGGGGGGATCTTTCAAGAATTGGGAGCAGTGTGGGAGATTAGGGACAGGCGGTCGGAAGATATCGCGTTGTACGGGAAGACAGATCCCCTCCCTCAATTCTTAGTTGGTTAGTGTCCTTGATAAGGTAAGCAACACCTAACTTGTAACGTAAGCAGACGGAAGTGATGTAGCAAACAGAGGTTTTATAACTCCATGTAACCAGTTAATAAACACCATTAGCCGTCCACCACACTGGTGTCTGTGAGCTGGTGGTCCGAGCAGCCTGGGTGTGGCTGCCGTGTCGTTCCTGAACCAGGTCGCTACGCCTCAGCGGAGGTAACAGAGCAGCATTTGGCAAAGGCCACCTGGTTGGTCAACACCCGAGGCTCCACCAACCGAGCAGGCCCCGCCCAGGCTGAGCCTCTGCGTACAATAGATGGAGATAAAGTCCCAGTGGTGCATGCCAGAGGTCTGTTAGGGAAGACAGTGTGGATCAAGTCTGCCTCAAGTACAGACAAACCCATTAGTGGGGTTGTCTTTGCTCAGGGACCAGGTTGCACATGGTGGATAATGCAGAAAGATGGAACAACACGATGTGTACCTCAAGGAGATCTGATTGTTGGGTGAGAATCATTTGTAAACATCACTGTCTACTGAATGCTATTGCCATTGTCTGTACATTAAACCACGCAGAATGAAATAGAAGGAAATGTGTAAGTGAGAGGGTATGTGTTAAATGTTGAAAGTATGAGCAAGTGTTGAAGGTATGAGTAAGTGAGAGAGGAATCCTGCTGCCCTGCAGCCTGGGGCCTGGATTTAGTGGCTCAGTGTGGAACATGACAGGAGCATGACAGGTATTGATTGTATTTTTTTTTGTGGGGAGAACGGATGGAAGTTTTATGTGGATAAATACACGATGTGGAATATACGTTGGTTCTGTCTGTAAGTCAATGATATGGGGATAAGGGGTGGAAAATGTCCGAGGGTGACTGTGTATCCCCCAATCGTCTATTGGGTGCAAAGGGGAGGGGAAGCACAGTTTGTTTTTCCCCAGGAAAACTCTGCTCCTTGGAGTGACCTTGAAGCGGGGGAGTTGGAACACTGCAAGATGAAAGAAGCTCTGTTGTTTTTTCCCCAGCAGTTAGTTAGTTAGTTTAGTGCTAGCATAGTTAGATGCTGTAGAATAGCTGAAGCTTTTTTGCTTTTTTTTTCCCTCTTTTTTTTTTCCTTCTTTTTTTCCTTTTTTCTTTTTTGCCCTCTCCTCGGAACTGTTCCAACCTCTCCGGACTAAGGACCTGGGGGAAGCACCGGGGGCCTCCACAGGGGACCCACCCCACCAAGGCCAGCCCTGCACATCTCCTTTTCTCCCAGCACCAGTGGAGATGGAGCGGCAGGGCACAGTGACTATCTTCAAGAGGAGACTTTCTTTCTTTAAGTTTGTTATCCCTCCGTAAGCGGCACGAAGCTCTTGTCATCGGGTATTGTGCTGGGAGTGCTTTGCCTGTTTAATAAACAGGTTTTTTCCACTTCTCTCTGAGGAAATCTTTTTTCCCGAACCAGTTGGAGGAGGGGAGGGGGGCCCCGTGGGAGGGTTTCTCCCAAAATCTGCCTGAAACTGCAACACTTACCTGTTTTCCTGGGGATGTGTACTATGGACCCAAAAGGTACTTTAGGAAAAACCTTTGCCTTGCTCAGATTCCATAGTGGCCCCATTGGAAAACAAACTACCCATAAAGCTCCCCAGTACCTTCAGGGTCAGAGTGGTTTCTAGCTGGTTAGTTTTCCCTGGATTAGGTTTAACATATTAATGTGAGTAAATGGCAAACTGCCCTCCAAGATGTGCATCCGGAATGCTTTACCTGGAGATTTTTGTTGCTTTTTTGGCACAGGAGCTCCCTGTGAAACTCAGGGACACTTTGCAGGTTATCAGTGAACACTCCAAACTCAAACTCCTCTATTTCAATGTGCACTGAGCAGGTGAGTCCTGTACAGGATCTAGGGGTTTGGGGTGCAGAGGGGAGCTAGCATGTCTTACTGAATTAACAAAAGGGTGAGAGTTTGTGTTTCTGTTGGAGGCAAAATCTGAAGGGAATTCTCTGTACTTTTACAACCAAGAGCATTGGAGATGTACTTCCTAAAGGGAGCAGTTTTCAAGTAGGTCATTTAAAATGTGAACTCATTTACAGGCAAGTGACACCTCTGTCCAAATAAATACTCATTTTTCAAAGCAGTCCAAAGAAATGTAATGAAATGAAATACAATGCAATGAAAATACAGTTGCGACTTTCAGAGAATGCAGTGTTATTGAACAGCTGAAAATTAAAATGGGAAACCAGCTATTCCTTAAGTACCTGTAATAACTCCACACAGCATCTGTGATTCAAAGTCCTGGGGACTGACAGGTTTGTCTGCCAAAACAGCCTGCAGTGGAGGCTTCTCTTCTAATAAATGGTCTGCTGTAGATAGTCATTTCACAACTGCTAGCCATTTTTTCCCCTTTAAATCTAGAATTTCTGCACCCTCAACAGGAGATGTAGACATTAAAATAAATAAATAAATAAATAAAAATTCAGTTGGTAAACTGATTAACTGTGCTGCACTGATCCTGTGCAGAATTATTATATATTTAGCTGATGGGTTTTCCTTAGCATGTAATTCCCTGATTTCAGTCTGGCTCATAAAAGAGAAAGGCAGGGAGGGAGGGTGTGGAGAGCAGAGAAGCTGATGACGTAAGAGGACTTGTTAACATTCGCATCATGCTGGGCTCCGGCAAACCCCTCTCCCTCTGCTTCCCATTAGATCACTACCTGTGCTGGAGCAATGTGTCACAGCCAGGGAGCCTCCTCTCTTTGCAGGACATCATATTTATCAAATCTCAGAATGTGCTGGAAACATAGCTGAATATTATGATCCACTGCCAAAGCAGCCCTGTAGGTGCTGAGTTGGGTGATGCTTGGCTTCCCTGATCCCCCTTCCTGACCTCAGAATCCCATAATGCAGGAACACAATTCCACAAGATGCAATTTGAAACTGGAGTAGATAACCAAGGTCATCTCTTATTTAGAAAAAGTGTAGGTTTTATAGCATCTTTTCAGCTCTTTCTGAAGACAAATAGGTTTGGGAAAGATCTGAGCCACAAATGCAGAATTAGCATTCAATTTCCAAGCTGTTATAAAGTAAAGGTTTTACCGTTTTCCTTCTGCTCTCACCAATTGTACAGCTGAAACAATTTGCTGTTGTGGCTCCCCCTTGGATTCCTGTGTTCCACTGGCACCACATTTCCAGTTGTCTCTAGGAAGTCACTGAATCAGAATTGGCTGCAGTTCCTCCCCAATTTCTCTCACAAGTTTTGGACTTCAGTGCTTCTTAGTAACAAATTTTGTGAACAACTTGAGTGCTGTAAACTGTTTGCTTTTAAAGGATCAGCAGAACCCACCCCAGAGTTGACAGCTTTGCAATGTAAGTGCTAAAGGTCAGATTTCAAGGAACAGGTTCCCAATATTCAGCACAGTTAAGTGTTGGAATAAGCTGTCCAGGCAGGTTGGCCCATTCCCTTTATAGGAGGTTTTGAATACCACTGAGAAGACCTCCAGTATCCCTCTGGAAGTGTTTCTGTGCCCAGTCTGTCCCCAGCAGAGTGACCTAATGTCTTCTCAAGGCTTCTACCAACTCAGACAAGACCTTGGGGTGGTTTCTTGCATGGGAATCACCCTCATCTTTGAAATGTGAAAAGTCCCAAAGAGATTATAGCTCTGGCTTCCTCCTGGATATTTCACAGTTTATATTTCCCAGAATAACCATGGGAGATGATGTCCAAATGTCTAAAGCTCAGAAGTCTTCCTGCTGTGTTTCACGAGGAGAGCAGCAGAACTGGTGATCATCAGAGCTGCAGTCCCAGAAGCAAACCCAGACCTGCTCCACTTCCACCAACATTCCCAAAAGGCCCATTCCTCCCTGCCCCAGAGGTTAAGGTAGCAAACAGAGCTCAGGAGACTGGCAGGATTACCAGGAACCAGTGCCCTCAAGGCTTTGACTGTTACCACTTTTAATTCAGTTTGTGCACCACTGGCAGCCTGGAGGGACAACAAAACACTTTGCTGAGCCCATGGCTCCAGTTTGTGTCTTCCCAGCAACTGCAGCTGTGGTTGGGGTCATTGCCAGCAGGCCCACAGCAAAATTTAGTACAAAGACCTCCCTAAATCAAGTCTGTTATAAATTGCACGACTCAAGATTTAGTCCCAATTAGAATTTTATTTATTACAGCAAGCGGGGCATAAGCAAATACAGCGCTGGGCGACAGGGGGTCTGCACCCCGCCAACTGCCGCGCGGTTACGGTTTTTCAGTTCTGTTTTATACAGTTCTTTTCTTCTGTTATCGGTCGGTTTATCTTGGTGCTAGGAGACCGTCTTCTATCTTCTGAAAACAGTTACAGTTCCTTCTCCTGGAACTCAAAAGCCTTGTTAAGCAATAGCACATGTGTCTAAAAAGTCCTGAGTCATCTTGTGTTTGCAAGTTTTAAAAGTCATGAGTCATCCTGTGTTTGCAAGTTTAAAGGTTCTCTTAAAAGTCATGAGTCATCCTGTGTTTGCAAGTTCAATGAACAAAGCATTAACCCGCTACAATCCCCCCTTTTTCTTTCAGCCTAAATTTGTTCATTGAATCTTTTTAATTCCTGTCTGGCCTATTCTAATTTCTCATCTTCTGAGGTAGAAGATATGAGACTATTGATCACCTTGAAGATTAAACAGCGTAGGATCTTGAACGCTATTGTTACAAGGAAAAGAATAACAAGATACAACAAAATTGTTTTAACTATAGAAGTCTACCACCCTGTAAGTCGCTACTTTTTTGATCCAGTCCTCAGATTCTTGCTTCACTTGTCTGATCACGCTGTTCATGCTTCAAAGGGCAGCATGGATGTTTGGAGCCTTTGAGGTCACGTTTAGGCAACACAGTCTTTGAAATTCCTGGCATTCATGTCTATGAAGTAACAAGAGATAATCTATAGCAGCACGGTTCTGGAGAGTGGCCTGTCTGGTAATTTCCTCATCTTCTAGGAGAGAGCTGATGGCGGTGGACGTTAAATTTGCCTGTTTGACTACCCAGCACTTTAGATGGCTTAATTCACCTAGAGCCTTGGCTGCTGCAACCCACAGAAGGAACAGGGACACAGCGACTCTTTTTGACTTGGCTCAATGAAAAATTTCTGAATTACAATTTGGATCCAATTGGTCAGCACTTTTCTTTTGAATTTTGTTTGCTGATTTGTTTTTTGTGAGTCCATTCACCAATCAAAGTTTGGTTGGGTGTCAATACAGACAACCGCCCTATGGTACATAGCCCTCCTAAAAGCCGAGACGGAATTCCTGCTTAAAATGGAATTCCTACCAGACAGGTGGACATAGGATTCTCTGTTGATGCAGTGGACAAACATATGTTTTCCTGCGGAAGTGTCTGTGCCAGGGTCACCCAGACATTTTGATGCAGCTGAGGGATGATCCATGCAGCTGCCAGACTGTTCAGCAACAATAAGATGACAACTTGTATGAGGTTCATCACAGGGTTGAGTGTGAGGCAGGCTTTCTCTAAAAAGAAAAACAAACATTTTTAAAACATGTTAAAAGTTTCTGTTTCTGCCGGAAGGAGTCCACATCTAGGAAGAGTCTTTTTCTTCTATCCGGCGGCGTCTTCTTTTGGATGCAACAGCTACTTGCCTCTTATCCCCTTCTGCTGGAGCTGGATTTTTAGGGACAAAAGGTTTCACTCACTTCTGGGGAATCCACCGAGGGCCTGAGGGAGTGGCCACATAGGCATAGCCACGACCCCAGGTTACGAGCTCATAGGGACCTTTGGTTTCCCAAGTTTCTGGATCCCTAATCATGACCAGTGGACACTGAGACAATTTGAACTGATTGCCACTGTTAAAATGGCGTACCACTGGTGGACTCATGTTTTCAAATGAACAGTTCAGAAAATTGATGGTAAACATGGCTTTGCAGAGTTTCTCATGTGGAGACATCTACACAGACGTACTACTCTGTCTAGCCAGGACCTGTTTGAGCGTCTGATGTGCTCGCTCAACCACAGCTTGACCTGTGGGGGAGTGAGGGATGCCAGTTTTATGTTCCACTCCCCACTGCTGGACAAACTCTAGGAACTCCTTGGACGTGTACGCTGGGCCGTTATCAGTGCTGATTTCTTTTGGAATCCCTAACATTGAAAAAGCTTGCACTAGGTGTTTCTTGGCATGTTCAGTCTTTTCCCCTGCATGGGCAGAGGCATACACTGCACCTGAATGTGTGTCAATGCTTACATGAACATATTTGAGGTGTCTAAAACTAGGAATGTGTGTGAAGTCTGTCTACCATACCTCACAACTGCCAAGGCCCCGGGGGTTAACTCCCATACCCATCGATGGCATCACCTGGACCTGGCAGCTGGGACAGGTGGCCACAATGGCTCCAGCCTGGCTCCGTGTTAGCTGGAACTGATGGATCAGGCCTGGCACATTCTGATGGTATTGTTGGTGACTCAGCTTTGCTTGTTGGAAGATATCAGGGAGACGTGCATTTTTAACAGGTGCAGCAAGGGAATCTGCCTGACGATTCCCCTCTGCAACTTCACCTGGCAAATCCGTGTGTGATCTTACATGCATCACATAGAACGGATGTTCTCGATGAGAAATTAAATAAATTAGCTTTGAAAGCAATCTGAAGAGATGCTCATTGTCAATTTCTTTGGGCAGAGCCTGCTCCGCTCTGGACACTACCCCCGCCACGTAAGCAGAGTCTGTTACCAAATTAATTGGTTCCGAGAACTTCTCAAAGGCTCTTACCACTGCAGCTAGTTCAGCCACTTGGGGGGATCCCTCCACAAACTCCACATCAGCTTCCCAACGCTGAGTCTGAGGATTTCTCCAAGTCATCACCGACTTGTGGGAAGCCCCGGATGTGTCCGTGAACACTGTGAGAGCCTTGAGTGGTCTCCGACTCCTCTTCTCACGAGGAATGAGGTGGAATTCCTCATTGAGCAACTTGTGAGACGGGGCATGGACTGATATTTGTCCCCTGTAGCTGTCCAGAGACAATTGGAGACTGGCATTGCTCTGGAGCAAATGCTCAAACATCTCTTTGGTCAATCTCTTGGGAGAGTTCCTTCCCTCCTTAGAAAGTTTGACCGGAAGGTGAATACGTGTAAAGTCACAACCAGCCAGCTCACACAATCTCACCCTTGCCTTCCGAATCAGTTGAGCTATCAACTCTTGTGGCTCAGTGATGGTCTTGGATCTTTGGTGAGAGAGGAAGACCCACTCTATGATCAAGAGTGAATCTCTCTGCCCTTCAATCCATTGAAAAATCAAACCATGCAAATGTGGCAGTTTTCCTAGAACAATGAATTGGAAAGGTATGTTTGGCTCACATCGATGAGCCTGCCTCTCTGATAAGGCCTTCTGTACCTTTTTGATTGCTGTCTTTGCCTCTGGGGTCAGTTCCCTGGGAGAAACCAGCTCCCTCTCCCCCTTTAATAAATTGAAGAGAGGGTCTAAATCTTCATTTGTGAGGCCTAGCCAAGGTCTTACCCAATTCAAAGACCCACACAAGGAGTGGAGATCTGCTAGGGTTTTGGGATTACACTCAATTTCCAATTTCTGCGGAACAATGGTCCTTGCAGCTATTTGTAGACCCAGGTACTTCCAAAGTGGCATCCTTTGAACTTTATCTTCTATTCGGTTCTATGTGGTTAACTTTCATGTCTTGTGAAATGTTTTGCAGGCCCACTGTAATTACTGTCTAATCAGTAGATGTTTCTGGTTTTCTGGGCAGGCCTTGGCGAAGTGTCCTGGCCTTTTGCAGCGGTGGCAGATGATGTGCTGCAGCTGGTCTGATGACATCGGTTGCCTCCTTTCTCCTGGTGCTGCAGCTGCCACAGGCTTTGGGTGTGTCAGTCCTGGATTCCTTTCAGATGCACTGAAAAGCTCTACTTTCTTGGTACAGGCTTCTATCATCTGTGCGAGACTAGGCGATGGGTCAAGGGGAAGGCTAAGAATGATTCTACGACAGGTCCCATTACCATTCCTCTGAGCCATCTCTTTAATCAATTCTGCCTGTACCTCTGGGTCTTGCACTTGTCTTTCTACTTGACTTCTCAGATGGTCCACAAACTGCAAGAAATTCTCGGAAGGAAACTGTTTAATGTTAACATAACTGGTCTTTATCTCAGGTGATGGAATCTGATAAAAAGTCTTTTCTGCAGCATTACAGATCTTATTTAAAACTGACTTGGATAACAACCAAATTTGCTCATTCACACAGCACTAAATAAATCACTTTCACCGCACAAATGATCATGTGTGATGTCATTGTAATCGCTGTCCTGAGCATCAGGAGTTTGCTGAATTTCCTGCAATACTGTTTTCAAAGCTTTTTTCCATAATCCTTCCTATAGGTCATACTCTGAGGGAGTTAATAGGCATCTGAATAAATCTTTAATGTCACTGGGTACCATCTCATTTGAATTGAAGGTAGCTTTCATCATGCCCTTAAATATTTCACTGAATTGAAGGTAGCTTTCATCATGCCCTTAAATATTTCACTGGATTTCCCCAATTGTTTCTGCATTTTACACAGCTCTTTTTTTTTTTTTTTTTTTTATCTTGGCATGAAAAAGGCAAATACTCTCTACGTACGTGTCTTTTGTCTACATATACTACAGGAGCCACAGATGGTATGCTCTCTTCATCATTATTCTGAGTTGCTAAAAATCTTGCTGCTTCTCCATTGCCCAGGCAGCCAGAGGGTGTTGTCCCACCCCCTTCCTGGGATCCAGCAACAGGCAGCTCTTCCCTCCTCCCCTGGGGTCCAGCAACAGGCAGCTCTTCCCTCCTCCCCTGGGGCCCAGGTTAGGCTGCTCTTTAGCCCTTGCTGCGGGGGACCACCCCCCCCTTCTGCTGCTGCGGGCTGGCAGCCGCCCTTCATTATCCATCTCCCCATCCGCGCTGGGAGTAGGGGTTGTAAGGCACCCTCCCCTCTCCCCCTTCGCGCGGCCGCTGGGAGGGAGGGAGAGGCACTGGGGAGAAGGGTGGGGTGGGGGATTTGGTGAGAGATCCGCCATCGGGGATGACTGCGTGGTGCGAGCCTCCTAGGGTCTCATCCACGTGGCCAGAGCCCCGAGAGGAAGAAAAAAAAATTGCATCTTGCTGAGAGAAAACAGGTGGGAGAGGAGGGTATAAGGACGGTGGGTGGGTTTGAGGAGCAGAATCCAGTACGGAATCAGGGAATCCCTGCTTCTCGGGAACAGGGAATTGCTGAGAGGTTTTGCATGGCTGTCTGCTGTTTTCTGCTTCTAACAGCTTCTTGCGTACTTGTAAGAATATTGGAATAAATAAAGAAATTTTGTTTTCCCAATTTTCAACTTTTAAAGTTATTAATTTTCCCACATCATCCCAAAATGAAACAGAATTTATATCTTGTAGAGTACTGTCTGGAATCTCAGCTGACAGCCAGGAAATAAAATTGATTAAGAGCTTATCAGGAAATTTTAGACCTGTTGAAATGCTTCTAAGTTGTTTAAAAGCACTCTTTTGATTTCTCGATAAACGTATGCCCATGTTTCTGATGTTTTAGAAGGCAAACTGTTCGAAAAATCTTAACCCCTGACGTGAAAAACTCAAGACGCCGCCGCGTCCCGCTCGCTCCCGAGGTATCAGGGGCAAGGCGGGCTGGTCGCGGCTCGGGGCGGCCGTCTCTGGCCGCTTCTCCCGACTGCGGGGACACGGGCAGGGGGGTGTCCCGGTGCCGGCTTCTGTCCCGGGGCCCTCCCGTAGCTAGCCCACCCCAAAAACGCGCGGTTTTCCCCGGTACACGGAACTCCAGCCGTTCCGCAGAGAGAAAAAAAAATCTCTAACCGCGTTACGCAAACACACTGCGGCGCAGGGTCCTAAAGCTCTCTCACTATTAAACTATAGGGATCTTCTAGCGAACCCCGCAGCACGTGTTGCATCGTCAGGGTTTTCTGTCTAAAGGTCGACTCACTTTTATAGTAAAAGCGAACTCCCGACCCTGTGCTGGCACCCCGAGCTGTTCGAAAACAGCCGATAGTGGCTAGGTTATGAATTCCAATACACATATATTTAATTCCAAACTGATCTACTATAGCTTGGGTTCCCCAGTGAGTTTTCTCGTGTATTCTATGCAAAATTTCCAGCGCTATTGCTTTTGGCAATACTTCTCATCCATCAGAGAGTTTCCATTTTCCATCCTGGTCTTTACATATTCCTATTTGAGATAACCTCTGCTCTTCTGTTTTAGTAAATCTGTATTCTGCTTTCTCCTCATCCAATGACTCTGTCCCGGGCCCCCCTTTTTCTTTTTGTCGTATTATCATTAGAGCGGCTTTCTTGGCCTCCTGATCTGCTGCATTGTTTCCTCTACTTCTAAAATCTATTCCTCTCTGATGTCCTCTCAAATGTACCACCGCAATTTTCTTAGGTTTTCTCAATGCTATTAATACCCTTTGGATTAATTCCTGATGTATTAAATCCTTTCCCTGGGAGTTCATTAATCCCCTTTTTTCCCATATTTTCCCAAAGGTGTGCACTACCCCAAATGCATATTTAGAGTCTGTATAAATTGTCCCTTCTTTATCTTTTAATCTTTCTAACGCTCTTAATACAGCATACAATTCACAGGCTTGTGCAGACTAAGTTTTATTCAGTGGGCCTGATTCTATAACCTCTAGTTCCGGTCCCCCTATAATTGCATGGCCTGGCACTCTTTTTCCTTCTGTAACTCGTGATGATCCATCTACAAATAGCCTTTCCCGTTTCTAATTCTTCCTTCTCTAAGTCTGGTCTTATTTTAGTTTGCTCCTCAATAGTTGTCATGCAGTTATGAGCTAATTCTTTTTCATCCGGCTCCTCATATAAAAATTGGGCCGGATTTTGCAAGCCCATCACTTCTAGGGTCAATTTAGGGGAGTCTAGAAGGATGCCTTCATATTTTAAAAGTCTGGAGTCTGTAATCCACTTATCTGCTTTTTTGTTGTAAAATTCCCCTAATATTATGAGGAGATAACACCTTTAATTCGCTGTTAAATGTTATTTTGTGTGCTTCTTCCGTCAGGAGCGCACAGGCTACAACTGCTTGTAAGCAAGTAGGCCATCCTTTACTGATTTTACTTTAAAAGGCTCCCCCTTTGCCCCAACTACCAGGGCAGTTTCTCGGGCAAAGGTGCACCCAAGGGGCAGTTTTTGAATGGTTGATCTTTCAGCCCCTGTGTCTACCAGGAACTCGAATTCCTGGTGCTGGGGACCTATCTTTTATCAAGGGCTCCTGGTGTGTCCTGGTCCCCAGCAAATAGAGCCCCTGACCTGCTGGGCATCCCAAATGCGCATTCCTGCACGTCTAATCATGTTTTTCTCTTCAGATGTAAAAAGGATGCCCAATATGGATTGTAATTCATCCCAAGCATAAATATTGGGACCTAGGAATTGGTCCACTCTCTCTGATACTCCTAGTGGATCTTCTAACAAGTTCCCCATTTCCTTTTTGAAGTCCCGTACGTCCCCTGAGCTTAGTGGGACAGAGATAAACCCTATTTCAGCCTGAGGTCCCCCCATGGGCATTTCCCTTAAAGGGTATAAATTCTGTTGTCTCACCCTTTGTCTAGTCATCGGACCTCTAGGTGGGGCCTCAGCTTGTTCCTCTGCATTTTCATTATCCGGGAGTGGAGGGGCTTGTGGTGGTACATACGGTGGTGGAACTAAGGGAACTTCTTCCTCTCGTTTCCCTCTTTTCTTATCTTCACGAGAGTCAGATTTTTCTTTTAGGCTTAATAAAAACACTCCCGGGGTCTCAACCCATATACTTGCATAGTCGCTTTCCTCCTGACTAAAGGAGTCTTAGTGCTTACCCATAAGTTGAGTTTCTGCCTAACCCAATCATCATCAAATACAGGCCAAAAAAAAAAACCACCCAAAAACATTCCTAGATATTTCTTTCCCACCCTATACTTCTATACAATAGCGTATCATTTTGGCCTTATCCTTGTCTCTAGTCCCAGGATACTGCTTCCATTCAGCTAGCATGAATCCTAACGGACTGTCTTTAGGCACAGCTGGGAGTTTCATGGGTGGAGGGGGCTTGCTCTTCCCCTGTCCCATCTTCTGGAGTGCCTTCTATCACAGGTGTGCAACCAATCGCTTCCCCTTGTTCGTGGCCCACGCCCTCGCGGGCAATGGGAACCGCACTACTGAGGGTCCACACTCACTTGGGGTGTCCGGCTGCCGGCTCCCCTCTCACACAGCACACTCAGCACACTCCAGGATACCCGACCCCGACCGAACGGCTCCCCACGTGTAATTCCACGCAATACTTACGCGTCCTGCGTCTTCGTCCGGACCTTTGTGCACAAAGTTTATAGGGTCGACCGGTCTCCTTTGCTTATGTCCCGAGTTTTAGGTTCGTCGGTGAGAGCGGGGTAGGTTACAGAAATCCTGGGGCCACCTGAGGTGGGGCGCCTCCCCAGTATTCCTATTCTACCAGAACATTCTCATCTGAGTCACGGCACCAAATTGTTATAAATTGCACGACTCAAGATTTAGTCCCAATTAGAATTTCATTAATTACAGCAAGCGGGGCATAAGCAAATACAGCGCTGGGCGACAGGGGGTCTGCACCCCGCCAACTGCCGCGCGGTTACGGTCTTTCAGTTCTGTTTTATACAGTTCTTTTCTTCTGTTATCGGTCGGTTTATCTTGGTGCTAGGAGACCGTCTTCTATCTTCTGAAAACAGTTACAGTTCCTTCTCCTGGAACTCAAAAGCCTTGTTAAGCAATAGCACATGTGTCTAAAAAGTCCTGAGTCATCCTGTGTTTGCAAGTTTTAAAAGTCATGAGTCATCCTGTGTTTGCAAGTTCAATGAACAAAGCATTAACCCGTTACAAAGTCTATCTCTAATTGTCTATGTAAATTATTTTGGCTGAAGTATTTCTGCATCCCTATCACTATTACCTCATCTTCACTAACTCCACTTTGAGGACCAATTAGAAACTGGTCTACATATCTTCTTCTCTAGCACTATCTCCATAAAAGATTTCAGCAACATTTAGTAATTTAATGGTCTGTATTTATTATCAGGTTATTTAGGACTGTATTCTGAAATTTCCCTATCTATAAAGCATTCAGACTTTTTTAAGAAATGTAATTCTGCTCCCAGAGAAAAGTCTGAGCTCAGTGAAAGTCTCTCAAGTCACATTTATCAAGCGTAACTAATCTTTCAGGTCATTATGTAAAGAAATTTATTATCTTGCAGCTTAATATCAGCAGTTAGACAATGTGTCATGCATTGCTGTGCCTTGTAACCTTTACCATGTGTTAAAATTATGCAAAATTCTCAACTTTCTCCCAGTCCTGACCACCCCAGGGAGGGCAGAGTGGCAATGCAAGTTCAGAAGAGCTCAACATTCTCCAGCTCTCCATTATTTCACAGTGCTTCATCTTATGAAGCAAAATTCAGGATAAATTGGCTTCTGTGGATGACACTTTCAGACCACATTAAATGAGATGCTGTATGTCAGGAAACTGCAAAGACACTGTATCCTGCTCAGCAATAAGATGCTTTCATGGTTTCTTCCCAGACTTTCTTGCTCCACTCATTCCAGTTTCTTAATTTTTCCTTCCTTTGGCAGTATTTACATCAACCTATATGCCATAACACTGAGAACTGTGTATAACGCTGTGTCCTGGTTTGGGACAAATTTGGGAGAAAACCCCTGTATAGGATCCTTCTAAGGAAGCAAACCCACGTGGCCCCTCCCTCCAACCGGTCCGGAAAAAAACCAAAACCCTCTTTGGAGAAAAGTGGAAAAAACTATTTTACTAAACAAATGAAGTGCATACAAGTATAAAGAATGAATAGTATGAAACAATAAAACTTCTCCTTCTGAAGTGAGATGGCAAACTGAGAAAGTCCTTGCCGTGGGTGTAGCTCGGCTCTCTCTCAGCGTCTCCAGTCCCAGTCCCTCCGGCGCTGCTGGAAAATGCCGAGGTCCAGGCCCCGGTGGGCCGCAGGTGCAGCCCCCAGTGCTCCCCTGGGTTTTCAGTCCAGAGCAGATTTAAACAGTTCCCAGAAAAAGGAAAAAAACAGTCCAGGGAAATTCTCTGCCCTAGCTAGCTGAAACTAACTAAAAGCAAAGAAAAAAAAAATCTCTGTCCTGCAGTCTCTCCAAGCCTCCGCCGGACACGCCGTCTGCAGAAGAATGTGGAGGAGTCAGGCAGTTTTCTCAAAACAAACTCCGCGCTTCTCCTTGCTCTTAGAACCAGTCTTAAAGGCACAGGACTCAATATACAGCACAAACAGAACAGACGATTGGGGATACAGGCATCATAAAGTTACCCTAGGACACGCTGTTACCAGTTTGTAAAATGTGGATTTCCTAGGAAAAGAGCAGAACATCTCAGCGCTACAGGATTACTGGCTGCCTAGGTTGGAAGGCAGCTTGAGAAACATTGCATTGTGCAGAAAAATACATTATGAATATCATTTCAGTGCATGGAAAACACTGCCTAGGTGAGGGAGTGCCAGGCAAAGCTCTGTTCCAGATCCTGTCTCAGAACCCATGGGAAGGCAGCTCCATGTTTGGGTAAAGAAATATTCCTGCCTAAGAAATCTCTTTTTGTCTCATTTTGATGGGTTCAATGGCTTGCATTTCTGTTTGCAATGAAGGAAAAAAAAGGAAAGCACAAAGTAAACTGCAATTTGTCCTTTTGCAAAATTGCTTTAGCACCTACAAAGCTTTCAAAGCTAAAAAAGGCAGAGCTTATCCTATTAATGCCGTTCTTTCAGAACTACTGCCTTGCCACACTGACAGAAATAGAGGTTGTGGCTCTGCTGCTGAAATTAGTGACACTTGATATTAAATGAAGGATTTTACTTAACAAACCACCATAGTATCAAATATTGCTGAGCAATAATCTACATTCATCCTCTCCACCCAGAGTGATTTTGTAGATTTTGATTGTGATTTTGATCTTCTAAATACTGCTTTGCATTACTAATTTAAATTGCTACTTTTACAGTTTAGGTTTTTTAGTAAACATGACTTGATCTTCCCTGATGCCATTGCAGTGAAGGCAGGAGCTGGAAAGGCTCAGGAGTTACTCTTAAGGGATTCAGAGAGAGGAAAAAATTATGAGGTTGTATTTGTGAAGGGCTCTAGTGATGAATCAAAATGAAATTATTTCTGATTAACTAACACTCAAACAGCTCCTAAAACATATCCTTGTTGACCCTCTGCAGAGAAGTACTCAGGGGGATTCAAGGTCAATGCAATGTTTGGGATTTCCTACTCAAATTCTCCACCAACTGTTTTCCAGCAAAGATGAATTATAAAAAGACTCTGGAGCATTTTTAGTTCAAATGTAGGTAGCATGTTTGAAATAAAAACGTAGCAGCCAGTAATTTTACAAAATATATTCAGCTTTATTCCCTACAAAAATGTCCATCTTTTTCATTCTAAACATCAAACAAAACCTAGAAAAACTGTAGGGATTGCAGGTGTTCTTAAGGCAGAAACTGTGTTTTGTATAAGTGTGCTTAAACTACTACAGCTCTAGAAAGGATTCCTTTGGCACATCTGCTTCTTTTACATGGAAAACTCTCTCTGGGTGCAGGCAGACAAGGATGTCAGCCTGACAGCTCAGACATGCCAATGATTACCTGAATTAAAGCATCTTTTACTTCTCTCTCTCTCCACCAGCTTCCCCCATTCCCTTTTTGCCTCTCTTCTGTTTATTCACATTTCTCTCCAGCAGCATTTTTCTTACCTTTTTCATAATGAGATGGACAATAAGCATTAGATTGTGAAGGAATTCGTTCATTTAACATAAAAAAATTTCTAGCTTTGAGAATCTTGGATACTCAGTGATTTGGAAGTGAAGTGCATCCAAAATCCCAGGTGAGGTGAAAATCACCAGCCTCAAGAAGCCAAGCACAACTCCTGGGAGCTTTAAGGGGCAGCTGCAAGAAGGCAAGTGTTGCCGATTCACTGATTCTCTGTTAAAATCTCCTGTGAATATCCTGGATGCTCCTCAATTCTTTCAGACTATTAAATGCTTCCCTGGGACACATGAGGGAGGTTCAACAGTGGTATCTATTAATGAAATCCTTTCCAGTGGATAGGGATGCACAGTTTGCTCAGAGAAGTTACAGGTGAACCCTTCATGGAAGTGCCCAAGGCCAGGATGGACAGGGCTTGGAGCAACCTGGCTAGTGGAAGGTGTCCCTTCCTGTGGCAGGAGGTGGCACTGGATGGGTTTTAAGGTCCCTTCCAACCCAAACCAGACTGGAATTACATGATCTTACACTACACAGGAATGTGCTGCAGTGGGCACATTCCTAAATCCAGGAGAGTCCTCTGCAGGCATCTGTTACTGATCACTCAGCACCAACCATGAGCTCATCATGAAAATGCCCTCAATTACAGAACACTAAGGAGAGATTTTAATTGCCCATTGTCAAGAGATTTCAATTGTTCATTTCCAAGCCACACTGAGAACCTCCCTTAGTTATACCAAAAACAACTTTGTAGTTTACAGAGGGAAAAAACCTCTCAAAGCAGAGGAAAAACCCCTTGAAATTTGCATTTGTATCAGGTGGTTGGAGGGAACAGGTAGAGTAATGTAAGAGAAATTCAGAACTAAGAGCGTTTAAGATATTCACTACTTGAATGTCACATAAAAAGAAATGGATCCACTTAAGACAGTAGCCCAGCAGTGCTATTCTTGAAGAAATAAATCCTGGAGAATGAAGCTAGTGAATAATCCATAAAAAAATGTAACAAATAATTACCTGAGTAATAAAAAAGATAAATTAGAATAATAGACAGAAAATTTCCACCTAGGATAGAAAAGAACACAAAAGATAAACTTAACAGATAAGTTAAAAAAAAAAATTATCAGGAAAATGAAGGAAAACCCTTCTCAAGGCTTTTATAAGTGGACTTAAAAACATTAGGAAATCTTCTAAGAAAGCTATCACCTGCTAAAAGACACAGTGGGACTTTATATTAACTATTTCTTGTTTATCTGAAAATTCTCAGGCCAAATTATCAATGCCTTTTTGTGGCAGCAGCAGCAATCATTATTTGCATATCAGCAATGAGGCAGTGCTTTAACTAGAAACCAAACTGCTCAAATGATCCTTCAATGTAAGTGTTTTAATTCAATCTGTGAATCATTCCAAGAGCCATCAATATCACTCAGCATGTGGAAAGGAGTTTTCTATTCCCCACTTACTGTGGATGGATCTTTGTGTGTCCCCTACCACATTTTATTTATCTGAAGGTGGTTCTGTAGTTTCTTCATTAAGAAGGTCTCCTCTGGTATCAAACCAGCAGAGTTTCTTCTTAAATCCTTTTTTATATTTCCATTTTCTTTTAAGATCAACTTTTACAATAAAAGGATGTTGGTAGATGAGGAATCCTGGCTTTTGGAATGAGTTAATTCCACAGAACCTTTGATATTTTATCAATGGGGTTTAAATATTCCATTATGAGTTTGACAGTTCTCCATCTTCCATGTCAGGACATCCAGGCTGGAATTCCAAGTGAACCAAAGCTGTCCAGTTCTGTGCAATGTCAGCCTGCCAGGACTCACCCCAGTGCTCTTTGCTTTCCTTTCACCCTCCAATGTCATACTTGATTTGAATTGCCAAAATTCTCATCAAATTATTCTTTCAAATCTCATTAGTATCCCATCTTTCCAGGGGAAAATGATAGAAAATATTTCATTTTTTTTGCCTGCAAACTGGCAGGCTGTCACATAACAAAATTAAACCTTACAGGACAATGTTAAAACCATCCTGGAACAGTGTCTGTTTGTCCTCATCATGAAATAACCAACAGTGGTGGAAGAGCAGAAAAATATAAATTGCACTTATGGTTAACCCTAGTATGCATCCATACCTGATAACTAATTATTATCAATTTGGAGCAGTTCAAAATATCCCAGAATAATTTATATTTGACTATCAGACCACCACTCATTCTACTGGAGCCACTGTCTTTCTCTGCTCCACAGTTATCCATCCCCAAAAACATGGTAATGAAGTCCCATGACTAAGCATTCCCAAAATGATAACAGAATTTGCATAATTGAGACTTGGTGCAGAGAAAATCCACAAATTTCTCAGAAGAAAAAAAAAAGCACCATGTAGTGGATATGTTAAAATATTGGTCAAGTACAGTTTGAAACAGGAACTGTGATACTTTGGAGAGTTAAAATTAATCAAGGTTTCTAAAAAACATCCAAGAAGAACAGAGGAGTTTAAAGCTAAGATTATTTCTTATTATTTTGATCTGAAGGGCATTTTGCCACTTCCTGTAGTCAAGTTTTTTTGGTAAATAATCTTGATTTTCATATCTGGATCATCAGTTATGCTCTGAGATAAATTCACAGGATGCCTCCAAAGTACTGGAAATTGTGCATTTGAAAAAAACTGCGTTGTCTTCCTTAATGTCCTGTAATAATCTTAGGAATGGGACATTAACTGAGATTTTTCTTGAAGAACTAGGAATTCCATAATATTTACAGACAGGATGCACTGTGGTCTGTGTCATTTTCAGCCCCAATGACTGTCAATACCTCTTGCACCATAAAGCACAACAAGAAGAGCATTTTTTGGTTTTAAATTTTCTGCAATATGTGTCCTAAAGCTGGCTGAAGCTAAGCTCATTTTAGTGAACTCCACACACAGGTAAACCTGCCCCAAAAGTCAGTCTGGTGAGAGACAGAGGGACAGCTCTGAAAATAAATCCACTCCTGCAGAGCAGGATCCTTGATACAGAAGTGTCAGTACCTCCTGCAGGCTGGCTGCACTGATTAAGGTAATAAAACTGATCAAGCAGTTTAATTAGGAAATATTCTTGAGGGACACTTTAGATCACAGTGCAGTCATGCACTGGTATAGTCTCTTTTTTTTAATTTCAAAATTTGTAGGTATCTACCAAGGGTTGTGTTGATAGAACCAATTTTAACTAGCAAAGAAGCAGTTTGTTAAAACAAAGTTTAGTAAAGCAGGGTTTGTTAAAGCCAGCCTCATTTCCAACCTCCATTATCTTCCATTTTGCCTCTTTGCAATTCCCATTTCCCACTCCTGTGGTTTTACTTGTTGGTTTGGCTCTAAAAATCAATAAATGCTTATAGATGAGGAGGATACCAACAGGAGTTGAAACAAAACCTCCCTAGAAATCCTAGAAATTGAAAAAAGACATGGTAGTCTAGGACTGCTATGGACAGATGTTGCAATGACTTCTGATAAAAGACACAGAGGCAAATATGCAGCTGAAATTTTTAATTGAACAAGGGCATTTAGTGCCAGGGCAGGAGGAATGGCTTTAAGCTGAAGGAAGGGAGATTTAAATGGGATATTGGTAAGAAATTCCTGGCTGTGAAGGTGGTGAGGCCCTGGCACAGGGTGCCCAGAGAAGCTGTGGCTGCCCCTGGATCCCTGGAAGTGTCCATGGCCAGGTTGGACAGGGCTTGGAGCACCCTGGGCTAGTGGAAGGTGGGCCTGCCCATGGCAGGGGTGGAATGGGATGAGCTTTAAGGTCCCTTCCAACCCAAATCATTTTGGAATTCTGTGATTCTATGAAAGTGAAAAGCAATGTTTATGTACAGATGAGCTGACACTAGTTTGCAGAACATCGACTTGGAAATGGATATGCTGATGTAAAGGTACATATGGAAGTTACAGTTCAGAAACTGATAATTTTTCTAAATCTATATTAAACCAAGCCATCATAGTATTTCCATTTTTACCCTGATCAAAGTGTGTGGTATTGTGATCCAAACAGATTCCAACAGACTGGGCTGATGGAAAGCAGTCAAAATGTTTTGAAAAACAAAAAGCTGTGGCCTCTTCCCCTTCTGCAGACCCTGGCAGGAGGACTGCACTGCCTGTTCTCACTGTATGGAGCAGTTCACTCCCGTTTTAATGGACAACCACATTTGAGTCTGTGCTGCATTTCAGGAAGGGATGACAACTGTCTGTGTGCAGCTTTTGCAAGGGAGTTCAGAGTTGCTGAGATGAGGGGCACTGAGTAAAGGCAGGATCATTATCAGCATCCTGCTGCTGGGAGGTTCTGCTGCTTATCAGATCAGGTAACCTGGCACAAAGCAATATATACTGTCAAAGAGTAATGACAACCTTATCTACATTGTGCACTATTAACTCTTTTTTTGGCTCTGGAATATAGCAAAACTCCATAGTTTCATTGTTCAGGGCGTTCTTGGATTGCTAAAGGGGCAGAAAGAGTTCTTAGGGGCTGAAGTGCAAACCAAGTATGATGCAAATAAAGGTTCTGAGTTTTACAGGTATTTCACAAGTCTTTTGCAGGTATTTCACAAGTATTTTAAGAGTAACAATTCTTAATAATGACAGGAAAACACAGTGAAATTCAGAGAAATGGCAATTAATACCTTTAGCATCTGTAGCACAGGAAAGTTTCATTTTGAGTGCTTGCACTTCAGAATTCCATTCGTTCCACAGTACGGGAAAAGTGCTCCAGGAAAGATCTGGCTAGCAATGGCTTCACCAGGGAAATCACATCTTCCAAACTGTAATGTTTTTGTGCACACAGAGAGCCTATTAATCAAGTGGAAAAACTGAAGCGTGTTATTCATCATATTTGCTGTGCTTGGATTTGAAGTGATGAGAATGATAATAATGATCCTGAGAATTATTATTAAGTAATATTAAGTGGTTTGTCTGAAAGAATAAATATGATTTGGCCTGTGAAGATTCAGAGATCTGGTACAAGCATATGGGTTGGAAATAATTAGATAATTGTTACAAAAATACAAGGAAAAAAGTTTTTTAATGACAGAATAGAGGCCTTCAGGAGTGCTCCATGTGCTTCCCTCTGGAATGGAACCTTCCTGTCCCTGTTATACCTCACAGCTCTCTAAAACTGTGCAATGCCTATCAGGATACTAAGTCTACTTCTTTGGGACATGCTCAAAGTAGTAAACAGCTTTCAAAACTCATTTTTACAAAATGTTTTATGCAGCACTGATTTTTGAGTGATAATTTGTCTTCTCTTCTAAATGCGTGTATGCTGTGGATTCACATTGCACTGAAGTGCCAAGACTTGGTATGGATTTACTCAGTAGAAAGTTCTGATCAGAGAATTCTGGAATGGTTTGGGTTGGAAGGGACCTTAAAGCTCATCCAGTGCCATCCCTGCCAAGGGCAGGGACACCTTCCACTATCCCAGGGTGCTCCAAGCCCCATCCAGCCAGGTGTTGAACAAGGACTGGAGAGTCCACAACTTCTCTGGACAACCTGTGCCAGGGCCTCACCACCTCTACAGTCAAGGATTTCTTCTTAATTTCTCCTCTAACCTGGTGTAAGGTTTGGTGCAAGTGCTCAGGAGGTATAAGGGGGGGAGTGACACAGTGGCAGCAAGGGCAGCCAGGAAGGGCCAGCAGTAAGCCCCATGGTCCTGGGGAAAACCAGACAAGGTGATAATTGTGGCTTGGTTCAGGAACTTCCAAGATAACCTGAGAGAGTCGCTCCTGTGGGTGCTCTGTCCTCTGCCAGGGGCTCAGAGAGAGCCTGTTTGGCTACAGGCACTTCATCACCTGCAGCATGAGCAGGGTGTGTCCTGATCCAGTCAAATGCATCCCTGAGGATTCTCCACCCAAGGACTGTGCCGAGCTATCCTGAAGCCATGGAGAACATTCATGTCACTCTCACAGATCCCTTTGCTGGGTCATCACTAATTCATATCCAAGCATTAACCAGGAATCATTTACACATCTCATCAGCATAAACCAAGCACTTGGTGAACCAAAGCCTCTGGGAAAATACAATATTAATTCTCTCTTCCTTGCTTTGTGTATTTTGATTTCCTCTCTGATTCTGTTAAGCTGAAACGTCTTCACAATTTATTCAACAAATATGACTTTGATGCAATCTTCTTTATGCTAAGAATTTAAGGAAAAAGGCCTTGGGCTGCACAGCATTATTAACATTGAGAGCACCTGCTGTTTCCCAGGTAGCTGTCAGCTCAGCATAAAGAAAAAAAGGTAATACTTTTAAGCAGGTCAGTCAGGAAGAAAACTGAAATTCTATGTGGCAGTTAGAAATCTGTGCCCATTGACTTTAGCTGAAATTCACTGCTGCAGAAATATGTGGCTGATGAAGAATCTGCTGGTAAAAATACACAGTGCAAATATTTAACAGTCATCTTACTAGGCTTGAAATTAAAGTATCGCATGCAAATTAGGTCCTTGATTTGCATTGATGAGGCTGAGAAGGATGGTGAGGAAAACAAGATGAAAATAGAATAAAATAAAATAAAATAAAATAAAATAAAATAAAATAAAATAAAATAAAATAAAAGTGTGGAGGTAGATATCATTTTTCTTGATATAACAACATTTTTCTGTGATAAAAGTGGATAATAATTATAGAAAAACTTCTCAGAGTGGATAAGTCATCCTAAGTAATTAAACTGTGATACGTTCTGTATTTTTATAAAATATTTATAAATTTTATAAGACTGAAATTACACTTGGGAGTGTCAAATCCCTTGGAATTCAAAAGCATTTAAATACTTCAGTGTATTTACTTATGTTGAAGAAACACTGCTAGATAAAAATCTCAATAAATTCAACAAAAACATTGATTTCCTATATCATGTGGTACCAAAAAAAGTTTTAATAGAGTGAAACATTTTACTACTCAGACTACTTTTTCCAGCATTGCATGCTCAGCTTTGATATTTCATTTATTTTTAGGGATGCAACAAGATAGAAAATTTTCCTTTCCAAGAGTTACAGTGGACTTTTTGTTGGGATGTCCCATCCCTGGAAGTGTTCAAGGCCACTTTGGATAGGGTTTGGAGTGACCTGGGACAGTGAAAGGTGTCCCTGCCCATGGCAGGGGGTGGAACTGGGTGGGCTTTAAGGTCCTTTCCAATCCAAAATGTTCTGTGATTCTGGATTTATTTAGGGAAAACAATGATGGACAGGGATATGATCCCACAAACTGCTTAAAAAACCAAATTGATTCAGAAACAAAACTCTCATAAAATGTCAAGGAAAATCCACTTTTGTTTTTCATATCAGATAATTCAAACCACTTTGTTCACCCATGGGTGACATCAACAACCCCTGCACTGAATGGGCCACTCAAATCCCTGGGACCACTCCCAGAATATGGGATTATTCTGTGTATTTTTGTGTCCATGACCAAACAAACTCCACTCTTGCGTCGAGTGGCAACAGTGACCATCGTGTCCAGGGAGGTTACAACCACCAGCAGGGAAACAGACGAAACAAGTCTTTGTTGTTAAGCATGAGAATCCATTTATTCCCCCCTACCCCGGGCCAGGGAGGGGGTGAGAGCAAAGAGGGGTGAAGACGAAGAGAGCGAGCAGGGGCAGGCTCGTGGGTTTTATCGGGTATTCTAGGGGAGGAGTCTTAGGTTTAGGTCAAAAGGGGGTGATCAGATTTCAGCTTCCTCAAAACAGGACTCCACAACTCCTCCCTTTATGAATAACTTATAATAAGGAGATTCTTGGGAATATGACTTATTGGTTTGCAAAATTAAAATGAACATTTTTAAGCTAAATTAACAAGTAACAGAAAAGCATTTGAGACTTAATTACAGAGAATAAAGCAACAGAATTGATGATACTGAATTAAATGAGTACATTTTCACTTAATGAGTTAATAGTTCAATCTCCTTTGGCTTTTGCTCTTCCTACCAGAAGGGGTGCAGTTCTTTCATCTCTTCTTTACGAAGGGCACAGTTCGTATTGTTTGGTCTCAGCTTTGGTACTGGTGTTGTGGGTGTTATTATTGTAGGTGATGATGACTGTGAAGCGAGGAACGGTGAAAACGGCAGTGAGAGCTGTCAGCAGCACATGGCAGGGTCCAGCCTTCTCTCAGGGTTGTGCAGTTCCTCCACGCCGCCTCTGCCGTGCCGGCTGCAGGGCACCACAGGGCCTGGAGCTATCTCTGGCCAGCCCCACTTCACCTCCTCCACTGTGCGGGCCTGGGGTGGGGCAGCTGCAGGCATGCAGCAGGAAGGGGGGGTAGGTAGGCAGGGGGAAAGGCAGGCACGGGACCAGAAGAAAAGGACTTTGGTGGGAAAAAGGGGTTCTCAAAACCGTGTGGTAAGCGCCATTTTTAGAAGGAGCGCCCGGGATGGCGTGGCCACTGCCTTCCTGGGCAGGGAACGGGGGGTATGGAAAGACAGGGGCGAAGGAGGACACAGGATGGCGGGAGGACGGTAGCGCACCCAAGTCACTTCTGGCCGGTTTCCGACCTTGTCCTGCCTTCAGGGAAAGGGGGATATGGGTGGAGAGGGGTACAGGGTGACGGAGAGACGGTAGCAACTCTGTGCCATCCTGGCAGTTTTCACTCCTTGATGCACTTTTAGGAACAAAGGGAAAGGAAAGATATAGGCAGCTTCACAGAAACTGAAAAATGTGAAGGTTCACAGGAGGGAGGATCTAGGGCACCGACACTCTGCATGCAAATTGTCCATAATTGTCCATAGGTAGCCACTTGGGTTTTATCGTCCATAAGTTGCAGTGAACATGTCAGGAGAGTTGGTAAGAGTCCCCAGCATGGTCCTTTTTGCAGGCAGACTAGCTGCTTGTAGCTTTTAAAAACTCCTTCCCATGAAGGATGAAAAGACTTGTGATGGTAGATGTTAGTCCATCGCTCGGTCCCAGAGAACCGGTCTCCTTCTTGGGAGTTTCCCTCCCTGTAAGCTTTTTACCCCCATGTTTTTATGGGGGTCCCGCAGAGGTGACCAGGGTGCTGGTCCTGTTGTCCTCACTGGTTGCCCGCATTCATCCACCATTTGTTGCGTTGTGTGGCAACAGTGACCATCGTGTCCAGGGAGGTTACAACCACCAGTAGGGAAACAGACGAAACAAGTCTTTGTTGTTAAGCATGAGAATCCTTTTACCCTCCCCTATCCTGGGCTGGGGAGGGGGTGAGAGCAAAGAGGGGTGAAGACGAAGAGAGCAAGCAGGGGCAGGCTCGTGGGTTTTATCGGGTATTCTAGGGGAGGAGTCTTAGGTTTAGGTCAAAAGGGGGTGATCAGATTTCAGCTTCCTCAAAACAGGACTCCGCACTCCACAAATCAACAGTTTGGTGGAACTGAAGAGCCCAATGGCAAAGGCACTTCTTGATCATTTTGAACTAGAATTAAAGTCAAGTTTGTGAGCTTGCTGAGCCAAACCCTGTCCTGGCTCTGCGAACCCAAAGAGCTCTTTCAGTGATCATTTGTCTGTTCCTGTGAACCTCCAGACACCCGTGGGCTCAGCTTGGCTCTAATCCCAAAACTGATTGGAGCAGAAATTCCTAGACTCCAGCAAGGTCTCTTTAATAGGGCTTTCACGATTTTAGTAATTTTTAAAATGGCGTTAATTCACACTTCAAGAGCTAAACTGGTATCTTAAACTATGCATTAGACATATATTTTTGTTGTTTAAATATACATTACCTGTGTAATAAATCGCCAAGCCAAATTCAGTAAATCAAAATTTAGAATTTTATTTTGAGACTTAAACACAGTCTCTGGTAGCCACAATTAAAAGGGATAGCGTCGAATCCTGGGATTTCGGCACTGGGTGAACACGGTAACTGACTCTGTCAGCTTGTTACCCTCTCTGTTCACAAATTGGGTCTAATACCGCTGGTTTTTATACAGTCTTCCGCTGAGACCGGACTGAGACCGTAAGACTCTTGCTTCATGGTAGCTTTATTAGATATTCATGTTCATGTCCGGGGGTCCGTTGAATGGATTCTCAAAGCAGAACAATGTCATGATTGCCATGTCCGGAGGAGGTTTGGAAATGTTAACATCCGGCCGGAACAGATAAGATATCGATCCGATTTAATCATTCGGTCGTCAGGGCACCCATCTCCCTTTTCTGTCTTTTTGTGCCTTTCTGTAGGATTGTTCCAAAGCGGTTCCTGGCAGGAATTCCTCGTGTCCCTCTGTGCAGTTTTAGTCTCAGTTAACCCTATACACACCTTTAGGTTTACTGATCTTAAACCAAACTTAAAGTAGATCAATTTTACATGGTATATTATTCCATTTTACAGTGAATCAATTACATATCATATTGCTTAACACGAATTAACTTTAGGACATATATCACACCTGTATGTTCCTCTTAGAACAAACTTGGTTTTCCTTTCAAATGCATGACTGGAGTTTTTCAAATTACCTCCATTCTAGATATTTTAGGGGCTCCAGCCTCAAAAGAGATACAGGCAAAAAAAAAAAAAAAAAAAAAAAAAAAAGCCAATTCAGTTAATAAAAATGATGAGCTGCTCTGCACTGATTGCTGCCAGACTGATTCCAGCTTGGGGTCAGGTTTTCCTTAGCACGCAGTTCCCGGCATCCAGGTTGGCTTGGAAAAGGAGGGAGAATGGGAAGTACAGCAGGGATGATGGAAACGGGCTCCTTAACATTCCTCGCACACCGAACTCGGCTAACCCCTTTCAGTCTCGGTGGTTTTTATTAAATCAGTACCTGCTTTGTAGCAGCCTCTCCTGAGCAGCGATTCTCCCGCATTTACATAACACAAGCGCTGGATGTGCCGAGAGTCCTGCGGGATGGACGTGCCCAGGGTGCTCTGATGTTATCCCTAAAAACAATTTGACATCAGCATGGAAATGGCAAAGGAGGAGGAGCAGCCTGAGGAAGACATCAGACAAGACAGATGGACAGTTCTGGAACATTGTGTTTGAACAGCCAACTCTTTTGGAAGGATACAGCTGGGTCTTTGCAAGAGACTCTGCAGAAAGTGCTGGCCTGGAATGTTGATCATTCTCAAAAACTAGAGTTGCAAAGATCAAACAAACATCAGAACAAACCAAAATACCCTTCCTCAAGTACAATGAGCCAATAAATGTAAGCACCACAAAGGGGAATTGCAGCAAAATGAAGAATCTTCTGCCACAGAACTCTCTGGAAAAGCTCTGACCATCATCAGCTTTGTCAAAACTCTTTAGTATTCCTTTTTGATAGCCCTTTTTGGAAGGAAAGAATGAATTTTAGGCAGAAAATTATTCTAGTAGAGCAGCACATGTCCTCAGTCAAACTTCTCTTTCTACATTGAGGATCTGACACTGTGACAAATCCTGAGCTGGAATTCTGAAACCTGCACAGGTAATTAATTACAGACTGATACACTTTGCTTGGGTGTCACCTGGGGATCACAGCAGCAGCTGGAGCTCCTGGGCCACATGAATTTGGGAGAGTGGGAGGGTTCTGTGCCCTTTGGAAGGGACTCAGGAGGTAAAACACAGCCAGGGGACCTCGTTCTCAGGGCAAGGACAGCAGGTGATTTTCCTGTTTCCAGTGAACAATATATTTGATCACCACTGAGACAATGCAAATAATGCTCTCTTTGTGCATTAATTCCAGGTGTGGAACTCCTAGAACTAAAGCCATGGGTGATGTCCAAAACCAGAATGATTTCAGGGGCGTGTTGATTCATATTGCCAAGAACTTTGCCAATTGTCCCATTCTCCTATTTCCCATGGATGGGAGAACTATTTCTTCATAACCAGCCCTAGACACAGGAATATTTCTTTCTGCAGTTTAATAGAGTAAAAATGCGATGCTCAATTTCTTTTCAGTCCTGCACTGCACAGATCTTTGAGACACAAAATCCCACTCAGTGTTAGACAATAACAGAATATGTAAAATTTGCTGGTTTATCTTTTGGTACTCCCTGCATTATAGATTTTCATTAGCTCATTAATCTAGAGAACACACTGGTGTCTTGGTTCAAAACACACTACCCAGCCTGTCTCTTTTTCACTTGAAGACGTGCATATAATTTTTTTTTCCTTTTTCTGTAATAAATATTTCAGAAAAGATTGCCACTTTACAGAGTCCAGCTGTCTGCACTGCCATGCATTGATGCCTCTGAGTTCAAAGAAAACTCCAGGCAATCCCCTGTGTTTCTTCATACACTTTATGATACCTCTAATCACAGAATAGATTTTATAGGAATTTCCATCACGTCTCCCTCTTGATTCTATTTTTTCCTGGCTGATGTGATCTCACAGACTTGGTGACTTTAGGGGAAAAGAAAGAGAAGAGCAAGAAATTATTCTGACACTTTTTTTTCCAGGTTTCTACCATTTGTCAGCTCTTCCACTAATGGTTGTTGTAAAATTAAAAGGCACAGTTAGAATGTGGAGCACTAAACACAGTCTGAGTTACACAATTTTCACTTCAGTTTTTTGAATTTCAAACCAACAGCTCTGTGGGAACTGACAGTGGTGTTATAAATTGATAGCCAATTTTGATTAAAAAAGAATTTATTCCATAATTAAAATACAATTGTAAGAAGCCACAAGCAAATATCAGTACCACACTGCACCAGGCGAACAGTGCTGGGTGAGACCAGAAGGGGCTCGAAGGCGCCGCTTCACCATGTTTCATGAGATACTATTATCAGAGGGTCTCTTTTATACGCTCTCAAGCCTTTTTGAGGGGGCCCTTCTTTTTCGGTGGTCTTGTCTTCTCTTACATGTTGGGCCATGTCTCTCTCTTTATCAAAAAGTCTCTTTGGAATGCAGTCCTTCCAGATGAATATTCATGCTGGTTTCAATGTAATCTTGTGGATGGAGATCCTCTGGGATTTTTTTTTTTTTTTTTTTTTATTAGACGACATTACTTTGGTTTCAGCACGAATTTTTATATCATGTATTACAGTGGTCAAAGAGGAATTTCTTAGGCATCAGGCAGCTTGTGAGAAAGTAAGTCAGATAGACTTTCCTAGGGATTGCTTTGGAGGAGCTGGGAGAAGACATTCTAAACAATTTCTAATCTTGCACCTGCTGTTTTTCCAACCTGTTTACTTGCACAAATGTTTACAAAGGGGTGTTGGCTTGAATACCCAATCATGTTCAGTGTATCAGAAAAGTGTATAAAAAGGATATGCCTTTCAAGAAACATTGCTTTTTGTGCCCTCCAAGAAGATTGGAGTTATATCATTATTACTGCCGTCTGGAATAAAATAACGATACAGCTCCATTTTAAGTGTTCCACCAGGAGAAAATGGAGGTAAGTAATTAAGGGGAAGGAAAAAAAAGGAATAAAATGGTAACTATTTTGATTCCAGAAGATGATTTGTTTATTTTACACAGTGTTTCAAGAGTTGGTTCCTCAGTACATTTTGTCTCAGAAAAGGGAGTGTTTCAAACACCGGAAGCAGCATCTCAGAATACTCCCTAAATGCAGGTTGATGGGTATGTTCCCTTCCTAAAATGCCTGATCTTGATCATCCTGAGTTCAGTAGCCAAATTCAGAGTTCTGCCGAAGCTGAATCAACTCTGTAATCACCAATTCATGAGGGTCTTCAGAAATGCACAAAAGTCCAATCAAAGTGGATTTTCCGTGACCAAGGCACAAAGTTGGAGTGAGAACAGGACCTAATAAAACCCCGTGGCTGTTCTGAGAGGCAAATACATAAATTATAAATGGGCCCTGCACTTTGCAGAAGGGGTTGCTGTGATAAGTGTCATGAGAGTGGGAACACGAAGCTCTGAGGCACAAATTGATCCAAGCAGCAAAGGGGCTTTTAGGGGTAAAGCTGCAAAAAGAAACAGCAGAGGGATCACGAGGGGAGGCACAAATGAACAACCACTGTACAAAATAACTTGTCTGTCCTGAGAATCAGGAAAAAGTAGATTTCAAATCCCACAGAAGAATTCTCAGGAACAGGGCAGTTTCTGGCTGGTTCTCTGGTGGTCCCTTGGACACATGTGGGTGTCCCTTTTGATGGATGACAAGTCCAGGGAAGGTCAGTTCAGAAACACAAATGACAGAATGAACTTTTGTCTATGGGTTTCCAAGATATGTCTTTTCCTAAATAGAAAAGGCTCCCAGCTGGCCACATAATTTTTCAAGTCCAGAAGGAAAAAACCCCCAGATTTAAAGGTAACTTTCAGCAGAATTATAATCCAGTTGTTTGCTTTTCTGGGAAAGCAGTGTTGTTTACTTCAGATATATCTGGTGTACTGTTGTGGTCAGTAGCTCCCACTGAGTGTCTACATCTCCACTAGGGTGTTAATTCTTGAATTAATTTGGCTCAATTAGGAACATCTACAATTCACACTGAATTTCACAAGTATGACTTGGCCAATTTTCAGAATATAGGCTGGGCCCTTTTGCATGAGGAATTACCTCTCTCACTAACAGGACTTCACTCCAAAGAAGTACCTGTGATTTAATATAGTCTTTGACATTTGGGTCAACTGCCTGAAAAATGAAGACTGGTTTTGCTTACCACTGAAATTCCCAATCATCATTTTACCAGTTTGGCAGATCTGGTCATTTATACTGAGTTAATTTCCATCTCAAAATAAGTCCTTTTTCCCTTACTTTTTAAGCTCATTCTGGCTGCTGGCAAGAATTCAGTAATGCTTCAGATATTAATGCTTATTTTTTAAATAAGTTTGTCCTTTTGGAAAAAAAAAAATTAAAGGTACATGTGACTCCTTAAACATTGTAGGTCTAAATGTTTAAATTTGAATTTGTTCAAATGGGTTTTGATCAGTTAATTTGTCTTGACAGCTCTCAGGGTCAGATTTAGTTTATCCCCATAGGTGCCGTGTTCTGTAGAAGAATAAAATGTATTCGTCTCATCCAGTTGCCTTTGATTTCCATGTTTCTGTGAATTACTTTGAAATCATAAGAACTATGAGAATTGGATTAAATAAAATGCAAGAGTAAATAAAATGCCTGTATTTCCTTAAAGTCTTGCCTGAAAGATCCTCTGATAGACAAAATGACCACTGAGAGTATCAAATGTTGGAAACTTCTGATTGCACCCATAAAGAAGGAATATTTCTTCCTTTAGTTTGTAACCAGTCTCAAATATTTTCATAGGAGTATTTATATTATGGTTATGGAATGTCTATGTGTGGGAGGAGGCTCAATTTGGCTCAAATGATGATATTCCATCATTGGAGGACATTGAGTTACTCTAAAGGAAGCAAATCAGGAAGCACATGAAGTGGTAGTTCATTTTGTGTGGGCAAGAAGTATTAATATTAGAGAGTATTCCTTTCTAAAAATATATTGAATCCTAAACTAAGCTCTGAGGGCACAGAAAATCTTTGAAAACTAGGTGCATGAAGAGAGTGTCTTTTAATGTCACAGCTGTTTATAAAATGAAAGCAAATAATGAGTAGAGCTTCCTGAGCCCAGACACCTCGAGAAGCTTGTGACAGCAGAAAATGGATGACTAGAACAGACTGGGGCCATGCAGGAGCTTTGTGAAAATATATCCATAAATTGATTAACACAAAACCAACCAGAAGCTGAGTTACCATTCCAAATGGCAGGGGATTTTTCCTGCCATGGGTGTGGGAGCCATTCAGGCTTTGCTGCAGCTTTTGCTGTTGCTGTCAGCTATGTTCTCCCACACACAAAGGAGTATCGTTCCCTGGTACAGCAAACTGCACATCAGCACGTGCTATGCAAATCACAGCCACTCAAAACCCTCTCCCCCTATAGAGGGATATTCAAAGAATCATCTCCCTTAATAACAGGCATCTACAGCTGCCAAGAGGTCTGCTATTGTACCAAAATTCAAAGAATTCAGTGCCTGCAAAGAAGGAGCTCATGGGTTTGCATGTGAGTGGCAGTGACAGTGGGAAATACAGTCAGGCTACAGAATAAATTGGAATTATATGGCAAAAAAGGGTTTATCTCACAGCCCTTCCAACAGTTTTCTTTAAAACAACTCTACTCCTGGAACCCAGACAGGTGTTTCCATCTGCAGATAAGAAAAGATGTAAATGGTTTTCAGATGCATAAGTCCCCTGAAACTTAATGGAGTTCAGGGTCTTACTCACACAGCAAACATGAACTTCAACTCAGGTTCCCCTGGCCTGAATCCCACACAAAGTGAACACCTTTCACTTTGAAGCTGGAAGCAAAAGTCAGTGCACTTAATGAAGGACAATCAGTTCACATCAAGATTACCACAGCAAACAAACCATCCAGCCTGTGTGTTTTCAGGGGGAAAAAAAAAAGACACTACAGAGGAAAGAGCTATCTGGCATTTTTCCAGAAAAATGAAAGTAGTAAACCCAGTAACATCTGCCCAGAAAAAGGAGAATATTAAATAATTATTTAGAACAATTAAAGAGAAGCAGATGCATAATGAATGACTGTGAAGGGTGGGAATCTCAAACAGTCACACAGTAATCAATAAAATACTGAAGGAGAAGCACAGAAAAAGCAAGATTAGGTCAGGGGGGGTGAGATCTCAGCTGCGCACCTGGGGGATTTTAACAGGATCATGTTTGCAACTGGAAAAGAACAGACAGAAGGTTATGCAGTGAAAGCCTAAATTTATACTGCTGCATTAAGTTCTCAGCCTTTAAATGGGAAAAGAATGGTTTACCTGATACTGATGTCAGTCAGAGACAACTGCATTTAATAAAACCAGAATAGAAGCTGACAATATCTGCCTTCATCTATTGGTAACTTCTATCAGGACAGAATTTACTGAAATACCTTTCCAGCCATTCAGTCCACTGTTTCACAGGAGAAGCTTTCCCAACAAAAACTCTCAGGAATGAACCGAAGAACTAAAGCTGACTCACTAAGGAAAAATGATCTGGACATATTCTATTTCCAACAGGCACACTGACTGACATGAAACTTTTAAAATGGGAGGCATGAGTCATTGAAAACCGATATAGTCACAAAGACCCTCTAACTAATTAAAGTTAGAAAGTGGTATGTTTATTCACTGGCGGGCAGCACAGGAGTCATCTCCGAAAGGCGTGGCTGCCCCGAACAAGGCTCTTTGCTCTCTATTTATTTTCCAAGATCTTACATACAATACATATGCATAACCCCAGCACCTCCCATCCCCGCTCTCTGTTAAAATGAGGCTATTAGTCCTTCACGCGTGCGCAGTTCTTCTCTTGAATTGGGTCGGTGGTCTCCAATTGGGTCAGTGGTCTCAAAGGAGGAAGTCAGGAGAGTCTTCATCAGGTCTCTGTGACCCTCTGGCACAATCCAAGGTCCCCTGCTTCATGATTGATTGATATGAAGTCTAGGTGCTGGCCATTGTTCTTACAGGTTTCAATCTGTTCTTATGATGGTTCACTTACTCCACTTTTTCTATAAACAAGCTCATAACATAACAGTTAGCTCTAGCTTAGATGTCTAATAATCATTAACCTACCATTTACTAATCTAACTTACATCTTGATCAATATAAATTGCTTCTAACCCTTAGCTAAAATCTTAACTCTTTAAAATAATGTTTCATTTCCCCACTCCTTCTTCAAAGTTAGTAAATTCTTTTACTAATATGTAAATTCTTCTTCATCTAGCAAAACTGTGAGGTAGGGGTCCTTTAAAAATGTACTATATGCTCTTAATATTAAAGCTGCTACTGGCTTCAGCATTCTCCAATTCCAAAAAAATATTAAACAAAATCAAACTAACTAAATTAAACAAAACAATAATCAAATAAACCAAGGTATTGAGCAAACCGGTTGCAGCTGGTGACTACCCAGAAAGCACATCCCACCAATGATGGGATGGGCCTTCTACTAACTTTTAAATACTCTCTGTATAGTCTCTGTGTCATGATGCATTGTAATCAAAGTTCTCTTTCTTTCTAATTTTTCTTTTCTTTAATCCATGGTGTTTCAATAATTGTGCAACTAAAGTTCATCTCTATAGGCACAGGCAATATTTCTTGAACAGTAGTCAAGTTTGCCTTTATATGTTGGTGGGATACAACATGTGCCTAATAGGAAAAATCACATTCTTCAATTTTGACAAAGTTACAAATGCACAAGTTAAATTAAGTTTTATTACACAGTTGCATTTGTAACTTTTAGCATCTGAATCAGAGACTTAGAGGAGACAAAATCATAAGCTTTTCCTTGGCACTTATATACCAGTCACATTGTAATGCAGTGGTGCTGCATTAGCTGTGGCTGTAGCGATGGTCATAAATGCCACAACTCTCCAGGCTATACCTACTTGATTATCTATTAAAATTACAAGCTTTCCTATTTTTCAAAAAGTTGTTATACTATACTTATTAATTTTAGTTTATTATCACCCAGTAGAACTTTCTAGAGTTTCTCAGGAGCTTTCTTTACTCGGGAGTGATGGATCCAGGTGCTTTGTTCCTTGATCTTGATTGCAGTAAAGGTGATGAGGAGCACATGGAATGGTCCCTCCCACCGTGGTTCCAAAGTTTTTCTGCAAAAGACTTAATGTATACATAATCTCCAGGCTGTACATCATGTACTGGTCCATCTAGTTCTCTGGTTTGAGCCCCAGTTTTATAATTTGCTGCTTAATTTGCTGCACAATTTTTGAAATAAAATATGGCCCCCTATCTAAAAACATTGTGGCTGGGACTCCAAAGCATGGTATTATTTCTTATAACACTGCTTTGGTTACCTCTTGCACTTTGGCAGTTCTGGTAGGGAAAGCTTCTGGCCATCCTGAAAAGGTGTCTCTTAATACCAGTAGGTATCGGTACCCTCCTTTCCTGGGTAGTACTGAAAAATCAATTTGCTATTGCTGCCCAGTATCTCTTTTCCCAATTTGCCCAAGCTTTGGTTTAAAAATATTTTTTTTGGGATTAGTTTGGAGGCAAAGGCTATATTGGCAAGTCACCTATACTTTACAAATTTCTAGTTATAATTCTATCTTTCAAATAATTATACAAGTCATCTATTTCCCAATGTGTTTTTTCATGTTCCTCTTTCACTAATGACTATAGCATGTAAAAGGGGATCATAAGTCCTCCTTTCCTTTTATCTGTAATAGCTCACCCCTCTTCTCTTTTTTACTGTGCTTTGGCTTACCTTCAATGGAAATTTGCTCATCTGGAATTAAAGCTGCCTCAACAGTTTCAACAATTACCTCACCTTTAGCTGCTGCTTTTGCCTTTCTGTCTGCCAGCTTGTTTTCTTCCTCCAATTCAGAGCTCACTTTTTGGTGTGCCTTGATATGCATGATGGCTACATTTTCAGGTACCTGGACTGCCTCCAACAGTTCTATTATCTCTTGTGCATGTTTAATACTTTTTTTCTTGTCAATTCGACAGTCCTCTTTCTTTCCAGACGGCTCCATGAGCATGAACTACCCCAAATGCATACCTTAAGTCTGTGTAGATATTAACTTTCTTTCCTTTTGCCAGCTCTAAAGCCTGAGTTAAGGCAGTTATTTCAGCCTTCTGTGCCCAGGTGTTGGTTGGTAATGGTCCAGACTCTATTACCTCTCTGCTCATGGTAACCGCATACCCAACATGCCTTCTTCCACTGATGACATAGCTGCTTCCATCAGTAAACCAGGTCTCAGCATCCTCAAGCGGGGTGTCCTTCAGATCCGGGCAACTGGAGTAGGTGGCTTCGATGGCCTCCAGGCAATCATGGATCACTGGTTCTCCCATACTCCCGCTGAGGAAGGAAGCTGGATTCACAATGTTAGTTACCACAATCTCAACATCATCTTGTTCTACCATTGTGGCTTGGTACTTCAGGAATCTCTGTGGGGAGAGCCAATGTCCCCCTTTCACTTCTAGGACTGCAAACACTGGGATACTAGCATGGTCATCTTCTGGCCTAGGGTGCACTTGGGTGCTTCACTGCTACTGCTGCAACTGCTCTGAGGCACCCTGGCCATCCCTTAGCTGCTGCATGCAGCTGCTTAGGCGACTGCCCTGCAATACGGGCCCAGGTTTTGTGCTAGTATTCCCAAGGCAATCCCCTGCTTCTCGTATGAAAACAAAAAGAATGGTTTACTCACGTCTGGAAGTCCCAGGGCTGGAGCTGACATGAGGGCCTTCTTTAGCTGGTCGAAGGCTCGAGTTGCTTCTTTTGGAGATCCCTGCTCCCTTCCGTGATCAAGGCATATAGAGGTTTAACAAGCAACCCATAGTTATAAATCCACAGTCTGCACCACCCTGTCATGCCTAGAAAAGTTCTCAGTTCTTTTACTGTCTGGAGTTTTGGGGTCTGGCATATTGCTTCCTTGTGATCCTGTCCTAAGGTTCTTGGTTCAGTATTAACCTTGTAGCCTAAATAAATAACTGTTTGCTTCACCATCTGGGCTTTCTTCTGGGATACTCGATACTCCTGTAGGCCCAAAAAAGTTTAGGAGGCTTACCATCCACTCTAGACATGCGTCTTGAGTTTTGGTAGCTATCAGGAGTTCGTCCACATACTGTAACAGCTGTCCTTCTCCTGATGGAGCTTCTCAGGATTTCAGATCTTTTGTTAGTTGTTCTCCAAACAAGGTGGGCAATTTTTTGAACTCCTGCAGAAGCACTGTCCATGTGAGCTGAGTTTTTTATTCAAATGCAAAAATTTTCTGGCTGGCTTCATGGAGAGGAAGGCAAAAGAAAGCATCCTTTAAATCTAAAACAATAAACCATGTTAGTTCAGGTGTTAAACAAGTTAACAAAGTGTAAGGGTTGGCAACCACTGGGTATAAATCCTCAGTTATCCTATTAACAGCTCTTATATCTTATACTATTTGATATGATCTATCAGGCTTTTTAACAGGTAAAAAAATTTCAATCACTGGGCTAATCCCTTAGCTTTTCTTCAGGGGGTATTGCTTAACTCTAACTAGTTTTTTTCTTTTTTTTAAACTTAACTTGCACTGGGGGTGCATTCTTTGCTCTCCTGGTATGTTAGAAGCTCAAACCCCAGAAAATACCCGATCTATTATTTTCCTGTAAATCTCCCCTTCACTTTTAACTTTAGCCTCATTAGTTATCTACATCAAGCTTAACAATTCCACGTATTGTTGGTCCTTAACTTCCAAAGTAATCTCTCCATTTTTAATTTTTTTTTTTTCCCTCTAATAGTTCCAATAGATCCCTACCCAAAAGTGCTGATGGAGCATTGGGCATATATAAAAATCTGTGAATTCCCCATTGTTTCCCAAGTTTATATTTCAATGGCCTACAAAAATAGGCTTTTTCAGATTGGCCAGTTACCCCTTTTACCATAACATAATCATCTGTTATTGGTATTAAAGCTTTATTTAACACTGAATATGTTGCCCCAGTGTTTATCAAAAACTTCATTTCTTTTTCTTTGTTCCCTAGTTTCATTATAACTAGAGGGTCTCCTAGGGTAAGATCCTCCGGTCCATCTCAGTTTTCCTTAACATGAGCAACCACTGCCTCCCCTTTTTGATGTCCTCTTCTTTGGTTTGTTTCTGAGTCCGGGATGCTGTAGGACCCTTTGGAGAGGGCTCTTCTTCCTCACTGTCACTGCTGGGCAGTGGGAGAGATTTAGGAGTAAGTGGAGTAGTTGGAGTAGGGGATAAAATAGAAGGTGAAGCTGAACTTGAAATAGAAATCAGAGTTGATTCAGCTGTGCTTAGAGCTAGAGATGGAGTTGAAATAGAAATTGCTTTGGTTAAAGCTGGAGTTAAAGGTGGAGCTGGAGTTGAAACAGAAATTGTTTTACTAAATGTGTTAAAATCTTTGCTCTAAATCAGCTTGATCAAGGAGCTGTTGTTTACACTGGGCACGTTCTCTGTACCGGTTAGCAGAAGAACAATAGTAACGTCCTGCACAAATTTTACACTGCAAAAGCACCCAGGCACAGTAACAACCTCTAGATGCACCAAAAGCTGCAGGAAAATTCCCAAAAATATAAACTATTCCATTCACTTCTTAACTTTCTAAATTCTCCACAGCCTGTTGCTCCCAATCCAGAGCCACTAGTCTCCCAACAGACATCTGATATAAACCTTCTAAATATATTCTCTAATTTTCTCTGTCTATCCACCAGTTTGCTGAATTCACAAACTCCTACGAGTCAAGCCCAAACCACTTAAGTAAAGGAATTCCTTTTATTCATCTGGTCAGATCGAGTTCTCAGACCAAAGTTACCCTTATTTTAATTCCAACAATCTACAAACACAGTCTCCGTATCTAAAATCACAACTAAGCTCTTGTCAAGGGCTTCTATTCCTCCTTGCCAAACTGGTCCTGTCCTTTGTTTGTCCTCAATCTACTTCAAAAACATTCACACCTCAGCTCAAAGAAGCTAATCAGCTCTTTCACTCAGCATGTGCTGCATTTATAACTTTTAACACAAGATGGATGTTGCCTCAAAAATACAGTTACAGTGAATACCGTCCCGGTAACCAAAACACACACACCACAGACACAGCGGGGAGGGGGCTTTAAGGGTTTTCATACACCCCACTCGCTTCATTTTTCCCCGGCCGTTTCAGTTGCCCGAAAACGGAACCGCGGGTCCAAACTCCTCAGTCACTTTGCACTTTGTGTTGGTAGCACGTCTCAACAAACTCTCTCACAATCGTTTTCACAGTCAGGACACATTCACACAGTGTAACAACCACAAATCAGGATTTGCCCTTACAATTGCTAGCCCCAGATTGCTAGCGGCTGAGCCCTCTACGGCGCAACAAATGGAAAAATCCCCTTCTGCCAGCAACCACAGCCCGAGCCCTCCATGGCCCGGTACAACAGCTTAACAGCTTTCTCTGCTGGCAGCCAAGTAAAACTGACCAGATACCAATCAAGCTTGCAAGCACACTACAGAGGCACAACTTGTGCATGGGATGTCTCCCACGACTTACCAACAGCCTTTCCTGACCTCGCATACGCCTTACAGGTCACTGTTCAAACTGTTTCAATTTTTTCTAAGCATACCCTTTTGTCCAGAGTTTTAGTAGTCAGGAGTTCTTGTCTGCTGCTGCTGCTGGATGAACAGGTCGGGCAGTGGAGCCCACTCTTCCAGGAATATCCCGGGGGTGCCCTGAGGGGGTCCTTCACCGGAGCTGGTCCCACAGCCAAGCAGAACCTTCTCCTGGCTGGCTCACTAATTGAGTTGTTGAAAACCGATATAATCACAAAGACCCTCTAACTAATTAAAGTTAGAAAGTGGTATGTTTATTCACTGGCGGGCGGCACGGGAGTCATCTCTGAAAGGCGTGGCTGCCCCGAACAAGGCTCTTTGCTCTCTATTTATTTTCCAAGATCTTACATACAATACATATGCATAACCCCAGCACCTCCCATCCCTGCTCTGTATTAAAATGAGGTTATTAGTCCTTCACGCGTGCGCAGTTCTTCTCTTGAATTGGGTCGGTGGTCTCCAATTGGGTCAGTGGTCTCAAAGGAGGAAGTCAGGAGAGTCTTCATCAGGTCTCTGTGACCCTCTGGCACAATCCAAGGTCCCCTGCTTCGTGATTGATTGATACCAAGTCCAAGTGCTGGCCATTGTTCTTACAGGTTTCAATCTGTTCTTATGATGGTTCACTTACTCCACTTTTTCTATAAACAAGCTCATAACATAACAGTTAGCTCTAGCTTAGACATCTAACAATCATTAATCTACCATTTACTAATCTAACTTACATCTTGATCAATATAAATTGCTTCTAGCCCTTAGCTAAAACCTTGACTCTTTAAAATAATGTTTCAGGCAGTGTTAAAAAACACATTAGTGTTTCAGGGATCCACATTCCATGTAAATACCCGCTGGGTTACAGCAGCTGAAGAGCACTCAGTGATTTGGAGGTCTTTTCCAACCTTGATGATTCCGTGATTACAGTTTTGACAAGCAGCTGTGTATCTTCAGGATCTGCTCCTGTGGAAAGTCAATTCTGGAAATCCTCTAGATCCAGAGAAGTTAGAGTCTGGATTTAGAGTTTAGACACTCTAAATGGTAGGGGTTTAACCTGGAGTTTTTCGACAGTCTAGTTAAGGAAAAGGCACCACCTAGAAATGTGGTGGGGGAAGGATGAATAACCTTTGAAAGAGGATAAAGAAACTTGATGGAAACATGGTAAATCCACCTGTTGGTGCCTCTTAATGTGCTACTGAAAAATGCTGAATTCCACATCCAACTCTGGACTCAGATCCTAATGCATTTAGATGATCTTGGAATTTGTTTTGTTCTTCTAGTGAATCTTCAGGCTTGAGGGCTCTTCACAAGCTTTGCAGTGTCCATCCTAACACTGGGAGTACCCAATCCTGCTGATGGAAGCTTGAAGTCTGACAAGGATGGTCCCATGGACATAAAATGGCTTTCTGGTTCATTCATCTGAGACAGGATGACTGGAAATGCTGACACAAAAGTGAGAGCTCTCCCAGGCAACTGGAAAATTCACATAAAATATCCATGGGAGGAGTGGAAACCCACAACAGGAGAAAGGGAGGAGGTGGAACTGAGGGAGTCTGTGCTGATATCCTTGTCAGCTTTCCAGGTAAAGTCAGTGAGGGAATTCTGAGGAGTTTCCAACTCAGCAGAGCAAGGACTCCTTGTGCTACATTCTCTTGAGAAGGAAAGACATGCAGGGCTGGCTTTTCCAGAGTCATTTCCATGGGAGAGGCTCTGCAGGAATGCTGTGAGGACACACCTACCAAACTTCATCTGGAACCTTCAGGCTGACAGATAAAGTGCATGTTTAGATGGCTTTCACAGCTCATTTCAGTCCAGTCCAGTGGGTTACACATGAAAATTGCTTTCAGCAGCCCTGTCACATCCTGGTGCCTCAGCAGCCACTCACAGTGGGGTAGTGGCTGTCGGGTTTAATTCCCCGGCATTCAGGTGGTTTTAGAGTCCTGGCCCTCTGCAAAGCTCTGTGCCAAACCGAAGGAAGAGACGGAGTCTTCAGGTTTAGATTTTTCAAGGTTGCATACTTCGTTTATTGTTTCTTATCTTAAAATTTTCTCAGTCCAACAAGATGTTTGCCGCGGCTTGGACTTCTCACGTCTCCCCCCGAGCTGGGTTGTCCTTATCTTTTATACTAATTGCTACGTATTTCTTATTTACTATTTCTCGCCAATGCCTATTGCTAATACTAAACAGGTCATCTCTACTCTGACCCAATCCTCACTAACTACTTTGTGCCACGTCACTGCTGAAATGGAGTGAGGGAAGGAGAATGAAGAAGAAGGAGACAATGCCCCAAATTCTCCATCTTGCTCCCATTCACTTCAATGCTAGAAATCTAAAATTACTGTTTTTTCACCCTGTGATATACTAAACTACTATTTTCCACACTCTTGTGGCCTGCAATGCTTCCTGCAGTGCAAGAAGCCTTTCCCACGGACTGAAATCAAAACCAGTGTCTCTCTGAGCTCTGGGCTGGGGTCCCAGACCCCCCTGCCCAGGTCCCTGACCCTCCAGGGCAACCAAAGGAAGGCCTCGACTCCAACAGTGGCAAACCATCAGCACCTTGCTCAGGGCTCTGTCCCTGGAAAGTGTCCCACAGGTTGTGCTACCATTATTATGCATTTACACCTCCAGACCTTCATGATTTATCCAATGATCTGGTTGTTCAAATTAATTTTTTGCAATTGACTTCACTGGAAATAAATGGGTCAGTTATTTCCTTTCATACCTTGTCGGCTTCAACCATGTTTCTCTTGGTTTTTAAGGCAGTGGATGAAGAGAATAATGTGGATGCTATGAAATGCAAATTTGCATGCATATGTGGATAATTTATATGCATTTTTTTGCAAAGCCGAGAAAAAAGAACAAAAGCGCAATTTGTTTTCATAAAGATGTCACAAAAGTAAGGGACAGCTAGTTGTTTAATTTTATTAAAATCCATTGTCTTTTCTACCTGTGAAACCCAGAAATATTCTAGAATACAGCCAAATAGCCTGTAAAATAAATACTGTTTGACAAAATACAGTTTTCAAAAGAAACATTTTCCAGTGCCAAATCAGCACAAAACACCTTCTAAGAACAACAGTGTTACTGTTTATGAGGAAGATTATTTCCCTCTTAGCAGGCTACAGAAATGTGAACTTTGAATCTCAGCTCTTCAGTTCTGACCTCGAGAGGCACCAGTGAGAGCACAGATGGATGATGTGGCAGTGACTTTCTGAAGTGCTACACAGAAAAATAAATCAATATTTACGAAATTGTCACTCTCCTTGTAAGACAAAATTGTGCTGAACTTCAGTGCTTTCTGCAAAGTTTTTAGGTAGCATTTAAAAAATCCAAGTAAAAGAAAGTCTGCCATGAGTTTGGCAGCATTTCCGCACCAGGCTGAAGTGAACTGATGGGTGGTACTCACCTATCAGCCATTAAATTCCCATAAACCTGTCCATACAATTCACCCAGCGTGTTGTAAATGTCAACATTGCACAAACCCTGATTTTAAAGGCCCATTTCTTTATTTGGTGTTTGCTTTCTTCTCAAACATAGTTTTGTTTTGATTCTCTCAGGCTTTTGGAAAGGATATGTCCCTGTGCAAACAGCACTATTTTAAATATATTACCGAAATTGCTTGGCTCCAATAAACCATATTTTAATGATTCGGTTGCATGATGGGTCCCAGCCTAACCCTGAGCTGCTCTCAGAAAATGCAATCAATGTGCTCAGGTTTTCAGGCCTTAAACATCCAAACATCCAATATCCTGAGCACACAGAAACAGTTCAGGGCAGAAAAGAGCCTGAAGATTATGATCCAGTTCTCCCTGCAGCCTCCAGAAAGCTGCTTGGAAAAAGACTCCTGAGCCTCTTTGATCTCCAATATGCAGAGAAAGGTGTGAGGGGACGGTTGTGAAAAACTCTGGGTTTTCATTACCACCTTCAGCTCTTTTAGCAAGAGCTGCAGCACTTGTCACTTGTGAGAGTCGAGAGTTTTCTTCTCACACAAAGTCCTGTACCAGGGTTAAAAGATGAATGGAACTTGCAGCTTTTTGGTCTTTAGAGATGTTTATTCAGTTTCTTATCTCAAGGTCCCACACTGCTAACACAGCTGAAAAACACAGCTGGCAAGAACACCAGCCAGAGAATTCCAAGGTCTTTTAAAGGTTTCTAGTCCAATTAACTCTTAAAATGTACTATATTTACAGTTTTGTGCCAATAATTGCTACCTATTTTAAACACGCAATTTCTGCATCAAACCCATTCTACCAATGTCTCTGTGCCACCATTACAGTAGAAAATGGAGTAGAAGAAGAAGATGAGACACTGCCCAAAATCCTCCATCTTGCTCTCATCTATCTCCATACTAAAAACCCAAAACTACAAATTTTCACCCTGTGACAAATTAAACTACTATTTATTTCAAATCTTTGTTGCTTTTAATTCACCTCTAAGTGTTGGAAGTTTTTCCCATGGACTAAGATCAAAGGCAATGCTTTCCTGGGGTCCCAGCCAGGGTTTCGGACCCCCCAGGGCAGCTCGAGGGATTTTCCACGTGCCCTGGACTCCAACAGTCACTGATTAAATGACACACTTGGTCATTTAGTTAATTGCCTGGGTCTCCAAGATAAACAAAATCACTTGAGCAAAACTTGCTGCTGATTTTTACATGGCTGTGAGGTATATGATATTGGGCTTTTTGGTGTGGATTTAAAACACAATTTTCCTTAAATACCAAGATGATGTTGAGAGAAGACACTTTAAATATATAAACCTGAATAGTTACAGCCTCAGCATGCTTTTCAAGGTATCCATTCCTAAACAACCTAATCATGTGAACAAGCTCCATGCATTTTGCTGTGCTAAAATATTCTGTATAGGATATGGAAAATACAAGTTCGCTTCCAACACATCATGCTGTTTGGAAACTGGATCTCTCCAGACATAATTCCTGCCTTCTTAATTTCATGTTCCTCTTTCAATTAAATATCAGGGAGAAATCCTTCCCTGTGAGGGTGGTGAGGCCCTGGCACAGGGTGCCCAGAGAACCTGTGGCTGTCCCTGGATCCCTGGAAGTATCCAAGGTCAGGTTGGATGGGGCTTGGAGCAACCTGGGATAGTGGAAGGTGTCCCTGCCCATGGTAGGGGGTGGGATGAGATGATCTCCAAGGTCCCATCTACCCCAAATCATCCTTGGATGCAGGGCCAAGGCAGGAAATTTCAGGAAATTCAGGTCTGCATATACACGTGTATTGTTATACACATATCCATACATTGATGTACACATTTATACCTTAGCAGAGAGAATGCCAGCAAAGTGTGGGGGCCCAAACTGTGCCCAAAATGCCTGGGAAGAGCAGTGCCAAGGATGGCTGCATGGAGGGGGCTGGGATGTGAGCCTGGAGCTGGGATGAGCCATGGCTGCTGTGAGCCACGAACACTCCCGGGTCATGGAAATGTAAGAGCCTTTGTACGGCCATGCCATAGCCATGCCATGTCCACAACCCATGCACATGTCCATGTGCATGTCCATGTGCATGTCTGCCTGTCTGGATCCTGTCTGTACCAATCACTAGGTGACACAGCCTGCTCAGGATGCCATCATTCCAGAGGTGCTCCTGTGGCATGAGCTCGCTGACACGTGCGGGTGTGGGCAGGACAAATGGATGCAACACTGAGCACAGATTTGTGCAAAGACATGTGAGGGAAATGCTGTTGCTGTTTTCCAAATATTGATGAGGAGCTGCTAAAAGCAGTCTCGTCACCCAGCTCCTTTGCCTGTTTAATTTCTAAAATTGAGCACAGATTGAGTAAAAACTGGTTGTTAAACCAAAAACAAACCCCATACTCACTTCTGACCTCATCCACACCTTGATTTCCTACTCTACTGTTTTTTTCCCAACAGTTTTATGTGCCTTCTGCTAAAAGGAACAGCTCACTGGAGGACTTGCAATTTCTCCCTTGGGTATTATTAACCATAAAAATACCTATATTCAGCCCCAGTATGTTTGATATGTCTCTGTTCATATATCACATACAAATAACTGTAATTATGTACTGTCCTAAGAGAATGTAATGGAATAAAATGCCAAAGCACATTTTGAATTCCTCATTTGTTGTCAATTTTTGTGTGTGCAATTTTCTAAAAAAGGGCGAGGTATACTTAAGTTTAAGCCATATTACTTTTAAGCTGTTTGAGGCAAGCACTAGTCCATTATTTTCCACTCCTTTCCTAGTCCCTTACAATCTATATGCACTACAGCCAGGCCTTGGTGACAAATAGCTTTGCAGAAAGTAAAAGCTTCTCATTTTCTTTGATTCCATCTGCAGATTGGCATCTTAGTTTCAACCAATATTTCAATCCCACTGTTTAGCTCAGATGAATTTCAGTCAGGTTCATTCCATGCCATTTTTGCTCCACCAACAAGTTCTTGCTTCCAAGACAGTTCTCTTTTTTCCTTAAAAAGAAATAAAATATACTTTAAACATCCCACTTTATGAGAGGGATGTGTAGAAACCACAATTTTTAAAAGTGAGTTGGGTATTAATAGTCAGACCTGAATGTCTTTTTAACTGTAACCAGTAGTATAAGTGTTCCAGGAATGAGTCATACTTTGAATTCTTGCCAAGAAGGACGTGAGTAAATATCTCCCAAAGCCAGCTCTTTTTCAGCAGACTATTGTTAACTGTCATTTGATATATTATAGCAGCATTCATCACAGCTCTTCAGATAAGGTTCAGTCAGGAGTCCAGTTACATTTGCTATTTTCCTCCCCCCCCCCCCCCCCCCCCTCCCCCCGCCTTTTTTCAGACCATCTCATTAAGCTTTGTTTACAAGCTGGAGCACTTGACCCAAAATAAAATAGTAGCACAAAATTTCAAGCAAATGTTTTGTTATATCTATCTATCTATCTATCTATCCACTTAAAGTGTCCATGGTTTGGCTTTTTCCAGCCTGTATTTCTGTAGTGGTGAGTGTTTGAAGCTCTGAATGCTACAGACATTGAAAACAAGTTTACTTTCTATTTAAGAGCCAGAAGAACTATCTGAACTACTGTTCTTAGAAGGACTTGGTTTCCAGGAGCTAATCCTGGGGTGGGGTTTAAACCAAGGTCTAAGACATCAGGCTGGTGCTGCACAGAGGCTTTTGGGGCAAAATTACTGAAGCTGCATATTTTCAATTCTGTGCATTACTTGGCAGCAAAACCAAAGCCACATGCCTGAAAATATTTATTGAACTTCTCAAAGATTTTCTAAAGGCATAATTTCCAGAAGACTTCAGTTACACCTTCAATATTGCCAGCATTTTGTAGGCAATACGGTGTTCAAGGAATTTTCTGGGTAAATTATTGGTACAATGCCACTAAAAATATTTGTTAACATACTGAAAGTATGTTTGCAATTTAGGTTCATGACCATAATATATCATCTAATATAAAGATATAGTGATGGAAAACAAGCTTTTTTTTTATTTTAACCAATCATTAAACTGTCAGCAGAATGCTGCAAATACATGTGAAAAAAGAGAGTGTTTAAATCTTGCATGGGATTCCTATTGTATTAGACTATGAACACGAAGAAAAGTTCCAATAGGAATTTATTACATTACAGCAGGCAAAGCAAAGGCAAATACAGCGCTGGACGGCAGGGAAGTCTCGCTCCACCAACTGCCGTGAATTGGTAGATTTTTCAGTCTTGCTTTTATCTTGCTTCTTTCCTCCGATGATGTATGTGTGACGTGTTGCTGGGAGGGTCTCTTTCTGTCCCTCGGTGGTCGCAGAGATGAAGGCTGTAGTTGTAAGCTGGAATTCCTGAAACTTAAAGCTGATTAAGCAAGTAGAGAAGGAATGAGCAAGGGTCTGTTTGCCTATCAGCTTAGATAGTGACATAGTAACTTCTTGTTATCTTGAGTTATTTGATCTTCAGTGAACAAAAAATAGTTAATGTTTATCACAATTCCCCCATTTCTCTTGTTCTTACTTATTTTTGTTCACTGTATCTTTGCAGTTCTTGTCTAGCTAACTCTAAAGTTTTTAAATTTTCTTCTTCAGGTATCTGATCATACTTAGTCCTAAGAAGCATAAGATGTGCCGCTTCTAGCCGGCTTTTCACTATAGTAATTAGTTTATTAAATATACATGGTCTAAAGTCTGCTTGCAAATATTTATTATGCCCTCCCCTGGGTGTCTAGTCAGAGGCGATTGTTTCACAGCCCTAATATCTACAAAAATATTCCCCAGGATAATTACAATATCCTTTTCTGTGATTTGAGCTTGGGCACATGTAAAATTCCGTTAGGTTAAGTACTTTTTTACAATGATTTATGTTGGTCAGATCACACAATTTTACTCTGAAACTGGGTGCTCCTACAGTAGTTACAGTTTGCAAAATCTTATTGTTATCCCATCGCCATAGTGACCATTTAAAGGGTTGGTGTGGTAGATTGTCTAAGGCATTAATCCCTCTCAAGTATAACATCAGCAAAAGAAAAGTAATCGGCTGGGTCACGTGGTGAGCATCATTGGGGGCATAGGAATGGGAGTATATCTGAGGATTGTTCTATTTTATAGACTGCAACCTGTCTCTCTGCCCAGGGTCCTTGCTCTTATTCCTATTCCTGAGGCAATTCCTCAAATATTGTTTTGTTGTCCCACCCCTGGGGTTTCTTTCCTCCACAGCTTTTTACCCCTCTGCCTTTCCTGTCGACTCGGTTGCCTCGAGCCACAGGGGGTACCATCTTCTCGGCAGCAGGGATATTCTTCAGGAGGTCCCCGGGGGCGACTCTGTTGCCTCTTGACATAGGAATCCCAGTTCTGATACTTAACCGGGGGTGTATCACACCGGATTCCTTTTAGGCGTGTGCGGCAGGTGCAGTCAACAATTTCAGCTATGAACGGGATGGGTTCATTAGGGTGATAACAATAATATTTTGGTTTAATCCCTAATGCAAAAATCCTCCACTACTCTTCTGATTCTCCTACTAATCCCTCATATTTAACTTTATATTCTAGAATCCAATCAGTTATGTTCCGCTGCAGTACCCAACAGGGGCTGCAAATTCCTCTAGGAGGGGTTCCTCGCCTACAATGACTCCACCACCTGTCCCCGCAGATTTTACAAATATAACAAACAAAGGGATAACAATTGCACTCTGGGTCTCTACACTTTATCTTAACATCAGAGTTACAAATTAATCTTTCCTTCGTGTAGTGTGGTTCTGGTGCATATTTTACACGGTGTCCATTCATTGATGATCTCTCCTCTGGATCCGTAACTTCAGGTCTCCAGGATTGCTTGTTACCTGCTACTCAGGAGTCAGTTTGCTCACTGGCCCTTTAATTCTGCTAGCATGGGTCCCTTTCTTTTTTGCTGTTCTGACTGCAGTATCTGTAGTAAGCAATACAAGGTAAGGGCCCTCCCATTGTGGGGCCAAGGTTGCTTCTTTCTAGGACTTTATCATTACTCAATCTCCTGGTTGCACCTGGTGCAGTTTCAAATATAGTGGGGGTCTCTGAGCTAACCTTCCCTTATTCTATAGATTTTCCCTATATTTCATTAGGCTGGTAATGTATACATTCATATTTTGATCCCTCAACTTTGGATGATCTTGCGGTTCCTCTATATTGTAGGGCATTCCATACAACATTTCAAATGGAGATATTCCCATATCCGATCTAGGTTGTGTCCGGATATTAGCAATGCTAATGGTAGGCATTTTACCCATGACAGTTTGGTCTCAATCACAAGTTTGGTCAATTGTTTTTTAATTTCTCCATTCATTCTTTTTACTTTTTTTGAACTTTGGGGGTGCCAGGGGGTGTGATAATCCTATTGTATTCCCATTATTGCCATGGTTTCCTTAATTATTTTGGATGTAAAGTGGGGGCCTCTGTCCGAGTCAATGGTTTCCGTGACCCCATATCTGGGAATAATCTGCTCTAATAGGGTCTTGATCACTGTTTATGCCGTTGCCCTTGCCGTAGGGAATGCCTCTACATAATGGGTTAGGTGATCCACTATTACTAATAGATATTTATACCTCCCAGTCTTTGGTAACTCAGTAAAGTCTAGTTGGATGTTAGCAAATGGCCGGTATGCTGTAGGTCGTCCCCCCTATTAAGGTTTTTCTTAAATTGGCTTTATTTACTTTTAGGCAGGTAACGCACCCCCTCCCTACCTGCTTTGCCAAGTCATCTGCCCCAATACACATATGTTTGGTGGCGAATTGATCTACTAATGCTTGTGCCCCCCAATATGTTTTGCTATGTATTCTCCTCATAATATCCATAGTTATGGATTTAGGCAGTACAGTTCTATTATCCTCTGGAAGTCGCCATTCCCCTTCTGGGTCTTCTCTCAACCCCATTCCTTTCATCTTTTCTTCTTCCTGCATAGTAAAACTATATATCTTTTGCAAATTCCCTCTGCTAGTCTCACGCTCTTTTCTTTCAGCCTTCGGATCTTTCTGGGGGGTAGATTGTGACGTCTGTAAAGCAGCCCTTCTTGCTTCCTGATCTGCTGCATTATTTCCCCTGCTTTTAAAATCTAATCCCTTTTGATGCCCTTTCAGGTGAACAACAGCAATTTTCCTAGGTCCCCTCAAGGCCTTCAGCAGTTTCCTGATTAGATCCTGGTGAACCAGGTTTTTTTCCCTGGGAGTTTATTAACCCCCGTTCTTCCCATATTTTCCCAAAAGTGTGTATAATCCCATAGGCATATTTTGAGTCAGTATAGATGGTACCTGATTTATCCTTCAACAACTGCAATGCCCACAGTACAGCATAAAGTTCACAGGCCTGCGCCGACCAAGATCCACTTAGAGGGCCTGATTCGATAACTGCAAGTCCTTCTCCCCCAACTATTGCATAGCCAGAGACCTTTTTTTCCATTAATTATTCGCGATGAGCCATCTACAAACAACCTACCCCCCTCTGGGGAGATGGGGTACTGTTTAACCCTTATCGGTGTCTCTGGATCTTTAATGATTACCGAGAAGGGGGGTATATTCAACCTTCCTACACTATCAGGAGTGTACTATACTTTTGAGTTAATTTTTTCCTCATCCTCTACCCTTAAGGGACAGAGTTTTATTTTGATTTCCTCATTTACTACTTCTATATTAATACCCATTTCTATAATTAAGTCTCTCCCTAACAAATTATAATCTGCTTCTGGTACTAGCAGAAGGTTCCTTATTCCCATTTTGGACCTCGATTCCACCAGTACATTCTTAATAACAGGGACTTCAAAGGGCTCCCCCTTCGCCCCTACCACTTGAGCAGTTTCCTTTGATATCTTACATCCCTCCGGTAGTACCTGGACTGTCGATCGCTCAGCTCCAGTATCTACTAAAAACTCAAATTCCTGCTGCTGAGGACCTATTTTTAATTTTATCAAGGGCTCCTGATGTTTCCGTGTCCCCAGCAAATGAAGCCCCTGACTCCTTCAGTCCTCTTTGAAGACTCTCTCATCCCTCAGCTGCTTCCTGCAGTTTCTCCGAAAGTGTCCTTTATTTCCACAGTAGAAACATACGCCTCCATCCTTTTTCTCTACCCGGAGAACCCCTCCCCCATTTCTCTGGGCCACTTGACTTGTTTTGGGAGGGGCATCAATTCTCCTAGTCTCCCTTACTGCTGCCACCATCATTCTTACTTGTCTCTTGTGACTCTCTTCATCTCTTCTCACACATACCTTCTGTGCTTCCTTCAATAGCTCATCTAGGTCTCTATCTTGCCAATTATCTAGTTTTTTTAACTTCTTTCTGATATCTTCCCACGATTTAGCCACAAATTGTGTTTTTAGTAGTGCTTGCTCTAACGGTGTCTCAGGATCTAAGCCCGAGTACATCTACAGGTTTGTTTTTTTTTTTCTTTTTTTTTTTTTTTTTTTTTGGCGTTCTAGCTAATCCGTAGGTGTCTCCTCCTTTTTCTGTCTCTCATTAAATGCTTTGTTGATGTTCTGCCCCCTAGGCACCGCTTCCCGGATCCCTTGTACTATTATCCCCCTCAGATCCTGCATATTGATTCTGTGATCTTGCTGCTGATGATTCCAATTGGGATCCTGCAAAGGCCACTTGGTGTCTGCTAAAGGTCCTTGTGCATGTTGTGAATCTCATATCTGCATCCTAGCTCGTCTAATCATATTTTTTCCTCGGCCGTGAAGAGAATATTCAATATGGCTTGCAACTCGCCCTAAGTATAAATACTGGGTCCCAAGAATTGGTCTAGTTTCTCGGCCACCCCCAAAGGATCTTCCAGGAGGCTCCCCATCTCCCTCTTAAATTCCCGAACAGCCCCAGAACTCAAAGGTACTGAAACAAACCCTATCGCTGAGTGAGGTCCCTGGCCCCCCCCACAGGCATTTCTCTTAGGGGATATAGGTTATGCTGTCTAGCCCGACCTCGGGTTATGGGTCCCTGCACTTCCTCGGGGGGCTCGGGATTACTCCCTGCTTCATGAGGCTCTATTGGAGGTGCATCAGGAATCTGGGGGTTCTGAGGGGGTATGTAAGGAGGTGGGATTAGTAAGGCTTCTTCTTCTTTACTCCTGTCTTTCTTTCGTCCTCCCTCTTTGAGGGGAAACAGGAGCACTTCACCCCCAGGTCTTGTAACCCATACATTATCATATTCACTTTCTTCCTGACTAACAGGAATTTTAGTGTTTACTCACAAGTTGAGTTTTTGCCTCACCCAATCTTCTGATGATCCAAAAATAGGCAAAAAAATATTCCAGGAAATCTCCTTTCCACCCTATACTACTACACAATAATGGATCATTTTAGCTTTATCTTTACCCCCTGTGTTAGGGTAATGTTTCTAATTGTCTAATATGAACCCCAGTGGGCTATCTGTTTTATGGGAGTAGAGGGCCTGCTCTTCCCCTGTCCCATCTTCTGGAGTGCCCTCACACAAGCGTGGTGCAGAAATCACTCGCTTCCCCTTGTTCGTGGCTCACGCCCTCTCTGGCAATGAGAACCGCACTACTGAGGGTCCACAATCACTTGGAAAATCCGAGCTGCCGGTTCTCCTCTCACTCACACACACACTCGCAGCACTCCAGGATACCCGACCCAGACCGAACGGAATCTTCCACACAGATACTCACGCGTCTTGCGTCTTCGTCCGGACGTTTGTGCACAAAGTTTATAGGGTCTGCCGGCCTCCTTTGCCTAATGCTTTGAATTTAGGTTCGTCGGTCCAACCGAGACAGGAATCGGGTCTACCAGGGCCGCCGACTGATCGGCGGGGCGCCCCCCAGGCAGAACCAAAAGTCCTATCTCACAGGTGGATCCGAGTCACGGCACCAAATTGTATTAGACTATGAACACGAAGAAAAGTTCCAATAGGAATTTATTACATTACAGCAGGCAAAGCAAAGGCAAATACAGCGCTGGACGGCAGGGAAGTCTCGCTCCACCAACTGCCGTGAATTGGTAGATTTTTCAGTCTTGCTTTTATCTTGCTTCTTTCCTCCGATGATGTATGTGTGACGTGTTGCTGGGAGGGTCTCTTTCTGTCCCTCGGTGGTCGCAGAGATGAAGGCTGTAGTTGTAAGCTGGAATTCCTGAAACTTAAAGCTGATTAAGCAAGTAGAGAAGGAATGAGCAAGGGTCTGTTTGCCTATCAGCTTAGATAGTGACATAGTAACTTCTTGTTATCTTGAGTTATTTGATCTTCAGTGAACAAAAAATAGTTAATGTTTATCACACTCTGAAAGCCTGCTGCTCTTTCTTGAGACCGAACTGGTAAATCCTGCCAAATGCTGCAAACCACAATGTCAAGTTCCTCAATCCCCCAGTTACTCCAGCAGGTTTTCAGATCTTTGGGCACCAGACAGGGAGCTCCTCTTTGAATCTCCAAGGAGAAAAACTCTTCAGCAGAGATGTGCCTTCCTTGAAGCTGGGACATTTATTCATGGATCAGTGGGTGGCATTGCTTGAAAGGAGCCATCAGCCTTGCAGTCTTATTCCTGTCAGTACGTTTTGATGTTAGACTGGAGATTTGTCTAACACTTGAAAGGAGTCTTGGGATGAGGGAGAAAAAAAGAGAAATGAGATCAAACAGAGGCCTGATTATATAGTGTTTAAATAGGAACTTACAGGGCATATCTAGCAGTTTAGAAATATTAATCTTATACCCTTTTTTTTTTTTTTTTTTTGGTGCAAGTAAAAAGATTATACTTCTAAACAAACAAGTAGTGGTCCAAATGTGCAGGGTGGAGGCCTGAGACATGAGCTGTTATTTATATTTTCATGTGGGGAAAAAGGGGCTATTTCACTGTGTGCCTTGGGATGTCAAAGGAAACCATCACATTGGCTCAGTTTATATCCTGGTCAGAGATGCAAGTTATTCCTTTTTATAGGGGAATTTTTGTCTTGTTGCTTTTTTTTTTTTTTTTTTTTTTTTTTGCTATTCTGCTACAGAAAAAAGGAAATGGAACTAAAGTGTGAGCACCCTTACAAGAAAAGAACCTGCTCAGGAGTTCACAGCAGCAGAAGTGTTTCCAGGGTAAAATCATGCTCAGGGCTGAGATTGATCCATTAGTGCAGAAGCTGCAGAAGCACGTGCCTGCATTCCTGGCAGGGATTTGTAGTGGGATATTTGTGACGGGAGAAAGTGTATAACAAATAACTGGTCAGCTTTGGCCTGCAAACACTCACTGGTGATGGCTCTGAATAAGGGTCATACAGGATTTAAACATTGCTCCAAAAATATCACCAGGTTTTGCCGTGCAGAAAATTTTCCAACTGCAACCTAAGGCAGAGCTCAGGGAAATACTCCAAATGCAGCTGAAATGCTGCACAAACTGTAATGCTGACATGGACAAATCAACACTTTAAACATTACAAAGAGCGCTGTTGACTGTATCTACTTCTGATCATGAGCATGTTGTTTTTCCAAGACTAGTCTTAGCATTAAGGAATGCTTTTGTATTTTTTTTTTTTGTAGTTATTTTTAAAATGTTCTAGGGTTGGTTTTAGCATTCAAGAAGGAATCAGTCTAATGCAAATAAATGAAGTGTCTGTACTGAAAACTGCAGAATAGGGCACTCAAATCCAAAATGTTTCCAGATAAATCCACAGCAAGCAAAGTGAACCAACCCATGATAACAAGATTGGTTCTCTTGTTCCAGACAGGTTTGAAGCTCAGTCATTTTATTTCATTTCAAGGCTCCATTGCAGACACCAGGGCAATCATTTCCAGAAATACATCTATTATGAACATATAGATGTGAAGAATTAGGAGTGCACCCTTCGTTTCTTTATTCCTGAAATTCTCTACACTTGAAGTAGAGGAAAGTTTAGTTAGCTTACAGGGGTCCATAACCAATTTTACATCTTTCCTATGGATTGATCTCTGGGGAGTAATTCCACTTTTTATAACCAGAAAGTCACTGTGTTCCTCCCTGGGAACTTTTTGCCTCAGCCCTAAAGGAAGATTTCCAGATCAGAGGCCTGGCAGTAATGTTGTTCCAGTTGTTGCTGGTGTGAATAAAGAAGGTATTTGGTATCTCATGAGGAATGAAAAATTAATTTGAACAGCACAATTGTAGTAAGTTTCTCTTTATTTGCTTAGCATCTTGTTTTTGCAGTCATATCTAACAATTAAAAAAAAAAATTAATTATTCAAGAAGTTCTGGGAAAGCTGAGCCAGTCAATCAAACCTAGATTTGTAAACCTACTTTTCTTTTGGGGTTTTTTGGTTTTTTTTCCTACTATTAAGAACTTAATTCATCCAGTGATTAGCATTCAGTATTTAGCACTTTGTAAAACTTCCTAGTTTTATACCATAAACAGTTCCATCCAATTTATCCCCTCCTGGTAAATAAGGAGCATCACGTGAGCCCAAGAATTAAACACATCAAACTGAGCTTTGTCAAGGGGGCTCTGAATGACAGATGCTGACCTATATATTCCTGAAAGATCTCTAAAACTTGCTCCCAGTTAGGAGATGGTGGTGATGCCTTAATGGCTGTGTGATTCCAGGAGTTACTCATGCTCCAGTTTTTCCCTCTGTGTTGATGTCAGCACCAGTATTCTCTGAAGGGGGTTTGGAACAACAAAATTGCTGTAAATAGAGGTGTGTTTGAAGCAGAGCTCTGTCACAAGACCTTAAACCCCTTCAGTTATACAAGTATTTTCAATGTCTGTAATTTTACATATTTCTGCCATAGCATAAGCCACTGCAGAAGAGTGTTCCATAATTTCTGAGGTGCGTAATGGGTAAAACCTACTACTGGTCACTGTTGTTTAGGCAGCTGTAGGTTAATTGTTTATGTGTTATCCTCAAGGAAGAAACAAGCCTTAACAATACAGAAAATAATTCAGTATTGCAATTCTAAAAACTCCTAAACTTTGTTCTCTATCCAAAGAAAGTTCTCTGCTGGTTTGTGCTTCAGTGCCAGTGTGACATTAATTAATGAGCTGTCACTCATTACTGCTGAGCATGGATTTGTGAGGTCCCATCTTTTGATCATATGTAATAAATGATCAAGCCCAATTTCGTGAATCAAAATATGGAGTTTTATTTCGAGACTTAAACTCAGTCTCTAACAGCCACAATTAAAAGGAACAGAATCGAACCCCGAGTTTCAGCACTGGGTGAACACAGAAATGGACTCTATCACTCCAAATCGACCCTGTTCACGAAGTGTGTCTCGAGCTGCTGGCTTTTATACAGTCTTTCGCTAAGGATGAGGAGTTACCCTACTCCTCATGTCCCTTCTGCTTCATCAGATATTCATGTCCATGTCTCTGGTAAGTTGAATAGATTTCCTGGGGTGGAACAATGTCTTGATTGCTTTCTCCAGAGTGGTGTTTAGAGATGTAAAACTTGTCTGGAGCAGATAAGATACCTATCTGGTGTTGATCGCTGCGTCGTTAGCAAGTTCATCTCAGGGGGGGACACGTTTTATCTGGTCACTTCTTCTATTCATTGAGTAAATGAGTGTTCTGATGGTTTCCTGGCAGAAACCGCCCTCCCCCCCCCCCCCGTTTCGCTGTCGCGGTGCTGTTCCTCGCGCTGATGAGCGCGGCCACGGGCTAGCTCAGTCTCCTGCACCGCAGCAACGTATGAGGTCGGGGTGGCAAGCCAGGCGAGCCACCTCCTCCCTGTGGGGTCTTGGTTCCCCTCACAGAGACGGTCAGCAGATGACAAATGCAACCCACGGCAGCCAATCAAAAGGCGGACTCCTCTGGGCTCAGTTAAACAGGATTTTATTCAGGGGGAGAGGCAGCATGGGGCTCAGCACTCTCTGACCCACCGCCCAGAAGAGACCCTGAGGCCAGGCATGCGGCAGGTTTTAAGGGTGGGTGGAAACGGGGGTGGCGACAACCGGTCAGCCAGTCACAGGGATCGGGGGGTTAACCGGGGGTGTGAACCATGGAACTGGGGACCAACCACAAAATGAGGGGAGAGGGTCTCCCGGGCCCCAGCCTATCACTCAGCACCCTTCCCGGAGTTTTCTAGAAGCCAGGGAAGGGTCTCTGAGTGACAGGACGACCACGAGGAGACGGGGGGGGGGGGGGGGGGGGGGGGGGGGGGGGGGGATTGACAGCGACAGGTGCAGGGAAGGGATGAATGACAGAAAATGTCTGGTTTTACAATAGACAAAACAACCGATGCAAAAGGGAAAACCAATGCAGAACACAGGGGTATACAGTGAACTAAACCATTATAAAAATAACTTTAAAATCTTACAAAAATAACTTAATAAC